>NC_140215.1:27077938-27677938 GCF_951802725.1 Rutilus rutilus
AGGTGTGGGACAAGGGCCGAGTTTGTTTCAAGGTTTAGCAGTTTTACATTGCAATCATGGCTGCTGCCATTGCTTTTCTGTGCACCATTCATCACTTCCTAATCCTGTCCAGTAGGTGTCAGATAAGCACTGTTTACATTGGTTTACCAACTGGCAATAAAACACCAGAAGAAGCAGGTGAACCTTTCCACC
Organism: Rutilus rutilus; assembly: GCF_951802725.1. Classification (NCBI taxonomy): domain Eukaryota; kingdom Metazoa; phylum Chordata; class Actinopteri; order Cypriniformes; family Leuciscidae; genus Rutilus; species Rutilus rutilus. Next base: position 27,078,131 of record NC_140215.1, read on the forward strand.
ATCTACTGGACTGGAGTATGACACACTGGATTTTAAATCACTTGAGGGTTAGTAAATTATGACAAACTTCACTTTTTGGTGAATTAAACACTTAAATTTTCTCATAATATACATTGCACATAACCTCATTTCTCAAAGAGTCTGAAAACGGTTCGTTTGAAGATTGAGTTTCTCTAAACCCCTCCTTGCCGCCAGCCTACTCTGCTCTGATTGGTCAGACGTCCCAATCTGTTGTGATTGGTCTATCGCTTACAGCATGAGTCGGAAACCAAATGCCTATTACCATATCTAAATTTCAGCTCCGGAGGCTTCCTCAGTGCTCTATTCGCAGTAATACGAACGATGGCGTTGGTTTTTCCATATCAATTCCAGCGTGAGTCCTCCTTCTTTTGTAGTGCATGAAAAGTGTGTTTGCAGTGCTGAAAACAGAATCTTCTTGACATTTCGACAACACAAACCAAATTTGTCCAGGCCTCAGCAACAGCTACAGTGTCTGAGGGCAGGTCAAAGTAGATGTCATGCACAGGCAGCCAAGGAAGACATAGACTGGCATTATGCAAATTTGGGTTACACTTTATTTTAAGGTGTCATTGTTACAGTGTAATTATATATTTAAGTACTGTGTAATAGTAACCCTTTAGAACCTGAAGCTAAAATAGGTGTTTTTCACATAATTAGATTTTTTGACTGTAAAATTCTAAAACAATGTGCTATCTTCATGTGCAAGGTGTCATCTTTTTCAGAAAAAGATAAGCTTTCAATACATTACAGTTATTGACCATTATTGTGTGTGGTGAGTTTGTAAATAGAATTTAAATAGACAAAAAAAAAAAAAAAACGAGAGTAAATTTACTGATTTTTATTTAGAAAAAAAAAACAGAAAAAATCATGAACGAAAGAAACTAACACTTTAAAGTTGAAAAATTACCTATAATACATAATATACAAGTCTTTTTTGTGACATTGGGTTGCACAGTTTTCATTTAGGACGCTTTTTATCATACACGCACACATACAAATGCACGCATTCATAGGCACGCACACATACACATGCACGCACTACATGCTTAGATACGTGAAAGAGTAACGGCCATCCGCCTCCCAAATTTCATAAAAAATCATCCCTCTGTTATGTGTGGAGAGAAAGATGACCCAAGAGCGAGATGCAGCAAAGCAGTCTTTTAATTAACAGAGTCAGAATGTCCAGAGGTAAGAACAGAAACTTTCAGCATATTATAATAAACAACGAAAATCTTCCGGAAAACTGTAGCCGGGAACTTAAACTCAATTCCTCCGTCAAAGCAGCGGAGCGTCTCTGGTAGTAGTGGTTACCGTGAGAAAGCCAGCCGACTCCGGGACCTCCAGGATCAGATCAGAAGGCAACGAGCGCAGTCACAGGTACTCTGTAACAAGTATAGCTTAGTAGCAATTCACAGTGGTAGAACAATCCTCTTACGTGCACAGAACAGACAAAACAGGACAGGACAGGACTTCGACACGGCAGGATGTTTGGCAGAGAATTCGTACGCATAACTTCTGAAATAATCTGGCAAAGAGACAGGGGAAAACAAGGCTAGAAAAAGAGAAGATAATTAGGGAAAGTGATGACTGGTGTGTAACTGATGATGAGAATAATAAGTAATGAAAGAGAACACCTGGGAAGAAGGCGATGTGTGTGCGTAATGACCAATGAAGTAATCAGGGGTGTGAGAGCGTAAATGTGTGTGTGTGTGTGAGTGTGTGGGTGACCAGAGGGGGGAGACAAAGTAAAGGAAGAACCAGGATCATGACAGTACCCCTCCCTCAACGAGCGCCCCCTGGCGCTCCCGAGGAAGGGGACTGACGAGACCGAAGAAAATCATCGACCAGCGAAGGGTCCAGGATGTCCCGGGCAGACACCCAACTCCTCTCCTCCGGGCCGTACCCCTCCCAGTCCACTAAGAACTGATGACCACGACCTCGGCGACGCATGTCCAAGAGTCGACGGACCTTGTACACAGGAGACCCCTCGACACGAATAGGAGGAATAGAGGGGCGTGAGGGCGCACGAATCGACGGTTTAATGCAAGAGACATGGAAAACGGGGTGTACGCGACGAAGATTAGGAGGAAGCGACAGCTTGACTACGACAGGACTAATGATCTTACAAATGCGAAATGGTCCGATGAAACGAGGGACCAACTTACGAGATTCAGAGTGGAGTGGCAAATTAGACGAAGAAAGCCAAACCTTCTGGCCGCGAACGTAGCGGGGACTCTTTACGCGACGCTTGTTGGCTGTGGTGCTCATGCGTCTCCTCGAGCGACAAAGAGCTGATCTCACCGTTCTCCAAGTGCGCTTGCAGCGATCGATAAACGCCTGAACGGACGGGACATTAGATTCCGAATCCTGCGAGGGAAATAACGGGGGTTGATAACCCAGGCAGCAGGAAAAAGGAGAGAGACCCGTGGCTGACGAGGGGAGCGAGTTATGTGCGTATTCAGCCCAGGCGAGCTGCTCTGACCATGACGAAGGATTACGAAGAGCCAGACTGCGGAGAATGCGGACGACAATCTGATTGGCCCGTTCGGCCTGACCGTTAGTCTGTGGGTGAAACCCGGACGAAAGGCTAGCGGAGGCTCCAATGAGACGACAAAACTCCCTCCAGAATTGTGAGGCAAACTGTGGTCCCCTATCAGAGACGATATCAGTGGGCAGACCGTGCAATCTAAAAACGTGATCAACCATGATCTGAGCCGTCTCCTTTGCGGAGGGAAGCTTGGAGAGCGGAATAAAGTGAGCGGACTTAGAAAAACGATCAACGACTGTTAGGATGACCGTGTTACCCGCGGAAAGAGGGAGGCCGGTGATAAAATCGAGTCCTATATGGGACCACGGGCGCGAAGGGACCGGTAACGGACGAAGAAGACCGGCTGGAGGAGAGTTACCGGACTTAGTCTGGGCACAAACCACACAGGAAGCGATAAAACGCCGCGCGTCACGGACCAAAGTAGGCCACCAAAAGCGTTGGCGGATCATGGCAAGAGTGCCCCGCACGCCGGGATGGGCAGACAATTTAGAGGAATGTCCCCATTGGAGAACAGCCAAGCGCGCAGGGACGGGAACAAACAGACGATGCTTAGGACAGGCGCGCGGGACAGCGACACGGGTTAGTGAACGTTTGACCAACCTCTCTATTCCCCAAACTGCCGCGCCCACCACACAGGCAGAGGGAATGATCTCCTCTTGGGTAGTGGCGGGAGTTGATGAATCAAAGAGGCGAGAAAGAGCGTCAGGCTTAACATTCTTAGACCCGGGGCGAAACGAGATGGTGAAATTGAAACGTGTAAAAAATAGAGCCCAGCGAGCCTGACGAGCGTTTAATCTCTTAGCAGACCGAATGTATTCTAAATTTCTATGATCCGTCCAAACAATGAACGGAACCGGAGCTCCCTCCAACCATTGACGCCACTCACCGAGAGCCAAACGAATGGCGAGTAGTTCGCGGTTACCGACGTCATAATTGCGCTCCGCGGGAGTGAGGCGGTGAGAAAAGAAGGCACAGGGGTGTACCTTCTCATCAGAAGGTGAGCGCTGAGACAGGACAGCCCCGACCCCCACCTCCGAGGCGTCGACCTCGACGATAAATTGTCTCGAAATGTCCGGAGTGAGTAAAATGGGAGCCGTAGTGAAAAGAGTCTTAAGACGATCGAATGAGCGTTGAGCGGAATCGGACCAGTCGAATCTAGAGTTAATAGAAGTCAAGGCGGTGAGAGGAGCGGCCACCTGGCTGAAGTTGCGTATAAAGCGACGGTAAAAATTTGCGAAACCAAGAAATCGTTGGAGCGCGACACGAGACTCGGGGGCGGGCCAATCGGTAACCGCCCGTACCTTGTTGGGATCCATACTGACTCCCTCAGCAGAAATGACCGAACCGAGAAATGAAACTGAAGAGACGTGAAACGAGCACTTCTCTGCTTTAACAAAGAGTCGATTCTCCAGTAAGCGCTGGAGGACTCGTCGAACGTGTTGCACGTGCACTTGGAGAGAGGGAGAAAAGATCAGTATGTCGTCGAGATAGACGAAGACGAAAATATTAAGCATATCCCGAAGGACATCGTTTACGAGGGCTTGAAACACGGCAGGAGCGTTGACCAGGCCGAACGGAAGAACCCGATATTCAAAGTGACCGAGTGGCGTATTAAACGCGGTCTTCCACTCGTCACCCTCCTTGATGCGCACGAGATGGTAGGCGTTACGGAGATCGAGCTTGGTAAAAATCTTTGCTCCCTGCAATAACTCAAAGGCAGATGACATCAATGGTAAGGGATAGCGATTCTTTACAGTGATGTCATTCAGCCCTCGATAGTCTATGCAGGGACGCAAAGAACCGTCTTTCTTTTTAACAAAGAAAAAACCAGCACCGGCTGGAGACGAGGACGGGACGATAGTACCCGCATTTAACGATTCTGAAAGATAATTCTCGAGTGCTTCGCGTTCTGGGGCTGACAAGGAATAGAGTCTGCCGCGCGGAGGAGTGGTACCCGGGAGGAGATTAATGCTACAATCGTACGGCCGATGAGGAGGAAGAGAGGTTGCCCGGGACCGACTGAAAACCTCCCGCAGATCGAGATATTCCTCCGGGACTCCAGACAAATCACCTGGCTCGACCTGTGAAGAAGAGACAGAAGAGACAGGAGGAATAGCAGAGGTTAAACAATCAACATGACAAGACAATTTCCATGATAAAATCGAATTATTAGACCAATTGATAAGGGGATTATGTTTGACCAGCCAGGGGTGTCCTAAAACCACCGGACTAAAAGGGGAAGAGAAAATTAAAAAAGAAATAGTCTCTTTATGGTTCCCCGAGACAGTGAGAGAGAGAGGGATGGTCTTCCTTTGAATCCTAGGAAGCGAACTTCCATCTAAGGCAAACAGGGGGGTGGAGTCTCTTAAGTCTATGAGGGGAATACCTTGTTCTAGCGCCCACGTCTCGTCGAGGAAATTTCCTTCAGCACCAGAGTCTATAAGGGCAGAACAAAAGACTGAAGTGTCAGGCCAGTGGATAGAGATAGGAAGAGAAGTACATGATCCAGATGGAGAGTCCTTGGAGTATGCGCTCGCCAGTAGCCCTCCGTTTACTGGCGAGCCCTGGCTTTTACTGGACAAGCGCTGACGAAATGGTTAGGCGCGGCACAGTACATGCACAGACGATTGGTAATTCTGCGCTCTCGTTCCTTTGCAGAGATGCGTAATCCACCAAGCTGCATCGCCTCCGGCTCCGAACCAGCAGAGGGCGAAGTAGAAACGACAGGCGGAGCAGACAGCAGAGACGAATCCTGGCGGCGCGCGCGGTGACGTAACTCAAAGCGCTTCTCTATACGGATCGCCAGGTCGATGAGCGAGTCGAGGCGAGCAGGTATCTCCCGAGCGTAGATCTCGTCCTTGAGTTCCGGAGAGAGTCCCTCCAGGAAGCGGGCCACCAAGGCTGGCTCATTCCAGCCACTGGTGGTAGCTAAAGTGCGGAATTCGACTGAGAAGTCCGCTGCAGAGCGCCTTCCCTGGCGAAGAGTAGACAGTAATCGTGAAGCCTCCTCTCCATAAGCCGAGCGATCAAAAACTCGGATCATCTCTGCCTTAAACTGGGAAAAATTAAACACACAGTCCGCGTCGATCTCCCAGTTAGCAGCTCCCCATTCACGGGCTCTTCCGGCCAGGAGAGAAATGACAAAGGCGACTCGAGCACGATCAGTAGCGTAGGTCGAGGGCTGGAGAGAGAAGACAACTTCACATTGCGTCAGGAAGGCGCGACATTGAGTGGGCTCACCGGAGTAACATGGAGGATTGTTTATCCGCGGCTCAGGCAACTCACGATGATCCTGGGCGGCAGGTGCTTCAGGACGCAGATGAAGTACTCGAGAGGAGAGGTCCGACACCTGAGAAGACAGGGACTCGACAGCCTGTCTAGCAGCAGAGAGCTCCTCCTGATGTCGGCCCAGCATCGCGCCTTGGAGTTCGACCGCTGCCTGAAAGGGGTTGCTGCTCGCTGGGTCCATTCTTGGCCAGATTATTCTGTTATGTGTGGAGAGAAAGATGACCCAAGAGCGAGATGCAGCAAAGCAGTCTTTTAATTAACAGAGTCAGAATGTCCAGAGGTAAGAACAGAAACTTTCAGCATATTATAATAAACAACGAAAATCTTCCGGAAAACTGTAGCCGGGAACTTAAACTCAATTCCTCCGTCAAAGCAGCGGAGCGTCTCTGGTAGTAGTGGTTACCGTGAGAAAGCCAGCCGACTCCGGGACCTCCAGGATCAGATCAGAAGGCAACGAGCGCAGTCACAGGTACTCTGTAACAAGTATAGCTTAGTAGCAATTCACAGTGGTAGAACAATCCTCTTACGTGCACAGAACAGACAAAACAGGACAGGACAGGACTTCGACACGGCAGGATGTTTGGCAGAGAATTCGTACGCATAACTTCTGAAATAATCTGGCAAAGAGACAGGGGAAAACAAGGCTAGAAAAAGAGAAGATAATTAGGGAAAGTGATGACTGGTGTGTAACTGATGATGAGAATAATAAGTAATGAAAGAGAACACCTGGGAAGAAGGCGATGTGTGTGCGTAATGACCAATGAAGTAATCAGGGGTGTGAGAGCGTAAATGTGTGTGTGTGTGTGTGAGTGTGTGGGTGACCAGAGGGGGGAGACAAAGTAAAGGAAGAACCAGGATCATGACACCCAATCCCCTCTTCTGCTGTCTAACACTTATTTCGCCATGTATTTGTTTGTTTCTTTTATTATTTTATGCAATCCAAAACACTCTAACCTGCCGCGCGTCGTATCTCTCTGTTCAAATCCTTCCATCCCGCGCTGCTGTCATTTGTAGATGGAAAGCATGACATTACCGTAATAAGCCGTATATTGGCGAAAAGCGCTTATGTCTACTTTCAGGAACTATTTGAATTATTTTGATAGTGCAAACGGTTGAAGAGTTACAGTGACATGAATACAGCTTGGTTGGCTGTGTTGTTGACGACACATCCGGTTTTAAAGGTCCCATTCCATGGATTATTTTTATTATTTTATCATGTTTCCAGGGGTGCCCTTATAATGTTAGTATGTTTTTTAGATCAAAAATTGTTATAATTTAGAAATAAAAGGCATATTTCCTAGCCTGATTTCATTCCCTGGTTTGAACACTCTGTTTGAAGGGGCGTGTCTGCTGAGAGACTTCAGTGTAAACGCCCTCTGCTGTGATTGGCTGAAATGCTTGCATATGAAATATCTGGCATTACATGTGGAACTATCTGGAAAACTTTTACTATTACAGCTATTATACGTTTTTACTATTACAGCTATCGGGATTAACGAATCGTGAGAAGTTTTTTAAGTATTTAGATCTCTTTCAATCACATAAAAAATTGCAGTGACGAGCATTGAGCAGATGACAGCCTGTTGATCGCGTGAAAAAAGATCTTATCATTGCAACGCAGTTTCTGCACTCACTAATGATTTCACCAATGCAAACATGAGGCATATAAATACAGTAAGAGCTTCGTTGTGCAGTGTAACAGCGTCATTGATTTCATAACGAGTGTTGGCAAGTGTCCATATAAACTCGCGCTGTGTGATTGACAGCTTGGACGATTGGAAAGGGATTGTTCTTTGATCGCTTTCTGTATATTAATCACAGTTTAAGTTAGATTATTTTCATCCTACTAAGAGAAACGATGTGAAGTTGATCGCTACTTCCATATTAAATCACTACTTGTACTTACCGCTTGCTGGAATATAGTTGAAATTGTCCCCTTCGTCAGTATGAAACGCTGAGAGAAGCCTGCTTGATATTATCCCAGGTTAGAAAAACAGTCCGTGGTGAAATGGACAGAGCAAACTAACTTCGAATTAAACTTTTGCGGTATCCGATTATAGATAAACATCAACCATCTGTTGACATTTCGCCATCAATACGCCTGTGTTCCTGTGGGCGGAGGTTAGTCTAAACACGGTTCTGGTGATGTCACTAATGACGGAAGTAGAGGGGTGTAGTCCAATCGAGCCGTTTTTTGTAGTCAACTTCTGTTAAATAAAATATCTCGCTTGGCATTGAACTTTGAGCTTTATAATTTTACAGATATTATTTATACTCTAACAACAACATTACACACTAACTAAAGTTTGAAACATGGGATCACGTAGAACGGGACCTTTAAAGGGTTAAGGAACTACATGTACTTACTACAGGGTTAGGGTAGGATTAGGATGTGGTTGAGGGTTAATTGCATGTAATTATGCATCATTTACTGTTATTACTATGGTAAGTACATGTAACATATGTAACAAAGACACTGTAAAATAAAGTGTTACCCAATTTTGTTACAGGAAGTGAGAATGGGATTGCTGACGACTCATTTCAGCAGTTCAGAATATATTATATATTTTAGGAGACAATAACTTTGTTTGTCGTGCAGTTTGATCATTAAAACTTTGCTGACTTTTTACATTCTCTAGCAGCTATATTATACACTTCATGAAAGGTAATATTCGTTATATATATATATATATATATATATATATATATATATATATATATATATATATATATATATATATATGTATGTATGTATGTATGTATGTATTTAGTTACAGTATAAAATAATCCCCCTCAAAAAGGAGATGAACCAACATGTGATAAATGTCCTTCTGAAGAACTGTGTCTGTGAGCTGTATTCTGTGGCAAAAGTTGAATAAGAACATGAAGCACATGATTCAGTTCAATCTGTGAGCATGACACTACCTTTGACCCGTAACCCTTGGCCTAAAGCTCCAAAGTGACTCAATTGGAATCAGATCCAGGAGGATTTTCCCATCATCCACGCACACTGACCTGCACGTCCTGGCCTTAAGAATGTTTATTTGTTTGTGTTTTAGAGGGTAAAAGTCACTTTTTGGTCTTATTTCCCATATATATTTTGTTAAAGGGCTTTCCTGAATGCTCCCCATGGAGATTAAGCACTCAGAGCAGATGTAAATGCATGGTCTTTTGGCACAGCAGCCATTAATAGCAGAGATGCTTTCCATTTTTGTTCATTCTGTTTTAATACTAGAATGACCCTCTAAATGACACATAAACAGCATCAGCAAAAATTTGTAAATGTAAAACATTCAGTGGTGGACTGTGAATTCATAATGCCGTGGGAACAGAGTTTTAATGTAGCTTTTTTTTTTACTCAATGGACTCCCAAAGAGCTCAGCATGACTGTATTTGGGTCTGCATGTGTGTATACAATTCTGTACAGTTGTTGGCATGGCGTTAACAGTGCACATACACACAAAGATGCACATGGAGGTCTGGACTTCCTCACACTATTTCACCAGCTCTCTCTCTCTCTCTCTCTCTCTCTCTCTCGCCCAGTCTGTCTGTGTGTTTACTGGCACCCATTAGGGGAAGTTGAGAGAATGAAGCTCACATTTGCCTTTTAAAGCCTAAGACAGTGTGCTGGGCAGAATTCTGGGTAAGTTCCTCACTGTACAGCCGGCTGAGGTCACTCTCAGGTTCACATCTTCATGAAATTGATTTGCTATACCCTTTGATCATGCTGAAATATGTTCTATCCTCAGCCAAAACGTCTAACCAAAGAATTGTATCTGATTTGTTGAGTCAGATGTCACCTCACTGGCATGACATCACTACCATGCTTCGCATTACATGACCTGCCCACTGTTTACTTTGTATGGATCTGCACTTCACTAATGACGTTATTCTTTATTAGATACATTACATCAGTGCTTAGTATCCAAATGACACAAGACTAACTGATATGTCAAACAAATGAAAAGAAATTTAAACAACAGTCCCAAGTCATTATACAGTAATTGCGTAAAGGCACACACAAGGATTTGAATCTTTTAAATGCCAAGTCTTCTGGCATCTGCCTCTCTCTTGTATAAATACATCCACAGTCACTGGACCTTCCCAATGATGGGAAACAGTGAGGGTTGGTAAAGAGGTACTCAGTAGCTGGGATTGTGTCCAGCCGTGTGACTCCGATGCCGCTCCTGTGCAGACCAAAAATAAGACAGACTCAAATTGGTTTGAAAAAAATATTGTTTTCTTTTTAGATTTTCAGAGATGGATGACTGCACATTATTTAAACAGTGCAGACATTGCTGATTATATTTGTGGAACAAATATTTGAAAAGTTTTTCTGACCCTGGATCCTAGCTTTGCTGAAGTTTGAGACCTTGATAAAAACATAACAGCAATGCAAGGCCAATATAAACAAATATTTCACTCAGTAATAAACATTCAGTCATCATTTACTCGTCTTCATGTCAATCCAAACCACTTCTGTAAAACACGAAACCAAATTCCATAAAATGGCAGTACACCTCACTTTTTAACACTTAATAAAGCACTCAAGAGTGTCAGCAAAAAAAAAAAAGTGCATGTGGCTTGCTGAACATTTTAAAGTTTTTATGACATTTTTTTTTTTTTAATACAATCATGACTGCTGCCATTGTTCTCCTGTCCACCATGCAGCGCTTGACACTCCAGTCCAGTAGGTGTCAGAAAGGCACATTTTACATTGGTTTGCCAACTGGCATTAAAACTTCAGAAGCAGGTGAACCTTTCCACCATCTACTGGACTGGAGTATGACACACTGGGTTTGAAAGGACTAGAGGGTTAGTCAATTATGACAAACTATTTTGGTGAACTAGCTAGCTGTCAACACCCAGAACATGAAGAATCATGAAGAACATGAAAAGTGTTAGTGGCAAAGAAGAAGAAGAAAAAAAAAAAGAGATATATTTGGCTGGTGAATTTTGTCAGGCCATGCAGGTGATCATTTTGTTGTGGATTAGTTGAATATGTGCGCTATTGCATGAGGGATCTCTGTCAGTAACGTAACTTATAGCCTCAGAGCACACAGCAAACCACATGAGAAAAGAGCACAACCCAATTTGTCTTGAACATCAAATTTGTATGTTTTATTTGATCTGCTACCCTCATTTGGTTAGTATTTGGGTCATTTTCATTTGTTAATGTGGCAGTTTGCTCTCTTAAAGGTGAACTAAGTAACTTTTTTTACCTTAACTGAACAGCTTCGGAGTCATTGGAATGGTTATATTACTTATTTCGGGTTGCATGGTGGTCGTTTCGCACCCCCCTGGTGCCCCTGAGCGGAAAATGCGCACTTGCAACTTTGAGCCGGCGCGTCAGGAAGTCTCGCGTGATATCAGGTCTCGCGATGTAAACAATTGCTTTACGGCCAAAAGAAATCTGCTAAAATGCTGTCATTATTGCGCTCCCTCACGCTGTTCGAACCCGAATGAAGAAGATGTTTTAAAGAATGTCCCATCTGCTTTGATGTCGTTTATCTACTAGCCTCTGGTGTCTGAGAATCGCCAACGAGTTTTTACAACAGTGTTGTCAAATATCTATTCCGAAGCTGTGGGGGGAGCTCTAGAGAGAAACCTGCGAGAATACAGCGAAGAAATCCCGAAGTTACTGAATGCAGCTTTAAGCACAATACAATACCAATTATGGCACAAGAAAAATAGACTACGCCACCCCGGAATGGGCCGGGGACCCACCTGTACATCAAGTGCAAAGCACACAGACACGCAGTGGCTGAGTCAGATATCAAACAACAGGAAAATGTTTCTCATCATTTATTAAATAACAGCAAGAAAAAAAAAAGAAAAAAAAAAAAATATATATATATAATAAACACACTTTGAAATGAATACATCAACCATAACACGTACTACACCCACAATTTAACCACTTCAGAATTGGGGGTTCGACTCGCCTGCCCAACAACCACTACAATTATTTGTGCGCCCACCGCACAACACCAAATCACACTCTGTGAACACTGCAAGTCGATAAGCGACCACCACCACACCAGAGGACTTTGGCGTTGAGTTGTTACCCCGATTCTGAATGGAAAAAAAGAAAAGAACAATATAAACATAGACAACCACACACACACACACACTCACACACCCACATACACCCACATAAGAATCTGTTAATTGAACTCTCTTCACATGCAGACAAAAGGCATCGATTGGTCACACACAAAAGAAATGGAACCACCACTCACTGGCTGACGCTCATTAATAGCTTTTCAACACCGCGTCGCCCAATGATTACGCTCTTCTGAGTGTAATCTCAAATTGGATTACAAAAAAAAACACATAAGAAACATATTCAAAACATACAACACCAATTTCACAAACATAAACACTTTAAAAAGACATCATGTTTTCCGCTAAAAGAACAAATAGAAGTGACAACACAGTTGTTTGCCGCTGTACCCAAGTCCAAAGATCAAACACTGAAATTGAGCGTACTAAATTTGGAATGCGTCACCACGGCCGTGAACGCGCCACTGTTCCGGTCGCCTCTGGACTCCTTATCACGGGACTGAGAAATGGAATAGTAAGTCAAGTGGTCACAAACAATACACCGTTCCGGTAATAGGCAATGAGAAATGGTCGAGGAGTGCTTGCAATAAGAGCCACGATCCAACGGGTCCAGAAAAGAGTCACCACCAAGCCTAACTGCCTCCACAAAGCCTGTTTACGTCCATCGAGCCTGCTGCAACACCTTCCTCGTATCACTATCAAAAATACAACGCACGACGTTTGTAAATTACGAGTTTATGATCTCATTAACCTGACATTCAAATAGGTATGACTTACCGATTGTTGGTGACTCGCACCACCCAGTGTACTCCGTAGAGTGCAAATTACAGGCTTGCCATGACGGGCGTTAAGCAACGCGTCTACGATACTCCGCAGTCGCACTGTGAATTAAATGGGTCTTAACTTATCCTTCCCAACGCACATTAAAAATTAAGCAGCTACCAGTAATTCTTACCTCCCAGATCTAAACACTGCACACCAAAATGACGTCACGTCCGTAACCCAGAAAGACACGCTCCCTTAGACGCCATTCTCATCCCTTTTATATCCGCCGAACATACTGAACCCGCCCCTAATCCTTATCATAATTGATCGCATCACCACATTAAGACACAATAAAATGAATCCTTAAATCTCCCAATAGTGGCATGTCAATGATTCAACCCATGTCATCAAAATCTCACTATTGCCAGGCAAAGTTGGCACCCTGACATTTCTGAGAAGACGTAGTTCTGCTTAGCAAAAACAAATATTAGAGGGAACATTACTGACCACCCAACCCAGTCCTACGAGACCCTCCGCACCTGCTCGAGTGATTCACATTTAGCACATGATGATGATGTCACATGTACTCTCATGATAGGTAGTATATTATTTTTGCAGTTCATTTTGTTCTGGTCCTGCCTTAGACAATGTGTGAAAACAAATAGGGCAAGTATAGACACCTGGAGTGCAGTCTTCTCATTCACTTTTATTGTAATCAGGATAAATGACTCATGTCCCCAGACAGATGTTCTTAGTTAAAAAAAAGAAAGAAAAGTTTTTGCCTGTTAGCAGTTACATATCTGTCTTGGGTGTTTTTAAAGGAATGTTATGGGTTTAATATAAGCTAGACACTATTTCTGTGTTCATGCTTGGCTGTATTACTGTGATGAACTTTCAATAGAATTCTATGGGTCAAGGCAATGCACTGTTCTCTTTGTTCGTTTCACACAGCCGTGTTGTGGCCTCAAAGAGCTCTTGTGGGTAATTTGATCCAGGACTGGGGCTGGATCTATTCACTACTGCTTGGATTTCTGCCTTGGAACATAATATTACACAATCATACAAGTGGGCGAGGACATTGAAATGATCATGGATTGCTGCAATTTTCTTCGAAGGTTCTCATTTTGTGTTCCACTTAAAAAAATTTTAAATAAAAATAAAAACACAATTTTTTGGGTGAACTATTCCTTTAGATATCTGGTAATATCCACTTTCAGTGGCATTTTTGCTCTGAGACCTTTCTGAACCTGCATTCCTACAGTAGTTCCGAGTGTATTCCTGATGCTCAGGCATTTGTCTGTGCTTCCTGCCTTTACTCTCCAGAGTGCTTCCCGTTTCCTGAGTCAACCTCTCAGATTAGAGCTACTGTTTGTAGCTGATTCAGAAACGCATGACTTAGAGCTCACGTGCAGCTCTGTGATGCTGCATTTACTTGATCAAAATAGTAAAACTGTAATTTTGTGAAATATTATCAACATTTTAAATAACTGTTTTCTGATTAAAAAAAAAAGTAATTTATTCCTGTGGCGGCAAAGCCGTATTTTCAGCATCATTACTCCAGTCTTCAGTGTCTCATGACCCTTCAGAAATCATTATAATATGCTGATTTGCTGCTCAAGAATCATTTCTTATTATTTAATGTTGAAAACTTAGTGCTGCTTAATATTTTTTTGTGAAATCCGTAATGCAGTTTTTTTTTTCAGGATTTTTTAAATAGAAAGTTCAAAAGAACAGCATTTATTTGAAATAGATATATTTTGTAACTTTATAAATGTCTTTACTGTTACTATTGATTGATTTAATGCAACCAGGTTGAATAAAAATATTAATTATATTTTTTTACATGTATGTATTTGTATATACATATATAAATAAGGGTATTCTGTTTTTCTTCACTGTATGCTATTTCACATCACTCACACGCACATCATCTGTCTCCAGACCATTTTAAACATCTGCTCTAAATTCAATGTAGTTGGCCTATGAAGTCTAGTTTAATTTTTCATGCTATGAACAGCAGACCAGAAGAAAGACCCTGGGCATTATGTGGGACGGTTCACATGTTCTACAGCACCAGTTCCAGCTGTGTCCCCTCTTGCATCAACCACATGTACCACAAGGCTTTACTAACTACAGCGCATCATTCATACCAGAGGCTGTAGCAATCAAAGATGAAAGCTCTAAGCCATTTTAAGAGTATGGGACATGACATCAAATTACCCATGTAATTCCCACATTAAATCTTGTTTTCAGAGAAATATAATGATTTTTTATGTTAAACATAATAATTGTAAAACATAATAATTGTCAATTAGAAATTAGAAAAAAAATCTAATAAAAAATCCCTTTGAATTACATTATTTAAAATTTTCTAAAGACAATATTTAATATATTATGTAATTTTCCTTTTTCCATTTAGATTTTGTTTTATTTTAATTTTTTTTGCAGTAGATTTTATATAAGTACTTTCAATATCCTGCCCTAGTGCAGTGAACGAACACCAGAAAATTTTGTTTCTGATAGCTCATGGTCTCAACTATGCATTTAAACATACAGTGTATTTTGTCTGTAAGCCAGTATTATCCTGCTATGAATCTTGCTTAGTTGCAGACAAATACATTAACATAAATGTCTGCCTCTTAATTTATTGCTATCCCACCTCCTCAACTCTTCCGTGTCTCCTGTTTTTTCCTGCAGATTGTTGTGTGATGAGGTAATGGAGGAGGTGAGGAGACACTTAACCCTTCAAATGTGGCATTACTGTTACACTCAGTGAAGACACGGGGGGTTTGCATGGGAAACATGGAAAGTTCAAGAAGGATTGAATTTAGTTAAGGCCAACAGGGTCAGCAGATTAAATAACAGAATTTAAACGAATTTTTCTTGGAGAGACATGCAGAGAAATGAAAGGAATGACTAAACAAAAGACATGCAATTTATGCAGAGAGGAAACAATGGTGTGGGGCAGAAGCAGAGGGTAAGAGAAACAGGAAATGACCTTTACTTTTAGGGCTCCACTCTGAACTGGAGAACCCTGGGAGAGTTTCGCTCTCACCTGGCAAACAGGAGCTGTCAGTGACTTGAACTAATGGCTAATCGCTTATTTCCTCCTCATACAAATGTACACTTAGGGCCATGTCTGTTTGTATTTTTCTAAAGGGCCAGTCAGCTGCACTCTCCCATTCCTCTGGTTTTCTTAGAGTTTTTAGACTTGTTTTGCCCTATTTCTAACTCTTGTCTTCCCTCTTTACACACAGCTGAACTTTAAAGGACAAGTTCGCTGATTTTTAACCAGCTTTCAAGTAAAGATTTTTGCCATCATTTACTCACACTCATGTCATTCTTAACACCAAACTTTTGGTTCTTTTTGATATTTACCATGTTCTTTTTGTTGGCTTGCTTCTTATTTTTCTTGACAACAAAATGTTTTTTGAAGAATTTCCTGGCCACTCTTTTCCATATAATGAAAGTGAATAGGGACAAAATGTCAAAAAGGTGCCAATATAGTCTCTATATGACCTGTGCACTATAATCCAAATCTGCTAAAGCCTTGTGATAGCATTGTCTACTGAACAAACAGATTTAACTTAAATTTAAATCGGTTTTGACATCAAACCTGGCATGATGCAACTAAAAGTACCATATTTAAGATCTGTTTTTCAAGTGAATTCACGATTTTAAGTGAATAATGACTGTCTATCTTCACACAACTTCAACTATTGTATGTCTTCAGAAGATTTGGAGGACTTCACAGTGCATAGTGACAGCTCCAGTCACATCCACTTCCATTATATGAAAAAAAGGCAAACAGGTTATTCATGAAAATTTCACTGTTTGTGTTGCCAGAAAAAAAAAAAAAATTGGAATGTATGGTGACCGGGAGGGGACATGTTCGGTTCACTTAGTTTTGTCGTGGCCACAACATATAAACTCGTGGGAACGTGATATTATGTTGTTGCCACGATATATTAATTCGTGGGAACATGATAATAAATCATGGCCACAAGATCATTTTGTTGAGGTAACGACATCACTATGTCGTGGCCGCGACTTCATATTTTGAGAGAACGACAACTATTTGTCGTAGCCACGAGTTATGTTGAGGGAACCCCTCCGGTCAATACTGTAACCATATACAGCAGTCGGAGATGGAGATGACTGATGATATAACATTTTACACTGAATTAGGAATGTCATATAAAGATATAGAGCGGTCTCTGGCATTAAGACATAGGTACGTAAGACACCTGAAGCGCATTCTTAAGTTGAATGGACTTTTTCGTCGAACATTTGCTGGCTTGAATGAAATACTCAACAATCAAAAATAAAGTTCCTTTTAAGGCAATAAACAAAAACAAATTATGAGAAACATAAATTAACAAATAACAAAGTAAATTATGACCAGGGTAAAAGGAGGAGCCCGTATTGCGTGTGAAGATTCGGTTACCACGTTATAAAACTGGTAGCCACGAGAAACGGATGTCGTTCCCTCAACATATTCATTCGTGGCCACGAGAAACGGATGTCGTTCCCTCAACATATTAAGTCGTGGCCACAAGAAACGGATGTCGTTCCCTCAACATATTAAGTCGTGGCCACAAGAAACGGATGTCGTTCCCTCAACATATTCATTCGTGGCCACGAGAAACGGATGTCGTTCCCTCAACATATTCATTCGTGGCCACGAGAAACGGATGTCGTTCCCTCAACATATTAAGTCGTGGCCACAAGAAACGGATGTCGTTCCCTCAACATATTCATTCGTGGCCACGAGAAATGGATGTCGTTCCCTCAACATATTCATTCGTGGCCACGAGAAACGGATGTCGTTCCCTCAACATATTAAGTCGTGGCCACAAGAAACGGATGTCGTTCCCTCAACATATTCATTCGTGGCCACGAGAAACGGATGTCGTTCCCTCAACATATTAAGTTGTGGCCACGAGAAACGGATGTCGTTCCCTCAACATATTAAGTCGTGGCCACAAGAAACGGATGCCGTTCCCTCAACATATTCATTCGTGGCCACGAGAAACGGATGTCGTTCACTCAACATACGATCTCGTGCCCACGAGATATTATGACGTTCCCACGACTTAATATCACATTCACAGAGTTTATATGTTGTGGCCACGACAAAACTAAGTGACCCAAACATGTCCCCTCCCGGTCACCGTAGGAATGTCATCAGGGAGCATAAATCAATTTGACAGAACAGACTTTTGTTTTTGGTTAACTATCCCGTTACATAATTCGCCCAAAAATGAAGATTTTGCCATCATTTTCTCACTAAACAGAGTAATTATTCATGTCAACTCTTGTTTTTGGTTTGTTGTCAGTTCTGAGTTGTGCCGCTCACTCCTCATTAGCATCTGCACTGGTAGGATGGGACAGGACAGAAATGAGTATTGATGAGTAATGAGTATTCACAGTTGAAGGTTGAAGGATGTTTGATCTTAAAGCAATGCCAGATGATGGTAAAAAAAAAAAAAAAAAGTTTCTCAGACCCTATATCTACCTTTGTAGAGTTAATCAGAGACATTGGCTTCATCTGACTGTGTTTATGCTGGTGTGTGGAAGGTTATGGCTCCACCCAAACACATGCTTGTACGCTTTCACGCTAATCTGCAATTGATAGGACTTGGGCCAAGAACCTTTTCATCTGAGTGCGTTTGCTGTGTGCCAGGAATTGATCTCAGATTTAAGTACTGCAGACTGCCAGTGCTCATGCCTGTCTATCATCGTTACTGGCTCATTTCACCAAATGTACACCTTGTAAAGAGCATTGCCAGTTCCATTACTGCCAAGGCCTCATGACATACAGAACATTACCAATCAAAAGTTTGAGGTTGGTGAGATGTTTTTATCTTTTTTGAAAGAAGTATCTTATGCTCACCAAGGCTGCATTTATTTGATCAAAAATATGGTAATATTGTGTGAATATTATTACATTTAAAATTAATTTCTTTTCTATTTGAATGTAGTTTAAAATGTAATTTGTTCCATTGGTTCCAAAGCTGTATTTTCAGCATTATTACTCCAGCCTTCGGTGTCACATGGTCATTCAGAAATACAATTAATTCTGATATAAAACCTTTTTGGCATGTAGGGCTCTTTAAAATTGAGTCAAAAACCCATTGCACTTTTTTTTTTCTATGAGTGCCGTGAATAACTCCGCATGAGTTTCAAGAGAGACCACTACTGAAAGAACTTTTTGTATTATGTTACTATTTTTTTGTAAGTTTGCTGGTTCTGTGGGGCACAGCAGTTTGGTTTTCCCCTGTTGAGCAGAACAGAAAATGGGTCAAGGAATCAGGAAGACACATAGTAGGGGACAGGACGTTTGATGGCCAGCAGGGTATTGACCTGGTTCCTGGTGACGGCCCAGGAAATAACAAATCTCATGTATTTGATCTCTTATACCTTAAAGGCTTTGCATCTGGGCACAAATACAAAGCTTTTTCTGAAGAATAAAAAAGGCTGTGGCCATGGAGTAATGTTATTTTAGTAAACTTTGTTATATTTTCATTGACTGTGACTTGCAGATAGACTAAGCCCTGATACCCACTGTTGGGCAAGTTACTTCGAAACTGTAATGCGTTATTTATTACTTATTACTGTCATTTCAAAGTAATTCGTTACATTACAATATTACTGTATTTAAAATGTAAGGCATTACACTACTATTGCATTACTTTTAAGTTACTCTCACCCAAATAACTGCAAATATGGATTTGGAAATCTAAATGTAGCTTATGATGCTCAATTAGCTCATTACACATCCAGTAGAAGGTGATGTGGTATCCGACTGAGCTTGGACCCATAAGAAATTTTACTATGATGTACTATAGTACATACCATGGTATACCATAGTAGTACCATGGTATTCCATACCTTACATATAACCATGGTACTATATAGTACTTCAGATATTATCATGGTACCATGGTACATTGCATGGTACTGTAGATGTTACTATGGTACATAGTATGGTACCTCAGATTTACCGTGGTACCTACCATGGTACATACCATAGTACCTCAGATATAACTATGGTACATACTTTATAGTACTTCAGATATTATCATGGTACCATGATAATATCTGAAGTACTATACTGTACAGTATGTTACTATGGTACATAGTATGGTACCTCAGATTTACCATGGTACATGCCCTAGTACCTCAGATATAACCATGGTACATTCTGCCGTACATATTACCATGGTACATACTTCCTCAGATATAACCTTGGTACCTCAAATATTACCATGGTACTTTGCATGGACGCATGGTACAGAAATCTTTTTACTTTAAGCCCGGGCTAAACTTTAGGGTTAAACTTTAGCAAAAATAAAAATAACTAAGCCAAATATTTTTATTTTATTTTAATTATTATTGTGAGTGACTGCAGTAGTGTGGGCATAGGCCATTTGGTCTATGAACGAGTCATAGATCTCCAAAATCAGTTTTAAATGTATAATGTAATATTAATGAGATTTTTATTTAAGTAATGTTCTAATTCTAGATGTTTGTAAATGCTGCATGATTTTGACGTGGTTTAATCAATGGCCGTGCGCGTGAACTTTGAACATTCATGTCGCTTTCAAACCCATTCTAGGTGTTTCTCAATGTCAAGGATACTTCCTTGGCAGGACTGGTCCTTCCAAGTCACTTCCTTCAGAGGCTAGGCGAGGCTCCTCTTTAGCATTCGGAGAACATGTAAATGGAACAGGCTAGCAAGTGCACGTCAGTGCGTCATTACGTCAGTGAAAATGAAAAACAGAGCGTTGCTATGGACGCAGTTCTGTTCACTCAGGCAATATAATCGTTTTTAAATCAATAAACTCCTTTTTAATCATATTGATTATTTGACTGTTAAGTGTGTTTAAACAGTGCGGGTCAATTTGACCCATAACATAATGGATGTAATTATTTTTTTAAACAAATGTTTGGTAACGTAAATATATTTACATTTGAAAGCATATTGATCCGTTAACGCTCCGACTCCGTTAACGTCTAACATTTTGAATTTTTTGAACAAGATAGCAAAGCTGCGCGCATAGGATTGTGGGTGATTTGAGAGCGCGAAGAGCGCGAAGGCTACACATATGCATCCTTTCCTGTATATGGGATATTTTTCGAACGAAGGACTCAGTCCTTGGTGGAAATTCCGAGGATCCTCGACATTGGAACAGTCCTTCGACGGATGTCGATGACGTAGCATCCTCGAAATTCTGGCTTCCGAGGATCCTTCCTTGACATTGAGAAACGCCTACTGTCTATTTTTCAAACACTGGAGCGGCCGCGGCGCAGAGTTGCCATGGAAACGGAGTGAAACATTTTGCGCGGACGTTTCTCCTCTGCTGATCTCGCGGTGATTTTGGCGAATTTGCATGAAGGAAAAAAAAACTACCACTTTATTCCAGGTTAACTGCTTGTAACGCGCGTTACTGACATTTGTACCGAGTAAAATATTACATTTTTCCCCCCTGTAATGCCT
This sequence comes from Rutilus rutilus, assembly GCF_951802725.1. Taxonomy (NCBI): domain Eukaryota; kingdom Metazoa; phylum Chordata; class Actinopteri; order Cypriniformes; family Leuciscidae; genus Rutilus; species Rutilus rutilus. The sequence continues at coordinate 27,099,322 of NC_140215.1, forward strand.
TACATTACCGCGTTACAGCAAAAAGCAATGCATTACAGTAATTAATTACTTTTGTAACGCGTTACTCCCAACACTGCTGATACGTTAATGCTTTATTTAGCTAAAAACAGATAATGTGTCTTCACAAAGCTTATCAAGGACATGTAAGGGTGAAAACATGCGCTGGAGGGCATTACACAGGATGTTTATATTTACTTTAAAAAACAACAGCGATCATGTGATTTCCTGGGTCGTTGCTAGGTTTGTAGGGGTGTAGTCGTTGCTAGGTTTGGGTGTAGGATGATTTCTAGGATGTGGCTACCACATGTCAAAACAACAAACCATAGACTTCAAGTGGAGGGTAGGACATCATATTTAATGGGCCATATATTTGCTGAATTTTGGGGATGTGTAAAATAAATCTGGCAGAAAGGGTCAAGTAAACATTTGGTTTTTGAGAAAGAAGGGACTTTTCTGGATAATACAAAAGCTAAATAATGAGCCACTTAAAACTAAATGGGCTACTGTATGTCTATGTAAGGACTTGAGGTGCATTGTATGGGGAACTCTCTGGAAATCCATGTCAGTTACTTTCCTCTCTAGCCATAATCTCACTGTAAGGCAGTAATTCACTGTGGAGTCTGAGTAGTCTGAGACTATATATATCATGTGACTCTTTGTACAGTCAGTCAGATGTTCAAGGTCTTTGGTCTTTGGATGATCTCAACCCTGCTGAAAAATCCAGCATTGCTGGTCACCAACATAAGGTATGTTTTGCATGTTGGGACCTTCATGGGCTGCTGGTTTGCTGGACCCCAGCATGGGAAGTGAGAGTGCCTTTGGACCAGCTACACCAGCTCAGTTTTGCTTGAGAACAGCATTACAATGCGAATCCACCAGCACTATACCAGCTCTGACTTGCATAAACCAGCCTCGACCAACATGGACCAATGTTGCTGGTTTATGCTAGATTTTTCAGCAGAGAAATCATGCTGAAGAACATGATCATCATTTTGACACAAACTTGTGGAGTTCATTCAGCTTGAGCTATTAAAACTGCTATATTTGAAGCATTGATTACTTATTTATTATTTCAAATTATATAGCCTGTGTATCAGGTGCAGTTTTTAAACATTTTAGCCTGTATAAACATGACCTGTATGTTACATTAAATGTGTCATTTAAAAAAAAAAAGAAATAAAAATCAAGCCATAATTTCAAGGTTTTTAAGCTATTATAGACATGCAACAAAATATATTTTAGTTGATCTCAGTCAAGTTCTTTTTCCATGGCATTGATAGATTCCCCATGCCCCATTTTCATGGTAATAAGTTGCAGAGTTATGAAATGTTGTTGTAAATGCTCCCTTGTGTTTTTTTTTGTTTTTTTTTTTAAGTAAAGAATTATTTGTATTAAATTATGTTTCATTTCCTGAGAGATGTTTCTAGAAGCACTTGTTTTTTTCTACCATGGGAAATATCAACTACATTAACAAAGTGCCCCCAACACCAACCTCACTACTACTGTTACTATGACAGATCAGCCCGTTCTTATCCCAAGGCGTCATATACTGACGCTTTTGACATTTCGTCTACATCGAACGCACATGGCACCCTTTAGCGTCAATATGAGACGCAGATAGAAATGGGCCAGAAGGCGCCTCCTAGCGGTCTAACCCTAACCTTACACCAGACCTAAACCTACCCATAACCAAACAAAGCTCTGTGCGTGTCATATTGACGCTAAAGGGTGCCATGTGCGTTCGATGTAGACGAAATGTCAAAAGCGTCAGTATATGACGCCCTAGGATGAGAATGCGTTGGACAGATACATTTGGTTTATAAATACAAATTCAGTTCTCACAGTAGCATCTTTCTCTTCATGTTCAGCAAGTAATTTATTCTCTTGACCAGTTGTAAATTCATAGAAGCACAGTGCCACCATGTGAAGTGGCTGTCCCCTACACATCACCACTCTTACAGTCTCACTGAAGTGCCTTGAAACGCACAGCATTATTCAATGTGTTGATGTAATTTCCACTGAAACAGGATGACAGGGCGGGACATATCAAGCAGCTCCTCCCCTTTTTTAAATAGCCAATGGTGTTTAGTTAATCACAGCTCGGCCAGAGCCGTTGAGCTCAGTAAAGCCGCAGTAATTCCTCCTAATCTCCTCCATATCGCTTTAAAATATAGCATTCTGTGCAGAATTTAAATGGGTCCGATATGTTTTGTGGTCTGCGCCGACTCGAACATGAGATCCGCTCTGAAGCAGACTGTTTGTGCATTGCGGGTGGTTCGCGTGACACTAACATGAAACCAGACCTTAATTCACCCCAATGGAAAGCATATTTACAATGTCTGAATCGTTCCCTGTCCCCTACATAGTGCACTTTGTGCCAGTCACCATATAGAAAATGGTAAATGCTTGAACAAGTGACCGATTTTAGCCGCAGCTTCAGTGTCTATTTATAGTGTAGGGGGCGGGACGCTTCAGATTCTAGAGAGTATTTGATTGGACTGAAAAGCTGATGAGAAGCTGAAGTGCAGAGTGATGTCATCAAAATCATGATCCCTACTGGCAGAAGTGAGAGACTGTAAGTTTTGTAACACTTATTATCCTCTAAATGCAAATGTTTTCATTGTTATCGAGCACACTAGCTTATAGATAACAGTAAGTGTTACATATTCATACTAAAAGCCCAAAAAATATAATTTTGATTTCATGGGGACAGTAATGTCAGCATGTCAGTTGCGACAGTCTTTTTTTTTCCCCTATTGTGACGTATATCCAAGTGAAGCGGCTTCTTGAACAAGAAAAAATGTAGGGCGGGACTTAATTTTGTCCACCGGGAACTGATTTGATGGTTGTGGTTTGCCATTGCTCTGATGTCATGTGAGTGACCATAGACTGTAAAAAAAGATGGATGACGCACCCTCACTCTCTTCCATTGTAGAAAAGTGAAGCCGCCAAAGTCCCTATATGGCGCTGACATTTTGCACTGATTTTGAGACCTGATTCTGCGCAGTACTGAACAATGGACTCGAGTCTGCGCAGTAGTGAGCGTGAGGTGGAGCACAGGGGCGGAGCTACGTGGTGGCCAGGGGGGGCCACGGCCACCACTGGTCAAGGCTCGGCCCCCCCGCCAGCCCCCCCAAACTCACGGCCCCACCCCCAGTCTGAGGAGGGGGAAAATAAATTTAATTTAAAGAAAAAAAACCTCCTGAGTTTAAATAAATACTCATAAATAAATACTCGACCCCCGCCGAGTGAACAGGAGGGCGCGAGGGGCGGATTCGCTTTCTGTACGTAAGAAAGCTAATCTGCCGCCAGAGCCGGGATTCGAACACGGGTCTCTGGCGCGAAAAAGCTTAGATTTCACCACTGAGCCACAGGGGAAGATACATCTTTTTACCGTTAGAGTGAGTATAGAAGAGAGCGTCATATTTTGTATCAGCGTTTGTTTGTAGGTGTGTTTGTTGCTTTGTTTATAACAGACTAAAACACTCTATTTCCACCTTTCGCCGATGAGTGACGCAGATTTGAAAACTCACTCAGCAAACAAACAAAAAGACAATTAAGAAAAATAAATTGAATATTGCACTTAAAATGCCATGGTTTACATAAATAAATTATCGCCTAAAATGACAATTCATATTGTGTCTTTCTGTCATTTGCACTAAAAAATCCCCGTCTCATGTTAAGGTCCCTAACCCCTCACATAATCATGACACATCGCACTCGCACAACACAACAGTGGCAACTTTGAAAGCGCCGGTGAAGGCAGCAGCAGCAAACGCTACAAAACAGTGAGAAATTATGATGACATTTTAATTTAATCATTAAAAAAATTACCTGTGTAACAGTGCACACAGTGCAGTGTTGATGTTAAAACTGTGTTGTTACAATGTTTAAAGTGGCTGACAACAATACATATTCTTATTATAAATAAAACTGCCTGTTTTTTTAGCTGTGCATAACTGTAGCTGAATAGTTAGGCCTACTACGCTACTGTATTTTAATATTGATCATTATGGTGGTACTTGGAGAGCCAAATATTTTCTGAGGTGGTAGCCTACTTGGTGTAAAAAGTTTGAGAACCACTGATCTAAGCACCCATCCCAATAACATGGATTATCAATAAGACATTATTAGTGTCCATAAGGAAGTTCAATCCATTGTTTATGGCCTGACGAGCCGCGGGAAAACCGCTACTCTGAGTGAGTTTTAAAATAGTAGTTTTTGACAATCAATTAAGTGCCACCCCAAATAAAAGACTGGCCCAAGCTGGCCCCCCCAGAAATAATGTCCTGGCTACGCCCCTGGTGGAGCATCGATATCAAGGTCCCGCCCACACTCGCGCAGAAAAATGCAAAAAAAAATCCGTCCGTTGGTGCCTACTTCAGTCCTACTTCATTTAGAGATGCTGTCAATCATGACATCACACTCCCGTTTTATAGCATCAAATAACTAAAGGCTGATTTATACTTCTGCGTTGGACCTACGCCGGAGCCTCTACGCTGTAGGCAACGCGTTGGTTTTCATTTATACTTCTGCAAAATTACACTTGCAGAGGAAGCATGTGAAACCCGAGGGAGCGGTCCTAGCAGACCAATCACAGCGCTTGCGTCCGCGTAGAGTTGACGCGTTGTTAAATTTTTGGAGAGGTGCACGTCAGGGTACGCCGAAGGGTATGCGCGCTACACACAACCTACGACGTAGCTACGCCGTGAGTTCGACGCAGAAGTATAAATTGGGCTTAAGACCAAACTTATTTCCAAAAATTAACACTTAAACTTACATCAGCGTGATAAAAACTACCTAAAATGAAAACATCTTTGGAAAAAAATTATTTGAAGTGTTGTTTAGTTTCCCTGGCATCCCATTAGACTACATGGGGGGGATTATGACCTATACTGGGACCAACCACCAGAGGGGGGTGATCGAGATACTTTGGCTTTACTTTTCAGAACTCGTGTGGCATGCTTGTGAGTGACAGGTTGATCCCACCCTCAAGCATCATCTGGAAGAGAAGAGTCCTTTTAAGAGGGAGGGGAAGTTATTTTGATTAAAGATTATGAATAAAAAAAAATAAAAAAAAGATGTGCATGGATAAAACATTTATAATAAATGCTGCAATATTACATAAAACAAGAATTGTCAAGTTTGATTTCATTGAGACTTTAAAACGCAGTCAGAATCATTGGTTCACAATCAATAAGAAAACATTTATGAAACATATAATGCCTAGAGTTTCCGCTTTAAAGGTCAGGCAGTATATACTGCAAAAAAACATAGCTTCATACTAGCTCAGCTTAAACAGTAGCCAGGCCTTATCTGTGAGGTCAGAGGTCAGAGTACTTGACCTCCAGATCCACAGAACACCTCACGCACATGGCTCATCTCTGACTGATGAGGACCTTAAGACCTCTATGTTGGCCACTGCCCACTTCGTAAAAACCTAAAACTACAACTTATGTTATTGGCTGTATTCTGGCACCTTTTTTGTTTTTAGTTAATCGCTTTTGAACCTCTTCTCATTATCTGTCAGAATAGGTGTTATTTATGGATGGACAGGTGGGAGGCATGTCCTGGCCACTTGTTGTCTAGACTTTTTTTTTGGGTAACGCTTTAGATTACAGCCCGGAAAGTACTGCGTAATTAAAGCGATTTTACAGAGTAACTTTCTGTTATTATAGTGTACCTATAAAGTAATTACATGTAAGTATAAGGGAACAACATGTAAAGTTTGGGGAATAAAGGGGTAACAACCAGGAGAAATAACTTTTTTTATACTGTAAGTATTGTAGATCTAAGGGGTACTTATTGTACTATTATGATACAACAATCACATTTGGGACAAATTTATAAAGGTTTCCAAGTCAGTATTATAAGATTGTCAGTATGTATTTTTTTATTGTACTTACATTGTAACTACATTGAACAAGAGGGTAACAAGCACCACTTTAATTTACGGCCCGCAATGCCACACTTACCCTGTAACTACTTGGAACAAGAGTATATTTCCCAGTATATATAAAAAAAATGCAATAGTTTTAGCTTTACTTGCCTTGAAGCATGTAAACTCAAACTTAAACATCTGTACTTTTACTATCAAAAAAATATATATATATATATTATATTATATATTATATATATATATATATATATATAAATGCATAGATATGTACCCTGTAATTTTTAAAAGTTTCAAATTAAAAAAATTAAAATTTTAAAAAGCCTATACAGTTTGTATTGGTACACAATTTTTACAAAAAGGTGCACAGTGTATGTCCTCGGTAAATTGGTCCCAAATGCAAGATTGTTTTATCATAATAGTAGAATAAGTACCCCTTAGTTCTATAATACGTACAGTATAAATATATATTTTTTAATTCTCCTGGTTGTTACCCCTTTATTCCCCAAATTTTGCATATTGTTCCCTTATACTTACATGGAAGTGGGAGGTACACTATAATTACCGAAAGTTACACTGTAAATTCATCTTAATTATGTAGTACTCTCCGGGCTGAAATCTAAAGCGTTACCGAGATTTTGTCCTCATTACTTTTTGGTAGCTCTTCTCCAAGTTGTACAAACTTTAAACATAATGTATTAAATGTCTTAAATTTGCCTTTCTGTGAAAACAGGACTTGCAGAGATGGATGTAAAAAGTGACTGCACACTCACACAGCATGGGAAATATGTTATGCTTATTTTATTGCTAATATTGTCTTTCATTGCAATTCTTTATGAGTTTAAAACATTTTTAATGGCCATGTAGAAAATGAAAGGGTAAAAACTTTGTTTGCAGATTATAATTGTGTTTGTGTTATAATGACTGAGCGAAGTGTAATACGAAGGCTTTAGGACCAAGCAGAAACCTCACTGGCTAGTGCTCACCTTTCACTATCTGCATTTTAAATTCTGCAATTCACTTTGGGTGAACGCAGACGACATGATTAATATTCATGAACATAACAGCCCACCGCTACATTAGCATAACAGGCACTGAGCGATCTACATAAGGGAAGACATAGAGAAGTCATCTTTGACAATTGTTAATGTAGATACAATCATTTCATATTTAAGTAAATGTTAGCGTGTTAGTCTTATTTTCTTCAAAAAAAGAAACTGACTGGCCAATAATGTCTCGAGCACCACCAGTCTTTAAGCTCTGTTTAATATGAAAAATACAAATGATCTTTCATACATGATTGCAAGTGCAACGTTTTAGTTCTAAGTCATTTAAAACTGCATCATATTGTAAGAGAGGCTGATGAGATTTAAAATGTGTCTGCCGTAACTTTTCAGATTGTTTTTACGCCCCAGTGTATAATATTATTATTATTAATAATAATAATAATGTTCATTTCTGTCTGAATGGATGATACAATAAAAAATAAAGGTCTAAAATGGGGTTTTGGCAGAGATGCCATTGAATAACCATTTTGATTTCCATAAAGAAAAAAATTCTTCTTACTGTAAAGAACAGTTTAATAATTTAAAGAACCTTTTTCCATAAAGAACCCTCTATGCAATGGAAACAGATGTGGTTCTATGAACCATTGATGGTAATAAAAAGGGCTTTCGCACCGGAGGATCGGTTATAGGTCCTATAACTATACCAGCTTTTTTGGGTGTTCGCGACAACTGCGTGTTCCCAGGAACTGGGAACGATTTTAGTGATAAGGCAAAATTAGCTCCTTCAGAGTAGGGTCTAACACAGCTCAATAGGAAGGAACTACCAGTGACGTAATTGTACGTTGATTGGCTGAACGCAAGCCATACAAAACACCGGCCCCTGCCATTTTTTTTTGGTGTAAACACAGTTTACATACTTACTCTACGAACTAACTCCATGAACATGGAAAACAGCAAAAAATGAACCAGCGGCGAAGTCCAGTTACTTCTCAACCTTTATGCTACGGAGCTGTTAACATCATTGAATGTTGCGCTTAAATGACGTCTCTGTCGTCCGGCTTACGTCACTTCAAGGTTCCTACTGGCTTTGCGAATGCAACCAGGAAAATGGCCCTAGGGGAACATTTAGTTCTCGGGGGAACGCCCTGGTGGCTAGTCCCTATAACTGAGTTCCTATAACTGTGAAAGACCCTATAGAACCTTTATTTTGTGAGTGTATACAGAGCTTTATGAAGAAACAACTTTGTGTTCGCTGTAGACTATCTTAGACCTCCATACTTACCATGCAAAGCTCAATCAGTGACTTCATCAAGTCTCTTTCTCAAATAATCAGCACACTACCCAGATGCCGCTACTAATCTGAAATGATTTTTTGATGCTCTGTTGATGTGGATGTGCTTTGTGCGGATGACATCCAGTACATAGCACTGTCTTTGATCAGACGGAGTCTTGCACTCTTAACAGGGTCTCAGATCAGTTGGCTGACTGTGGATTAGGGGCAGAGCAGGGGGTTTAAGTGTGCATGAGACTGCAGGGCGTCTGTTTATCAATCTATCCCATCAGAGTAGAACACGGTTTGTTCACTGGATTTAAGTTCTTACCCACACAAATCTCTAGACATGAACACAAACACAATCTTGTTTCATTGCCATTTTCCATTTAATTGCATTTACAGATTTGGAGCAGACAGATCTACAGATAATAGGGCAGACTACATATCACATGTCTAATATCATAGTTCTACAGTTTGACTAATACATGTTTCAGCTCCTGAATGAATTCAGATCAAGTTAAGGAACAACACATGTTTTAAACTAAGAACTCAACATGTGTAGGCCTACTCCACAATTTATCATACACTCATATATGCAGTGTGGTGTTGGAAGCACTGGATGGTGCTATAGAGCTTTACAATGTGTTATAAAAAATATTCATATTTTTATTCATACAAAGTATTATGTTGCCATCTGGTGGGCATGTTTTGAAATGTAAAATATGTCTGGGTTGTGTTCTCAATTAAATATACTAGTTTACTTACTACTAAGAAGTTTGCAGTTTGCACTGTATACTGTGTACTATTAAAAGGTATTTGAAACTAAATGCATTATGCATTTTTGCAACATTCCATACTAATGTTTAATGCATGTGAGAAACTTCTTTGTGGTCTTAAGTGTAAATGAGGTTTACACATTACTGTGTATATATATATATACACATCTTTTTTTATTTATTATATAACTTGTATATTATGATCTAAAACATAAGAATTGAATAACCATTTTGATTTCCATAAAGAACCATTACATATAGAATTACATTCTATATGTAATTTATATGTAATTTAAACTAATTGTGTTACCTCTGTATGTGAACTGCAGGGATTGCCTGGACCCCTTGGTCCCCAGGGCCCCACAGGCCCTAATGGGCGACAAGGTGACACTGGTCTCCAGGGCTCTAAAGGAGAGAAGGGAGACCATGGCAAAGGAGGCATTATGGGTCCAAAAGGAAGTGTGGTGAGTCTCTCTGTCCTGATCTCTATTTCTGCTGTTATGTAAGGACTTAGTAAAATGCTTTTTAAAATACAATAGGTTTAGAGTTTAAGCTGCCTTTTCACTATCTCCGACATTCATGTACTATTGTTACTTTTCATCTCGTGGCAATTGCAATGAACTTTCAAATTGGCCGTGCAGAAGCCGTTATTTATTCGCCATGGTAAAATGAATGAATAGTGAATGAATGAAGGCAAATCAATTTAAATAATTATGTAATGATTATAAAACGATTATTTCAGACATAAGTAGGCCTATCCATAACCCCTCATTTTACAGGAACAGTGTTTAAAGAATAACATTTTATGGTAGTTGGTAGTTCTCGCCTTGCGCTCTTATTTTTTTTTTATTAGATTACATCACATTCAGTCTGTTAGTCGCATAGGCTCTTGTGAATGTACATCAACTTAAAAATGAATACTTTCAAGAGTTACCGAAATCATTTACATTAATTATGTCCCTAGTGTTGCCAGCCAGCACCAGATTTTTTTTTTTTTTTTTTTTTTTTTTTTTTTCACAAAACTTTCATTGCCCCCAGAATATTTTAGTTGTATGAATATCATGCAAAACATTTGATTCTAGCTTAATGCATTATTTTTTTATCAACTCTTGCAAGAAGGTACGATAAAAAAAAAGCAACATTTTGACCAAAAAGCTGAGAAAATCATGTTTTGGTCAAAGACTAAAGCCCAATTTATACTTCTGCGTCGAACTCATGCTGTAAGCTACGTCGTAGGCTGTGTATAGCGTGCGTACTCCGTCAATGACTGGGAAGCGTTGCGTCATAAATGGCGGGAAAAGAGTGAAAAGAATATACTTTAGTGAAAACTGAATTTTTTCAGACACCTAATTAAATGTTAATTGCAATTAAATGAAAATATATAATTCTTTAAACTTAAATGCAGAGTGTCAGAGTTACGTTCAGTTTTGTTGTCATATTGTTTCCTGTGTTTTTGCTTCTTTTTCAGGGTACGCTTACACGACAACAATGTACTAAAAATGGAATCGTTTTTCCTTTGTTTTTCGTGTATAAACAAAGGCAATGTCAAAACAATCCCCTTTCACAAGAATCCGCGGAATCGACAAAAAAATGCTGTATTCTGCTGCCAGGCCAGTAGGTGGCGATATATAGACTGAACACGTAATACACATGCACATGACGTCACCATTTTCACAAATTTGTATTTTTGTAGTTTACGGAGACAATATAGGTATCTTTTTCAAAAACTTGAAACCTGTTTTCAAAAGTTTGCATTTCCTGCCCCCCAAACCACCGCTGACATAAATGAACGGCCAAAAAAGCGTTTTTAGTTGAAAATGGTGATGTGCACTCTAAAAAATGCTGGGTTGTTTTAACCCAATGTTGGGTCAAATATGGACTAACCCAACGTTGGGTTAAAAATGCAATTTAAAAATGGACAAACCCAGCCGTTGGGTAACATTTTTAATGTAACCAATGCAATTTGCCCATTTTTTTATTGCATTTTTGTCCATTTTTGATTTTGTCCAAAATGCAATTTGTCCATTTTTAAACTGCATTTTTTAACCCAACGTTGGGTTAGTCCATATTTGACCCAACATTGGGTTAAAACAACCCAGCATTTTTTAGAGTGTGTAAACAGCCCCTTAGTTTAGTCCCTGGTTAGTGTCCTTTGTTTCTGATTAGTTTCAACTGTGTCTCATCTAGTTACCTTTGTTGGCCCTGTGTATTTATAGCCCTGTGATTTTCACGTTTGTCAGTTTTCATTTGCTTTATGTGTGGTTAGCGTTCTTACTATTTATTCCCACAATCTCCTCCATATTTATGTTTAGTAAATTAAGCCTGAGTTTGTTTTGGATTACCTTTTCGTCGTCTTCATCTTGCACGTTGGCTACCACACGCATTACACAGTGTGCTTTAGAGTGCTTTTTTGACCTACCTACCTAATCTTTATATGTAATTTCATAATTACTTATGTCGTTTTTTAAATATGGTGAAAGCGTGCTGTCGAATGTATTGACAAGCATTCGTGGTAAACTAAAATATGCTTTATTCTACTGAACCTTAAATAAATGTGTAATTTCACATTTTTATGATGAAGTTGCAATTTAGTACATAATATTTTAACTTTTAAATGTAGTATCGAATAACACACTACAGTTTACAGTAAAATTATAATAAAGTGCTTTTACGTATTTTAGTATGTTACTCAATATGCGTACTTCTTTAAAGCTCAACAAAAGTTATCACTTAAGTGTCCTTTTATTTAATTTATTTGATCTGAAAGTAATATATATATACATATACATTTAAGATCTAATGTACACTAAGTGCACATTAAGTTCAATTAAGAATACTTCTTTTTTTACTTCTTTTTTTAAGCCATTTTCGCCTTGTTGTACTTTATCGTTCTGTTTAAAACATACTCAAGAGAAGTTCTGAGAGCGAGTTAAAAAGTTAAACTTCACATGAAAAAGTGAAATGCTAATGTCTTTGGGTCTTTCTTCAGGGAATGGTGGGGGTTCCAGGGTTTGATGGAGCAGATGGTATTCCGGTAAGTATTTTGTTTATATCAACAATATTATGTTTAGATGTGTGAAGTGAAGCAGAGTTTTATAAAATCATAAAGCAACAGCAATATGACAAAAGATACCAATGTTAAATAAATAGTTCCATTTATTAAAACTAATCACAGAAATAAACAAGTCTTCTAAGTAATATAGTTCAAATATCATAAATACTTTTCCTTAGACTTCTAAATGCAGTTTTTATTGTGAGTTTTGGATTCACCAATTCTGGGTCATTGGTAATCTCTCATCAGGGCCACCCTGGTCCATCTGGGCCTCGTGGAAAACCAGGAGCTGATGGCTGTAATGGAACCCGGGGAGATTCTGGAATGCCGGGACTTCCAGGATTCGGTGCTGGACCTGGAATACCAGTATGAATGTTCATTTATTTGTGTGTCAGAGTGAATTATTGAGACAAAATCTATTCATAACTCACACATTACCCATCTAACCTATAACGATTTTATTTTCTCTCGCACTCTCTTTCAATTATTTTGTCTCTGTGTACTTGCCTATCTGTAACTTTTACCTTCTGTATAGGGTCGGCCAGGAATAAAGGGGGAGAAGGGTGACCCTTTGGAGCTGTGGGTCTATATGGAAAGATTCAAGGTAAGAGGAATTTTACTAGTTTAAATGCAGTTTACATCAATACATTTGGTTTAGGTAAAAAATAAAATAGAAATGGTTTCCTGTCACTTTGTCCCTTTTTCTGTTTGCAGGGAGATCTTGGGCCACCAGGTCTTCCAGGATTTTTGGTAAGTTTGACTTTCGTTATTCATCTTGTGATATCAGAAATTGAGCAATCAGGGATGAAAAGATGAAGGGATAGATGTGTTTTCTAAATCATCTAATTTCACTCTTACAGGGACCGTCTGGTAACCCAGGGTACAGTGGACTGCCAGGAAATCAAGGACCTTGGGTGAGTTAGTCATACAATAAAATTACTGAGTTTTTATTTGTTGGACTATTTGTCTGTTTGTTGGATTTGTTGATCTGATAACACGAACGGTGGCGTGGAAAGTAGCTTTTGTCACCACTGACCCAAGTTGGAATCTGCTTTTTTCTGAATTAATTCTTCTCCTTTTTCTTATCACATATCAGCTAAAAAAATATTTTAATCAAAATGATATTCGAAAAGTGAAAATAAAGTGCCTAACGGGTATTTAATAGTGAGAATACAGTGTTTAATGGGTTTTAATTGGTATATAATTGTAAATGGATGTGATGTATCTGCGTGACGTGCAGCTCATAATTACCACACTCAAAACCATGGCTCCCTTCATGGACTTTCGAGGATACCTTTGCGGATCAACAGGTTCAATATGGTAGGATTAGGAGTAGATTTAAGGGATAGGGACAAGTAATGTCTCAATAAGTCAGTATCCATTTATGATGTTAATGAAAATGATCATATACAGTGAAAATGTTGTTATTATTGCATACTGTTTTATAATATACTACAATAGACTGAGGTGCAAAAAGTATCTGCCACTATTTGTACAGCATCTAACAACTATTTACGTTTATTGTAAAACTGCATCTATATTTACATGTAGTGCAAAGAAAGTATTGTTATTTTCACTTAGTTTAAGTAGCATCTATCACTATTTGCACTTAGCATCTGCCATACAATTATACTGCTTGTTTTATTTCAAACCTACTATCTCTTCTTCTCACTGTATTATCTTTATTCAGGGTCCCTCTGGTAGTAAAGGTGTTAAAGGACAAAAGGTATTAAAACACAATATTTTGCTTAGTTTTATATAAAAAAATTACATTCAACCATATATATTTTTATGGCGTCACAATCCAATTAAGTCACTTTGGTAAATTAACATCTATGTTAATGTACATGTGTCGCCTCTACACAGGGTGAAAGCAGTAAACTATTAAAAGGATTCAAAGGAGAATCGGTAAGACAAATATTTAGTGTCATATATCATATATATCAGACTAATATTATTGTGTTTAATCTGCACTGTTAACCCATCTGAGTTTCATATACTCACCTCAGGGGGAAATTGGAGAGCCAGGCCCACCAGGAACTTACTCGCAGATAAGACCAAACATTACAGAATTGCAGGCAGGAAGAACATGATTTTAGTTTATTACGAATATTTTCTCTTTGGGGGAGAACATGATCTTGCTACTGTAATTTTCATCTTCCGTTCATTTTCTGTTTTTTTTTAACAGGGTCAAAAGGGGCGGAAGGGTTATAAAGGTGAACCAGGAGATTTGGTAGGTTACATTAGAGCTTTTTTGCACACAAATTTTCCATTCCTTCAACACAAGGATGTTCATGCTATATTTCTGGAATAGTCAAACAATAGAAGAAGACAAACCACTTATAGAAAAAATGGGAGAACTTATAATGCTTAATGTGGTGGTTGTTGGAATAAAAGCCCCATCTTTCAGTTAAAAGGTTATTTTTGATTGACGTTCGGAGTAGTTGGATCACATTGATTTTATTGGTGATTTGAAATATGTTATTGAAATGTAATCTTGAGTTTTACAGATGATCTTTCCTCATTCAAACAGATAAGAGCAGTATGTGACTTGAAAATAGCTGTCAATGTAACTAATCACTGAATGAACCAAAAGAGACTTGGCAATATCTTAATGATGATCTTTTTTTTCTTTCTTTTTTTCAGGGATATACATCTACGAAAGGAGAGACTGGTGTGTCAGGGTTTCCGGGACAACGGGTATGATTGTTTAAGTGCTGAAATCTCTTTATTAACTGTTAAGTCTATCAAAATGTGCAACAAAAAAAAAAAGCCCATTTGGGTTCATTTTGGTTTTTGAACGTGCACACATATTCAACCTTATATATAAAATGTAACCAATTACTATTAATTACAGGGAAACCCAGGATTAAATGGCTGGCCAGGACCGAGGGTATGACATTTTGATCAATTTCCCAACAGTGCAAAGCATTTGTGTTTACTTAAATATTTCAAGTCTCTCTCCATTCCTACAGGGAGACACTGGACTACCAGGTTTCCCAGGAAATTCTGGCCGCAAGGTAATAAATTAATTTCTGGTTTAGTATTACATCTTGTCATACCTTACCAATCAGTCTGTCACATTCACCGTCTGTCATCGTCCTGTCTTCACTACAGTTCCCAGAATCCTCTTTGTTTCCACACCTAAACTCACTCCCATCATTACCCACTTGTTCATCATCATCATTTGCATCACCTGTCTTGTGTTCATCTGTCTGTGTATTTAAGTTCTCTCTGTTCATCATTCAGTTGTCGGTCAATGTTTGTGTTGTTAGAACTCTGTCTGTGCACGCACACTGTTTCGAATATTCTTCAGTTTAAATAAATATATTGAGTATTTTGGATCTTTGCCTGGAACTTCATCTTCTTCAACCTTGAGACGTTACAGATTGACCGACCCCAATATGAGCTGGGAGCTCGCTGGACAGATCGCGGCTTTGGCTCGGGATAGCCGCGATCTGTTCCAATTCACCTGGGGGTTTGTTCCTCTTGCTGCCTCCTGCTCGCTGGATGATGAGACAATCAAGGCGTGTTACCAGCTTGGGGCCAAGGAGGTCGACCCGAGGGAGCTTCCAGATCTCTCCGGTCAGGACTGGAGAGAGGCACTCTCCAGTTGTCTGGAGAGCTTCCTCCCGTGGCACGCCATGTCATCGTCTGAACTTCACGCCAGTCCAGCCGAGCCAGCACTTCACGCCAGTCCAGCCGAGCCTGCACTTCACGCCAGTCCAGCCGAGCCCGCACTTCACGCCAGATCTGCCGAAGCCAAAGCAGTATGCGTCGTGCCCGCCGCCCCTGAGACTGTGAGCGTCATGCCCGCCGCGCCTGAGACAGCAAGCGTCATGCCTGCCAGCACAAAGCCCTCATCGCTGGTCCCGTCCAGCACAAAGCCCTCATTGCTGGTCCCGTCCAGCACAGAGCCCTCTTCCCTGCGGGTCCCGTCCAGCTCAGAGCCCTCTTCCCTGCGGGTCCCGTCCATCTCAGAGCCCTCTTCGCAGCTGGTCCTGCCCAGGTCAGAGCCCTCTTCGCCGCTGGTTCCGTCCAGCTCAGAGCCCTCTTCGCCGCTGGTCCCGTCCAGCTCAGAGCCCTCTTCATCGCTGGTCCCAGCTCAGAGCCCCCTTCGCCGCTGGCCCTGCCCAGCTCAGAGCCCCCTTCGCCGCTGGTCCTGCCCAGCTCAGAGCCCTCAGAGCCACTGGTCCTGCCCAGCACAGAGACTTCTTCGCCCCTGGTCCTGTCCAGCCCTGGGCCGCCTTCGCCCCCCGTCTCATCCAGCCTTGAACCAGAGCCTGATAATTTCCCCAAGAAAATTTTTTTGGGGGGGCTATGGGTCCTCTCCGCCATGGCCGCCTGAAGGGTCCTCTCCGCCATGGCCGCCCGAAGGGTCCTCTCCGCCATGGCCGCCCGAAGGGTCCGCACCGCCATGGCCACCCGAAGGGTCCGCACCGCCAGGGCCTTATCCTCAACCTGCACCGCCTTGGTCCTGTCTTCAACCTGCACCGCCTTGGTTCTGTCTTCTGTCTGCACCGTCGTGATCACGGACTCCAGGACTAAGTTCTCTCTGTTCATCATTCAGTTGTCGGTCAATGTTTGTGTTGTTAGCACTCTGTCTGTGCACGCACACTGTTTCGAATATTCTTCAGTTTAAATAAATATATTGAGTATTTTGGATCTTTGCCTGGAACTTCATCTTCTTCAACCTTGAGACGTTACACAGTCTGCATCATAAGTTGTATGACCTAAATTCATATCATTCAACAGGGAGAGAGAGGAGAACCCGGAGAGCTGATAGGTTCAATTGAAGATAATGGAGGTACTAAAAACAATGCACTGAGATTATCGCTGTTCAAAGGGGTCCTATTATGCTTTTTTTTTTACATTTTCAACTTTCTTTAGTGTGTATAATCGCTGTTTGATAATGAAAAAGGTCTGCAAAGTTTCAAAGCACAATGTCACTCCAAAAGGAGTCTATATCAGTTATTCTCTATATCAGTTATTCTCTATAAACACTGTTTCTGATCTCCCTGAAGTGCCTCGATTGTAGTCTTGAGTTTTCTTCCGGAAACGTCACAATATCCTCATTTAGATTAGTGAGGCATATGCAAAAAAAATGTGAAAACTAGAAACCTATTCTAGTAGACCTCAAAAACAAAATCAAGACTTTAAAAAGGGCATGATAGGTCCCCTTAAATGTCTGGTATTTGAGTAGTCCTAATCTAACCTCCAATATACAGTCTAATGTTTCAATACATTCTTAATATTTTTCTTTCTTTGCTTCTGTCTGTTTTTCTTGTTAATACAGTGGGTCCTCCAGGACCTCCAGGGGAGCGTGGCCCAAATGGAAATTATGGTTCTAAGGGTGTTAAAGGACAGCCAGGTCCCCCAGGACCCCCTCCCTCTGAACAACAACAAGGTATTTCATGACTGAGCCTTGTCTGACAGTTAAACACAGATAGTTCAATCTAAAATGGAAAAATGGAAATTCTGCCATTATTTATTCGCCCTCATGTTGCTTGCGAACTTGTAAGTATATAAACCTGTTGTCACAGAAACATCTCGGTTGCATATGGTAACCCTCGTTCCCTGAAGGAGGGAACGGAGACATACGTCGTGACCGGCGAAAAGGAATCTCGCCAGAGAAGCCAATCCACTTTGAGCGAAACCAAACGAGGCAATGCACACTGGAGTGCAATCACCCGCAACAGCTGCTCCGCCAAGCAGCGCGATCACACAATGAGTAGCAGGTGCGATTGCACCTCAGCGGGCCGCAGCAGATGTGGCGACGGGACGGGACGTACGTTGTGACCGACGAATATGAATCCCTACCAAAGCGCCACAGCTGCTGACTCCATCCAGCGCGATAGGAGAAGGCTTACACAGAGTGTATCTGTCACTGTTGTTCTGTGATAACCCATACAATGAGATTATTGGATAACACTGGGAAAGCATGCCCTTTCTGTTAGGAAGAAGAATGCTGCGGAACCCACATTCTTCCCCCAAGGAGTTATGTGGAGATATACATATGGACTAACCCAAAGGTTGTACTGCGTATGAAATACTGGGTGGCTTAGCCCAAGGGAAAGACACGGGCTTCCGTTTAGGAGCAGCTGTGGAAGAATACACATATGGGATCCCCACAGGGTCACACATAAGGGACCCAGCCTTGACCCGGTTCCCAAGGATTTAACGGATAAAGGCCTGTCACCAGATACTTCGCCACATCCGGGCCGAGGGTGTTTAAGGAGTCAACAGGTTATTTACACTGGAGTAATAAGGGTGCACAGTAGGGTGCAGCAAGCCGACAGAGCTGGGCCTCTCAGTGCTTCTACCCGTTTAGGGTGAGAACACGGGAGGAGACCGGCTCTACACGTAGGCTATAATATCTAGCGAACGTGTTAAGTGTCGCCCAACCCGCAGCTCTACAGATATTTGTTAGCGAGGCGCCACGTGTCAGCGCCCAGGAGGATGCAACGCCTCTTGTGGAGTGAGCATGCAACCTGAGCGGGCAGGGCACATCTTGTGCTTGGTAAGCCAAGGCGATGGCATCAACTTTCCAGTGGGCCATCCTCTGCTTGGAGACAGCCTTTCCCTTCTGCTAGCCTCCGTAACAGACAAAGAGCTGGTCTGAGGTCCTGAGACTTTGAGTTCTGTCCACATACAGACGCAGAGCGCGGACAGGACAAAGCCAGGGCTGG
The DNA here is from genome assembly GCF_951802725.1 of Rutilus rutilus. Classification (NCBI taxonomy): domain Eukaryota; kingdom Metazoa; phylum Chordata; class Actinopteri; order Cypriniformes; family Leuciscidae; genus Rutilus; species Rutilus rutilus. The sequence continues at coordinate 27,118,015 of NC_140215.1, forward strand.
GTCTGCCTCCTCCAGGGGCAGCGCTTGCAGGTTCACCATCTGGTCCCAGAAGGGAGTGGTAGGAACCTTGGGCACATAGCCAGGCCGGGGTCTCAGTACAACATGGTTGTCACCCGGCCTGAACTCTAGGCATGAATCGTTGTCCGAAAATGCCTGCAGGTCCCTTACCCTCTTGATAGAGGCCAGTGCAACCAGCAGCAAAGTCTTCATGAAGAGAAGCTTTTAGTCTGCTGATTGCAAAGGCTCAAAGGGAGTATCCTGGTGTGCTCGAAGCACCAGGGAAAGGTCCCAAGAGGGTATGGAGGGGGCACGGACCCTATCGAACATATTCGGGGGTCCTCTCTGCAAGAAGAACACCACTTGACGAATAGATTCCACTTCAAGGCATACGCACGTCTTGTAGATGGCGCCCGTACTGAAGTGATGGTGTTATGTACCTCTGGGGGTAAGTCACCTAGAACCTCGGCATCCCATCCAGGGACCACACATGGAGTTTCCAGAGGTCCGGACGTGGGTGTCATAGGGTGCCCCGTCTCAGAGTCAGAAGGTCCTTCCTCAGAGGAATGGGCCAGGGAGGAACTGTCACGAGGATCATGAGTTCTGGGAACCAGGTCCGGGTGGGCCAATAGAGAGCCACCAGAAGGACCTGCTCCTCATCCACCCTGACTTTGCACAGGGTCTCTGCAAGTAGGCTCACTGGGGGAAATGCATATTTGCGGAGGCCCTGGGGCCAGCTGTGTGCCAGTGCGTCCATGCCAAGTGTTCCCTCGGTCAGGGAGTAAAACAGCTGGCAGTAGGAGGTCTCTGAGGAGGCAAACAGGTCTACCTGAGCCTCCCTGAACTCTCTCCAGATCAGCTGAACCGCCTGGACGTGGAGTCGCTATTCTACCAGGAGCACAGCTCGTGATAGCTCGTCGGCCACACGGTTGAGCACACCGGGGACAAACATGGCCCGAAGCGACCTCAGATGCTTCTGACTCCAGAGGAGGAGATGGCGGGCGAGTTGTGACATTGCGACGGGAGCGTAGACCACCTTGTCGGTTGATGTACGCAACGGTCGCAGTGTTGTCTGTATGGACCAGCACGTCCCTGCCCTGTAGCAGCCTTTTTAAGCGGCTCAGAGTGAGACGTACTGCTAGCAACTCGAGACAGTTGATGTGCCAATGCAATTGGGGGCCCGTTGTAAGCCCGTCTATTGGTCCAATGGGGGTTTCCAATAATACGGGGAAGGTTTCTCTGCACGTTACTGTCTTTCCTTTTACACAACACAACAAGATTAAATGGAACACAATTCTCATATGTATTTTCTCGTTATTTCATCTGACTCCATGAATGAAAAAGATTTTAATGATATCTGTGCATCATCAAAATGAACGAATATTTGATTATTCTCTTAAACTCTGTTTAGATTTTACCCGCTTAGATCAGGAAACTATATCGCTTCGAGTTCCTTACCAGGTCTCCGGCACAAGTGGTCAGTCCCGAAGATCAGAAGCAGAGGCAATTGGCTAAATATCTAGGATTTGCCGTAATTCCCACGCGCACAATCGAAGATATTTTCATCTAGCCCCCTTGGATGCCCTTCAGGAACTTAATTCAGTCTTTTTACCTTAGTAGAGGTTTTTGGCCACCATTAAAGACGTCAGTAGATCAACTTTACTTCTCTTTAATAGCTTTGGATTAGCCAAGCCTGTGATTATTCACGTACGCTTATCTAAAGTAACATTAAATTAGAACAGAAGTCACCGGACGCGTCCAAGCTAGGTTGACCAACCATCTGCTGATTCTAGACGGACAAACCCATCCTCTCATCCAAGTAGCCTGCACACTTTCTGATATCAGTAATTAGCCGTCGCTAATCTCTGACGCAACCTTGTGGAAATATATGGATCCATTAATCTATTTGGGAAAACAAGTCTCAGAGTCGTTCAGAATAAAATCAAACGTTTACAATTTATTGACCAGGTAATGAAGCAATAATTCAAAATCCAATTCACAAGAATAAAATCATCAGTTAATCATAACATAACAACAGTTCAGGAATCGAAGAATTTGTAGAAATTATTACCTGGCAATGAAAATTACACACAGCGTTGTGGGGGCAGTCAACCTACAGACTCCTCGAACTTTTCTACACCTTTTCCTAGATATACCCAGATAATTCAATATTCTTACCAAATGGTGGCGTCTGTCATTATAATTAGATTTTGGTTCCCTATTCAGGGATTCACACTGAGAGATCAGAATTTGTATTTGAATAGGTTCTTGTTTTACATACAGGAGGCATAGTCTGAATGGAGGATCTGGGGCAGGGAAACACCTTTAAGGGACACATCACTTTTCTCATATTTTATAACTTATTTTAGATTTTCATTATGGTTGGGAGAATGAGACCATTTTACCAGGCGCACTGAGACACTTTAAATGATATCAAACATGCATAGATACTTCTTGTACATAGTTTACATTGCATAGGTTTTCAGTGTATTTCAGGTGAGGGGGAGGGGGGGATGAAGGGGAGATAGTGTGTGTGAAGTGTGAACTGCACTGTGTGCTGCATCTCGGAAATCCCTGTTACATATGCAGGAGATAGTTCAAGTGTTAATTTTCAGGAGGGCCTTTTGTTTCATCGAGGGGTCGACCAGACATACTGGCACCAGCCTTACACTGTCCACACCTCTGACACTGCATGCCCGTTGTACATGGCACCCCGGTCAGTGGCAGAGGCATCTGTGACACCTGTTCCAAGGGCAGCAGGAACGAGGGGTCTGACCACAGGCTGAAGGTCTGGCGGCATGCCAGTGTGATTGTCACCCGGTGAGTGCCGTGATGCCATGCCCATCTCGGGACTCGGCCGTGAAGCCAGTGCTGAAGCGGTCTCATATTGAGCAGTCCAAGCGGGGTTACCACTGTTGCCGCTGCCATTCAGGAGCCTCTGAAAGAATTTCAGTGGGACCGCTGTCCTGCCTTTGAACGTATTCAGGCAGTTCAACACCGACCGAGCGCGTTCCTCTGTGAGGCGCGCTGTCTGTGCGACCGAATCCAACTCCATACTGAGAAAAGAGATCCTCTGCACGGGGGAGAGTTTCTTCTTATCCCAGTTGACCTGAAGACCCAACTGGCTGAGGTGCCTGAGCACGAGGTCCCTGTGTTCGCATAACTGATCTCGAGAGTGTGCTAGTATGAGCCAGTCGTCGAGATAGTTGAGGATGCGATTGCCCTGTTCTCTCATGGGAACAAGGGCCCCCTCCGTGACTTTCGTAAATAAACGGGGAGACCTTGTACTGATATGCTCGACCCTCAAATGCGAAGTGCAGAAACGGCCTGTGTCGAGGGAGAATCGAGACATGTAAGTACGCGTCCTTCAGTTTGATCGCTGCAAACCAATCTTGGAGACGGATGCATTCAAAAATGCGTCTCTGCGTGAGCATTTTGAACGGTAGCTTGTGGAGACTCCGATTCAAAACTTGCAGGACTAAGATCGGTCGTAACCCACCGCCTTTCTTGGGTACAATGAAGTAGGGACTGTAGTGCCCTGACCTCATATCGGCTGGAGGGATCGGCTCTATCGCGTCCTTCACCAGTAGGACTGCGATCTCCGCTCGCAAGACATGGGCATCGGCTGCTCTCACTGTAGTGGAGTGCATGGCCCAAAACTTGGGGGGACGACAGGCGAACTGAATCGCATAGTGACCTGATGGTCCAAATGAGCCAGCGAGACGGACTGGGGAGCGCTAATCAGGCTCGCAGAGACCGTACAAGCGGGACCATAGGTGTACCCGCAGTGGGGCAGCAAGGTGGAACGCAGCGACGCGGCTCGGGAGGCTCTCTCTGGGAGGCGGCCCGTAGCAGGGTCTGAGTGTGCGATGCAACACTTACCTGGTTCCACGGGGCAGGAGGACACTTGGTTGCATTCTCGAACTGCACGCTGCTGCCCACTGGCGATAGAAGAGGCGGATGAGAGTGGTGAGGATTCTCTCCCCCCACTGCTCTCCGGGCCCTCTTCGGACCCAGAGATGGAAGAAACTGCTCTTTTTTTTTAAATGTGGGTACCGCTGGTTTCAGTGGCAGAACACAAAAAAAAGGAAACTCAGGATTTACCACGGCCACCATCTCCCGAAGAGCAGTCCCATCCATCTCCGGGTCGCCCGTCCTAGGGCCGCATACCCCTGGCTTTGCTGCCCCTCTTGGCAGGGGCCTTGACGGGCGGGGCGACCTGCCTGTGACTGGCTCCTCGGCGCCACTTGGAAGGACGCTGCTGCTGCGGCGCGGGAGTGAGGGCAGACCCAGATGAGGGAGACCGACAAAGTCAGGTTCCTTAACTCCCCTGTGACCCAGACCAGCCTCAAGCAGACTAAGGTGATTAATCACATCCTGCCACAGTGGTCAGCTGCTGCCTCCACCCCAATCAGACGCCCCCGGCGGTGATTGGGAGCAGGAGTACGCCCCCGGCGATGAGCAGACTGAGGGGCCGCATGCGATTGGGGTGGAGTACACCACAGGCCTTGTAAGCCTTGCCGGTTAAGTCCGACGAGTACTTACAGGCCCGGGAAGGGAGACACGGCTCTCTGCGCCAAGTGGAGTTAGGGCACAGTTGCATAGCAACGGCCCGCTCCACTGGTGGGACGTGCATTTAATCCTTTGCAGCCCTGCCATCACGGGTGGTGAAGGAGGAGGAGCCACCGGGGCGGTTTCTGGCAGCTCCTCATGCACCTCCGGGAAGAAAGGAACTGGGGTGGGTTGCTGTGAACAAGCGCACACCACCCCGAGAAACCAATCATCCAGCCTCGAGGGCTCGGGACATGGTGGAGGGTTCCACACGAGCCTGATCCTGTTGGCAGCCCGGGAAAGCATGACCATTTTTAAAAGTCTGTTGCGGTGCGTGCAGTAAGAGTTGTTGCTTTTCGAATCAACAATGGAGTTTAAAAATAATTATAGATGGGCCGACAACGAGGTTCAGGCTTTATTAAGCTTATATGTGGAGGACGAAATTCAGCGAGAACTGGAAAGTCACACGCAGTCCTACGTCACCAGACTAATTAGCCTTATCTTCACAGTACTTAAGACCGCAATGGAAATGCAGACAGCAATCGGTCTGGGGGAAAAAAAGTTCCTAGGACAAATTGTTCCTGGTAATTTAGGTGGAAACGCGGCTTTAAACATTACTTTAACCAAACTCTGTCTCTGATATGATTGTTTCTCTGATCCACAGTGGATCTGTGGGGTACAGAGGGACCACAGGGACCACAGGGACCAAAGGGAGGCAAAGGTGAAGCTGGAGAACCTGGTAATCCTGCCACTCAGCCTGGGCCGCCTGGCTTCGATGGGCGGCCTGGATTTCCGGGACCACCAGGACCCAAGGGATCATGTAATAAATCAATGCTAATAAAGTACTTTTTGAATACACACTACCATTCAAAAGTTTGTGGTCGGTAAGATTTTGTTATGTTTTTGAAAGTCTCACCAAGGCTCCATTTATTTAATCGAAAATGTTTTAAAATGTAATTTATTAATTTGATGCCAAAGCTGAAATTTCAGTTTCATTTCTTCAGTCTTCAAATTCACATCATCCTTCAGAAATCATTCTAATATGATGATTTGCTGCTCAAGAAACATTTATCTTGCTTTAAAAAAAAAAAAAACAGAAAAGTCTTACTGACCATATCTGACCGTTCTTTTTAACAGTAGTGTATATAGTGTGTGTGTGGTGCTATTATTAAATATAATATTTGACATTTGACATGCCTAGAAATTAATTGTAAAAAAAAATTAAATAAATAAATTCTGAAGATTTCAGTCTCTCCCCACTTGTATGACTATTGCTTAAAAAATTGCCCAGGATTATTGACCGTGATGACCAAAATTACTGTGATGGAAGTGATTTAAAGTGACATTAAACTGAATTAATACTAAAGACTTTATTAAAAACTATTAATGTGTCTTTATACAGTGGAAGACTTCTTCAGAGGCCCAGCCGGACAACGTGGACGTCCAGGGAATGCAGGAAAAAAGGGACCAAAGGGTAAGATAAGTGGAAACAAAGTTGCTTTAAGTTTTTAATAAACTGCTAGGGTTATTTGCATGGCCAGGATCATGTCATGTTGTACATGTGCGTTTTTTTTTTTTTTTTTTTTTGAGCAGGAACATAAATTATTCTATCTTCTCTACGAACATAGAAGGTGTTTGATATTTGTCAGTCTTTGCTAATCCTGTTAAATTGGTTATGTTTTTATCATTTGATCAGGTGACCATGGTCTGTGTGAATGCAGTGTAAAATCCCAGCCTGGCCTTATGGGCCCTTCTGGTGATGCTGGGGACCCTGGAATGGCAGGGGAGTGGGGTCAGAAGGGTGATCAGGGAGATGCAGGACCCAAAGGTGTCGATGGTGTACTTGTAAGTAGACATACACCATGCCTTGATGTCATGCCTTGTTAAGGTCACAAGGTATATGAAATCTTTACATTAGCCAATTAAATCGATTTTTGTGATTTACAGGGTCATCATGGTGCTAGAGGATTATCTGGACCCAAAGGCAGAAAAGGAGAGATGAGAGAAGCTAAACAGAAAGGTGCAATAGTCATCTGTTATATGTTCAGGAAACAAACATAAAAGTATATTGTCGCTGTCGGGCAGGAACCTCCATATTTCTGTATTTCATCACTTTTATAAAAAAAAATTCATAGACCATTACTATTGGTCACCCTTTACTTCTGTATGTGGGTTTTGCAAGTATTTAACGAAAGAAAAGTATTAAAAAGAGCTTTTGGCTAAACCTCATAACTCCATTGGCTCCTAAAACTGTAGATAAACCTCATACCTCCACCCCGCCTCAATCTTGAATGAAGTGTCGCACATGTTTAGACTGTCTCTGCTTGTTTGCAATGCAGGGGTAAATAATGAACTGGTTCTTTAAATAAGTACAAGTACATTTTCTTTACTCAAGTCAAGTCATCTTCATTTATATAGCGCTTTTAACAATGTAGATTGTTTCAAAGCAGCTTTACAGAGATAAGCGTATAATTTAAGGTAACAGATTGTTTTTGCTTTATAGCGGTTCTTTAATAAAGTTATTTTCCAGCTAAAGTTAGTTTTGATTGATTCGCTTCCGTCGCAACGATCATTTGTTATTAAATTAGGGGCCGCTAACACGACACCATTCTCTCTACACAGACTTTAAATGCGAACCTGTGATAAACGCTGATGGCGTAAATCCCTACAAACCAAGCCTAAACAAAGTACTGGTCTTTCCTTATAAATTTTGATACAGAATTGTATTTTATTTTGTCACTTCGGGGTAGGTACGCGAAACGAAATTTCCCGACAACGCTTTATCTGTAGAGTGGTAAAGGGATCCTTCATAGGGAGAGACTGGTTGGCACTTCAGCACTGCGTTGTCATCGGGTCCAGGCGAAGGTCCTTCGTCAGATCTGGATATGGCCTGGATCCGGCAGGCTGCGGGAAAACCTCGGGATAAACAAAGACACTAAAATTAGCGTAGATGCCATTCTTCTTATGATGTAACGAGTACATCAGGATTTATGGGAAGTGTTCTCGGTTACGGCTGACCTAATCTATGCAGCCTAACATTGAATTATAGAAGTCTATAGTGTATTATGTGAATGCTAGGTCAAAGAGATGTGTTTTTAGTCTAGCTTTGAACTGACAGAGTGTGTCTGCTTCCCGGACAATGGTAGGAAGACTGTTCCAGAGTTTTGGTGCTAAATAGGAAAAGGATCTACCGCCAGCAGTCGATTTTGATATTCTAGGTATTATCAACTGGCCGGAATTTTGAGATTGCAATAGACGTGAAGGACTATAATGCGTTAAGAGCTCGCTTAAATACTGCGGAGCTAAACCATTTAGTGCTTTGTAAGTAATTAGCAATATTTTAAAATTTATGCGATGTTTAATAGGCAGCCAATGCAGTGTTGACAGAACCGGGCTAATATGGTCATACTTCCTGGTTCTGGTAAGAACTCGAGCTGCTGCGTTTTGAACTAGCTGTAGTTTGTTTATTAAGCGTGCAGGGCAACCACCCAGTAGAGCATTACAATAATCTAGCCTTGAGGTCATGAACGCATGAACTAATTGTTCCGCATTTGTCAATGAGAGCATATGGCATAATTTAGATATATTTTTAAGATGGAAAAATGCGGTTTTACAGATACTAGACACACGTGACTTTCAAATGAAAGTTTGGTATCAAAGAGCACACCCAGGTTCCTAACCGACGATGAGGACTTGACAGAGCAGCCATCAAGTGTTAGACAGTATTCTAGGTTATTATGTGTGGGAGTTTTTTGTCCAATAATTAGAATCTCTGTTTTTTCAGAATTTAGGAGTAGGAAATTACTAGTCATCCAATTTTTTTATATCAGCTATGCATTCCGTTCATTTTGTGAATTGGTAAGTTTCGTTAGGTTTTGAAGAAATAAACAGCTGAGTATCGTCAGCATAACAGTGAAAGCTAATTCCATGTTTCCTAATGATATCTCCTAATGGTAGCATGTACAGAGTGAACAGCAGCGGTCCTAGTACTGAGCCTTGCGGTACACCATACTGAACTTGTGATCGATAAGACATCGCTTCATTTACTGCTACAAACTGATAACGGTCAGATAAGTATGATTTAAACCATGCTAGTGCAATTCCACTAATACCAACATAATGTTCGAGTCTGTTTAAAAGAATGTTGTGGTCAATAGTATCAAATGCAGCACTAAGATCAAGTAACACTAATAGAGAGATACAACCACGATCAGATGATAAGAGCAAATCATTTGTGACTCTAACGAGAGCTGTCTCGGTACTATGGTACGGTCTAAATCCGGACTGAAAATCCTCGCAGATATAATTTCTTTCAAGAAAGGAATATAGTTGTGAGGATACCGCCTTTTCTAATATCTTTGACAGAAAAGGCAGATTCGCCTGTAATTGACTAATTCTGTAGGATCAAGTTGCGTTTTTTTAACAAGCGGTTTAATCATAGCCAGCTTAAATGTTTTTGGTACGTATCCTAGAGACAAAGACGAATTAATGATAGTAAGAAGAGGATCTATGACCTCTGGGAGCATCTCTTTCAGTAGCTTAGTCGGTATAGGGTCTAACATACATGTTGTCGATTTAGATGAATTAACGAGTTTGCAAAATTCTTCCTCTCCTATAGCAATAAATGAATCAAATTTTTCCTCAGGGAGACTAAAATGCTCTCCCTGATGCAATACTGTAGTAGACGGTTGCATAGTTATAATTTTGTCCCTGATATTATCAATCTTATAAGTGAAGAAGTTCATAAAGTCATTACTGCTGTGTTGCTTGGAAACTTCTGGGCTTGAAGCTTTCTTTTTAGTTAGTTTAGCCACTGTTTCAAATAAATACATAGGATTATGTTTATTTTCTTCCAATAGGGTTGAAAAATAAGCAGATCTAGCAGCTTTTAAAGCCTCTCTGTAAGTAATCGAGCTCTCCTTCCATGAAATCCGAAATACCGCTAATTTTGTTTTCTTCCAGTTGCGCTCCATTTTTCTGGCTGCTCTCTTAAGGGCCCGAGTGTGCTCGTTGTACCACGGCGTTGGACTATTTTCTTTAATCTTCTTTGAGCGCAACGGAGCAACTGTGTCTAAAGTGCTGGAAAAGAGAGAGTTAAAAGTTTCTGTTGCAATATCAAGTTCTTCTAAGCTATCTGGGATGCTGAGATGATGAAACTGATTAGGAAGACTATTGATAAAGCAATCTTTAGTGGCAGAAGTGATAGGTCTAACATATTTATAACACGGAGTTGGCTTTGCAGCCTTGGCTAAATGTAATTTACATGAGACTAGATAATGATCTGAGATGTCATCGCTCTGCTGCAGAATTTCAACGGCATCAACATCTATTCCATGTGATAATATTAGATCTAGAGTATGATTACAAGAATGAGTAGGTCCTGACACGTGTTGTCTAACTCCAATTGAGTTTACAATGTCTTTAAATGCCAATCCCAATGCATCTTTTCATTATTTATGTGTATATTAAAATCACCAACAATTAGTACTTTATCTGCAGTCAATATTAATTCTGATAGAAGACTAAAGCAAATTCTTTGATAAAATCTTTATGGTGCCCTGGTGGCCTGTATACAGTAGCCAGCACAAATCTCAAACGTGATTTATCGTTTGCACTATATATTTTTACATTAAGCACCAACACTTCAAAAGAAGTATATTTAAAACTAGATTTCTTAGTGGTTTCGAAAATATTACTATAAATTACAGCAACACCTCGCCCTTTGCGTTTCAGATGAGGTTCATGTTTATAACAGTAATCTTGCGGGGTGGACTCATTTAAAGTTACAAGAAACACAATATATAAAGGCTAAAGTTTTTTGTACTTTTGTAGTGGTGTCTTAGTGTCTTAGTCTAGCATTTGTCGCTAAGTCATAGCTAATACTGTCTTAAATAGCCTTAAATATCTTTTATAAGATGAGATTTTGACCAAAAGATAGAACGAGATGTAGTGTCATGATGTTGACTCAATTAGAATGCTTTCAGCGTGACCCAGTGCCTGAGTCATATGTAGGACATGCCAAGGCATTGGCCTGGGACAAAGTCAGGTGACAAAATGATAGCTTAATCATTTCTATAACACCTGCAGGAAATTGTCACCAGATTTACTTGTCTGAAGAAATCGCTTAGGTGTACTTGAAGTATGGCACCATGTGTACAGTATTTTGACGTCACGTCATGGTGTTCACGTAATGGCAACAACAATACCTATGCCACCATACTGAGAGGATGCCTGCATACAGGTTGTGGAAGTTTGCAAAAGCACTGTAGTACAGGAAGGCCTCATTCTGAGAGGACCTGACATCCTGGGGTTGACTCCACATCCACACTATAAAACCTGATGAATGTGTGTGGAGAGGAGATGTCTACCCCAGCACGAACATTGCACGCCTCTCTTGCTAACACCTTAGAAGCAGCAAAACTGGGTAGAATGGGTCCTGACTCCTAGAGGGGAAGCGGTACGGGCCTACGGTGCGGTATCAACTTGATGAACTTCAATAACATAATTGATTAACATCAACTTCAATAAGCAAAGCTACCTTGAGAGTCTGACTCTTCACAGAGTCTGACTCCAAGGGTTCGAAGGGAGCATTTGACAACCCTTCCAATACAATAGAGAGATCCCATGAGGGAACCTGCGGCCTTCAGCCAGGCCTCAGCCGTCTAGCATCACGCAAGAAACCGGACACCAGGACATGCTTCCCCACCGAAGCTCCTTCAATCTGGTTGTGGCAAGCTGAAATAGCGGCCACATAAACCTTAAGGGTAGTGGGGGTCAGTCCAACTGGGAGACACTCTTGAAGAAACTCCAGTACTGAATCAACTCCAGTATTGAATCAACTGGGCAGTCGGCTGGGTTAAGATGGCATTGTTCGCACCATGGTGAGAAAAGATGCCATTTAAGAGTATACAGCTTTCTAGTAGAAGGAGCTCTAGCGTTTAGGATGGTATTAATAACATCGGTTGAGAGACCAGAATCTATGAACTGGTACTCCTTTAGGGGCCAGAACCACAGTTTCCAGATCTCCGGTCAGGGGGTAAAGAATGTCCCCCAAGCCAGTGACAGAAGGTCGGAATCTCCCATGGAGAACCTTCAAGGAGAGATCAGGCCAGACCGAACAGGGTTACCAAAATTAACCACAACCCCTCTTGACAGACCCTCGCCAGAACTCCCTGTCACGTCTGTGACATGGCATCCAGCCTCAAAGGAGCTGGAGGATGGAGAGAAAACCAAAGGGGACGGTGCGTTGACTCCTCGGAGGCAAACAAGTCCACTTCCGCCCTGCCAAACTTCTGCCATATGGACTCCACTATTTGAAAGTGAAATCGCCAATCCCCGTGCCTCAGCCTTTGCCTTCGATAGGATGTCTGCTTCCGTATTGAGGTGTCCCGGGATGTAAACTTCCCTCAGGGAGAGCAGTTTGCCTTCCACCCAGAGCAAACTAAATTCTTGATGTGAGCGAGAACGGCACCTTGATGTCGAACCGCCATCTCCTGCGACTTGGCTCATATTTAGTTCACGGATCCCCTGGAGTTGCAGTGGAGCCAGGGCTGGTATCCATGCACTTGGTAAAGGTTTGAGGAGACAAGGCTATGCCAAACGGAATAATCCAATATTGGTACGCTTCCCCCTGCCCCCCAAAAGTAAACCTCTTGTGAATGGGTAACATTTCTATGTGAAAATATGCGTCCTTCAGATCTATCGTGACAAACCAATCCTCGGATTGGATGTGAGGTACAATAAGTTTTAACGTCAACAGGTTGAAAGACCAGTTTGCTGGATCCGGCGAGGGATGAACTGCCGGAAGGCCTCAGATTGCTTTGCCACCTAAAACCCGCCGATGACTGAACTGACAGTGCCGCCAAACAAGCCAGATGGCGAGATCGGGACGCCCAGCAACAAAGCTCTTTCTTTATTCGATATCCCCAAAAGGTTGAGCCACAGATGCCTCTCCGTAGCCACCAAACCAGCCATAGAACAGTCGATAGCACGGGCCATCTGCTTAGTGGCGGAGAGAAAGATCTGTGGCCTTGTGGAGCTCTTTAACCACTTTGGGGCTAAGGTCCTCGCCAGTGTCAAGTTTTCTGAGCAGGTCAGCCTAGTAGGCCTGTAACACCGACATGGTGTGCTGGGACCCACCAGCCTGGCCTGTCACCTCATAAGCTTTGCCCACTAAGAAAGACGTTACACTGCTTGGCTTTGAGGGTCTCTTCTACCCGAGGCATCAACTTGTTACCCATGCTCAGTAAACCCAATGATAGTTGAATAATTTGACATCATTGAGTTGAACACGGGCAGAATAAGGGGCTTTCCATGACTTCAAGATCACATCATGAAGATCAGGAAAGAAGGGGAGGTTCATTTTGGGTGGCTGGGCCCGACTGCTAGTAAAGAAGTGCTTGTCCTGTTTACTACGCGCCGCTTCCCTCTTCTAATCGGGCCACTCGATATTGAATGTAGCCACCACCCGAGTGACGACCTCTAGCAGTTTCTCACAAGTCTTAGAGGAAGATGTAGACTGCCTGCCAGTCGCACTCACTCCCTCGAGAGCTGATCAAGCATACGCCGCTCTGAGACAGAGAACACACAACTCGTGTCTGTCGTCCCCAGGAATAGCATGATTTCGTTCCTCTTTTTTCACTCCTGTTCTAGACAAACAGACAGATTTGCACACGCAGTGACAGACAAAGCGGCTTCTGAAGACAAGAAGCTGGTGACACTCTTGTGCAGGTGTTATTTGTAGAATTGATTAAGCACGCCATTGCGTCACCTGCCATCGTCACAGGCCAATGGCTTGGCGTGTACTACACGTGACTCAGACACCGGTTCACAGGCATTTCCATTGCGTCAACACCATGGTGTGACGTCTATATTCCCTTGAAAGAGAGCCTAATATGATGCACTGCAGTTAGTGCCTTAGATGCAGCCGGTCTAATAATTGACAAAACACATATATCTGACATAAGCTGGTCAAAAACCTTGTAACTCTATTTGAGCTTGCTTTTGGTCAAATGTTAAAGCAACACCATGTAAGTTTTGCTCTCGGGATCCCCCTACAGTTGGGAAACATTATTGTCTTCTACTACTGTCGTAAAATCTGTCATGGTTACACCAGGGGATACACGTGCATTTGTTGACAAGCCGATACCCCCGAACTCTGCAGAAGGAGTTCTCACGTCTTGGGCAGACTGCCTGCGTTGCGTGTTAAATGTCTTCATACCAGGTACAGTGGCATATATTTCAGCATGTCATATAAATATAATTTCATGGGTTTTATTTTTTTCAAACGCCAAAAGATTGCGTAGCTCACATTTACAAGCCAGCGTCATTATAGTAGCCTATTGGCTACTGTTTTACAGCATGGATATGCTAATTCAATTCAATGTTTGTATGGTAGATAATAGCCATATATCGTTAATATTATAATATCAAGCTACCATAGATGAATCTGCAAAGTTGAAAAATCGATTTGCATTATAGCCTGAGGCAAGACACTGAATTCACAGATTCATGAAGATAAATGGAGGACCAGATAGCTTCCGTAACATAGCCAGGCAGACAACAAATTCGAAAAACTAGAGATAGTATGCAAGCAATATACTTACTAGGCCAACAGCATGACGGCCAAGTCAGCATCGGTCGGGCACCCCTCCTCCTCCTTTAGCTCACGCCAGCGAGCGACACTGGACCAATATTGATCCTCGTCCGGTCTTTGATTTTGTCACTCTCCCTTTTTCTCTTCCTGGTCTCCTCCGACAAAACCTTTGCCTTCTTCGGTTTCGTTGCTGCTTCGGCCATGACAACAACATACAAACGCTATACCAGCCGGCAAACAAAGGCTAGTTGGGCTCTCACGTCCGAATTTGAGGAAATGGGGGGTGGGGGTGGTGGGGGAAGTGAGGTATGCCGTAAAGCAGTCAAATTTTGTAGTTCTTTTTGTGCTCGGGTTACTACCCGAACCCCGAAGTTCCGTAGTGCCGTAGTGCCAGTAAAAGCGATACAGACCCCGTCAGGCTATGGCAGATGTGTCATTCAACCTATTGTAAGTCGATTTACCATCACAAGGGTCTTGGAAATATATTATGAAGGTTGAAAAAGTCCATGGTGTTGCTTTAATAACACAATGACAAGTGTCTGATCATGTATAAAGCCACAATATCAACTTTGACAACACAGTGTTTAATTATTCAAAAAATAAAAATAAAAAAATTCTGAAAAGTAGGTTTGGTTTCCACCTGAAAGCAACGATGTGCAAATTTTAATATTTTGTATGCACTTGTGAAATGCAGGATTACCTGGTGACCCAGGGGACCCAGGTGCAGTTGGTTTCACAGGAGTGCAGGGAATGCCTGGACTTAGTGGAAAAGATGGTGAACCAGGTCTTAGAGGATCTCCTGTGAGTCTTGCATTTCAAAACACTTCAAAACAACACTAATGTGAAGACAGTGGCTGTACTGATGTGCACTGTGCATTGTGTAGTGACTTCTGTGATATTGATCAAGAAAAGTTTTAACTCTGATGCCAGTCTTAACCAAAGTATGTAATTTATATGTATCTGTATGCTTGTTTTCCTTCAGGGAGATGGTCCTGTGGGTGAGCCTGGAGAGAAGGGATACCCAGGTGCTCCAGGTCTTCCAGGTCCAAAAGGCCCAATAGGACAACCTGGCCAAGTTCTTGGAGCAACTAAAGGTGTAAAGGGCCTTTCTGGAGATAACGGACAAATTGGTTTTGATGGATTAAAAGGTTTTCGTGGTCCTCCAGGTGCGTATCAGTGCGTATCATTTGTGTATCATCAATAAACAGTATTATTATAGTTTTTGTTCATATTTTGAATTAGGTTTTATGGGGTTTTTTTCTGTTTTCACTTAAATTTTTGCCATTTTAAAGAATTGCTCATTTTGTTATTTGTTACTGTCATTTTTATTAAATTCTAAACTATTTGTTTATTTAGTTTTAGTTCAACTCTAAACTCTAGAAATATGAGATAATGTGCTTGTAATGAACTTATGTTATTAAACATTACATAATGATTAAGAGATAATTATTTAATGTATATTAAAATGCTCACAAATGTTATTAAACTTTCAATTAATATGATATTGCACTTTTAAAAAATCTACAAATGATTTTGACAGATTGATTAAATGATTTGCATTTATTATTTGAAAGCTTAATTGATAAATCATTAACATACATTATATAATGCTTAATGGATTATTAGTTAATATATATTCAAATAGCTATGAGACCTAATGCTAAATATGCTAATTGTCAATCATCTTTGATGATAGTGGTCTTGACAGAACTGTGGTTATGATGAGTTACTGAATAATATGCTAATATGAATAGTGTGTGATGTGCTTAAAATGACTAATTAAACTATTTTTTTTCACAACATTTGTGAATGTAAAAAAATTGCATTAGGTAATATATGAATCGAAGTTTAATGAGATTTGATAGCTTTTTTTATTTAATACTGAACTGTTAATCATTATGTAATCTTTAATACGTTTATTTAAACATTAACAAGCTATTGACCCCTGTACACTGTTGACCACTTGACCAACCCTTAAACATACCCATACCACCAAACCTCTCTCTAACATTACCCATATCACACCTTAATAGTAGCAAAAGTGTTTTGCAATAGAACATGAATACAATAAGTACATTGTGCCTGACAATTTTTTTTGGTTTGTTTGTTTTGTTTATTTATTTTACTTAAGTAAATAGTAGTTAAAGAC
This sequence comes from Rutilus rutilus, assembly GCF_951802725.1. NCBI lineage: Eukaryota > Metazoa > Chordata > Actinopteri > Cypriniformes > Leuciscidae > Rutilus > Rutilus rutilus. The sequence continues at coordinate 27,134,307 of NC_140215.1, forward strand.
ACCTAATATAAAGTGGAACCAGTTATACTGGTAACACTTTATTTTGACAGTCCCTTTTGAACATTCTGCTGACTATAAGCAACTATGCAACTACATGTCAACTAACTCTTATTAGATTATTAGTAGACTGTCTGCTTAACAGATCATTATTTAATGTGCTTTAAAATGCTTGCAAATGTCATTAAACTTCAGTTCATTTATAACCTAGTGCACTTTTTATTTTAGTTTTTCTATAGTACAAATGCAAAAAGCTGTTTGAACAATATAAGAATGAACATTTCATTTTGATGGTCCCTTTAACACATTCTGTTGACTATAAGTAACGTTGCACCTACATGTCTACTAACTCTCATTAGGGTTAGATTAAGTTGGCATGTAGTTGCAAAGTTACTTATAGTCAGTAAAATGTCTGTTGGAGGACCATCACAATAAAGAGTTAGCAGATATTAATGAAAGTTATTATAAAGTAAATATATATATGAGCCAGGTGTGAAAATTCTCTAAGACCACTAGAAAATTGTAATTTCTGTGTTTTGCTTTTTGTATTGATTATTTTTCTTTTTTTTCTAGTGAGTTTAGCAAATCCACAGAATGTTATACTCTTCTTCTTAGTCTTTGTATTCATGTCTATTTTACATGTGTCTTACAGGAGACTGTAGCTCAAGAGAAGATCAATGGAATATCGAAGGTAGCTGGATCAAATCTACAACAAGATCTTTAAAGATAAAGATAACTATGACATTAACGGTTGTTGTCCACAACAATGGATAATAACATTGTGTTTATTATAAGCTAGCACTGTAGTTGTCCTCTGCCGCTTTAAACACTCAAACTTTTTAAAGACAGGTGAATTCTGATTTGCTGTCAATATTTTTATCATTAATCATCTGGAAACTGTTCTGAAAGTTATTCCAGTGATATGTAATCCTTGGCATGAACGGGCCTTTGGTGCTTCACCACATTGCAGTCAATCCACCATCTGTGATCACCAATAACCAACTGTTTATTTTTATAGTTTATATATATATATATATATATATATATATATATATATATATATATATATATATACAGTATATATATGTATAGTTTGACATGTTAATCTTGTTACAGTGGAGTGTATTGGAGATCCCGGGCCACCTGGAGACCCCGGGCAGCCTGGACTCCCAGGGTTGGAAGGTTTTCCTGGTAATTGGATGTATTATTGTAATATTTTCCACAATATATTTTTTTTATAAAAACTATTATTATAATAATTTTCTCTCTAGTTACGTTATGCCTGCCAATATATGTGTGTTTTAGGAGTACCAGGTGCCAAAGGCATGCCAGGTCTTTCTGGAGGACCCGGGGCTAAAGGAGAGCAAGGTGAACCAGGAAGAGGAGGCCCACCTGGGCCAAGGGGTGAGCATTGGGTGGCCTGTGTGTTATTGTACATTTTATTTAATCATTCTGTATACTTTAACCCATGTTTGTCTATTAGGCCTTTTTAGCTCTGATCATATGATTTTGACCACATAGGTTTTGTTGGACCTCGGGGCAATTTAGGATATTCTGGCACCAAAGGTGTGAAAGGAGCTTCAGGCATCTTTGGTGTACCAGGTTTGGATGGTGCTTCAGGGGAAAAGGGTGAACATGGTGAAGTTTTAGGAGCATCTACTGGAGCTCCTGGAGAACCAGGACTGCCAGGACAGAGGGGTGAAACTGGCTTTCCAGGAGACCCAGGCCAAAAAGGATACCCAGGTGAGAACTTCATGTGTCTATGGCCCTTTTTACACCTGATAAGATGAGTTTTCAGTGAACCGATCACAGGTGGTCAGCCTAGATGCATTACCCTTTACACCTGGTATTTTTACCATGCGTTTTAAATGCATCTCCTGTGACCATTTTTTGTTCAGATTTCATCAAGAGTAGACCCTTCCTTCTGTTTTTGTCACACTCTACATCACTGCCGCAGGAGCGCAGACTGCAACGCAAAAAAATTAATGAATGAAGACATTATGCTTACAAATGAGGGCAAAAGGAAGCGAATGCAAAGGATGTGAATATTAACAGCGATTTTGATCATAATCCATTTATTATTGGCACAACATTGCGACATATGGTATTAACATGCGAAAGTTGGAAACATTTGTTTTGCGTTTTCGACTACCTCTGGAAGTGGTCAAAAGTGGACAAGCTCAAAACGTTTTAAACCCCATTTACACGTGTATTTAAAGTAATCCACTTGTGTTTGGATCAACGAAAAACGAGATGTCTGTCAAACCCATAATGATTGACATATGCTGATGGTTTACAGTCTTTTGACTTTTGACTCTTTTAAAAGCATTTTAAACTTTCAGGCAAACAAACTTTCCTTTTCTAGTTTCTTCCTAGGGCTGCATATTAAAGTCATGTGCCAAACCCAAATAGTCTTAAAATGTTTTAGTGTGTCAATAAAACATGATATCTATGTATGAAATGTATGATTTATTTCTATTATTATTATTATTTGATTAATGTATTATTTTGTGGACAGAAAAATGTTGAATTTAAGTCATGATTTCATGATTATCGGCACACATTTTACTTTTCTGTGATTGTGATCCTATGTAAAAACATTTATGCCACCTCTTGTATTTTGTAAAAAGCATATTTTATGCCACTTCTAAAACTTATCTGTCTCCAACCCTCAGAAGTTCAAAAGTGAAAGTCTGTCTATGATTAAGGTGGATCAGTTCTGTTGTTATTGACACTCACTAAAGGATGCGATGTCACACAGGTATGGAGGGAATGCCAGGTATGATCGGCCTCAAGGGTGAAGGTGGTCCTCCAGGTTTTCAAGGAGAGATAGGAAAACCTGGACCACAAGGAACATTTGGCTTTCCTGGGCAGCCCGGTTACAAAGGACCTCCCGGACCATCAGGAAAAACCGGAGAACCAGGTAATTAAATTGATGGAAAAAACATTGAAAATTCAGAAGGTATCTTTTTTTGTTGCCCTCATACCGGAAAAGAAAAGTAGAGAATTAACCCAGAACTACCAAATACCTTCAATAACAGGGGACTTGTTACATCTACCAAAGCTCACTCATTTTTTTATGTTAGGGTCAGTTAAGCAAGCGTGTTTATCTAGTAATCATTCAGCAATACCGTACTTGGAAACAGACAGGGAAATCAATGGCCAGTGTACTGGACTCTTATTGACTGATTTTTCTTTATTACTCCAAGATTAACTCTTGGTCTTTAAGAGATTCTTAATCTAATGGTCTTTAGGATCAGAAACATAAATTCAGTCAAGTATGTCCAAACCAATTGACTTATAGTGTATATTATACATTAGATTTGATTTTAGTGGAATGAAGCAAATCCTCTTTCTCCTAACAATGCTTAAATATACTATGTCTCTTTAGGTCCAAGTGGAGTAAGGGGAGACCAGGGAGACCCAGGCCCTTATGGACCCAGTGGAGTAAAGGGTGCCATTGGAGACCCTGGAAATGTTGGGGTACCAGGAAATATTGGGGCCCCAGGAGATCCAGGACAACCAGGGCCCTTTGGATTTAATGGTCATCCAGGGTTAAGAGGTCATTTGTCTTTTTGTTCTTGATTTAATGTTACTTAGAATTGGCAGATTTAAATATGTTTAGTTTGCAATAAGCAGATAGAAATAGTTTGATCATTGATGGTGCTTAAACCCAAAATGGCATTAATTGAATATTGCATTATTATTTTTTCATAAACAACAAAGGTCCCAAAGGTGGTCAGGGCATGACAGGTTTTCCTGGAAAGCTAGGTGAGCCAGGTTTGAAAGGACTTTCAGGAAAGAAAGGACAAATAGGCTTTCAAGGACAAGAAGGTCCAAAAGGATTTCATGGCCCTCCAGGAGAAAAAGGTGAATCAAGAGCATGATTCTGTATGCATGTACATGCACAATATGTAATATACATTCTACCGTGGTCATATATTTTATTTATTTATTTTTCCCCACTTACAAGTTTCCCTTATAAGTTTTTCATGGCCATTTCTTGGCTGTTCTTTTCAGTGTTTTTAAAATATTTTTTTAACTGCTCCATCTGTCAACAGCAGCCTCTTTGCAAAATAACAGATTAAACAATCTGTGCTTAAATGTGCTGCTCAAACCAAAGGTTAGACTAAAATGATCTGCAACCTGTATTTGGACTGTGGAGGAACTTTTGCATTAATTTCTCATTACATAACATCTTTTTTTAATGACGTATGTGTCATTGTCGTCTATATATTGTATTCTTGGTGGATTATTTAAGATTATATTGAAAATGAAATATGCATAATGTCTTGAGCATGTGCTGTATATGCTTTTTCTCAAGGTGACAGAGGGCTGATGGGACCTCCAGGTGAAAAGGCAATCATGAAAATGCCACCATCATTGAAAGCGGACATGAAGGGAACAAAAGGTGACCATGGAAAAATGGGAGAACCTGGCTTCACTGGTCCCAGAGGTGACTACAATCATATTTATTTTCTACTCAAGGACACAAAGAGTAGCATACTTCATATGCAGGGTTTGGAATTTACTTTTTCACTCACCGGCCAATTTGGCTACAAAATATTTATGTTAACGGCCATTCAGAACATCTACTAGCCAAAAATAATAATAATAAAAAAAGAAGAAATAAACCAGATTAACTAAATCACAGCTTTATATATATAAAATTTGGATTTCATATTCATTTCTTATTCAAACAAAATCCTGTCATCCAGCCAGATTGTTCAAACAATCTCATCCCTTCCTCTTTTATCCTTATCACCAAAAATGCATTTTAGGTGGACATACAGATCAATACAGTACAAAGAAAATCAAAAAAAATTAGGATGTTGGAAAATAACAATGTCTTTTCTGTTAACCAAATGCTTTTTAATCTTCGCTATTGCTTCAATGCAAATGAAGCGCTTGCCGTTATTTGTTGTGTCACGTAGTGACGTGCATGTTAAAGTAAGCCAGATATGCGCAGATTCAGTGTAATATGCGCTGTATTTAATATATCATGATGACTCACGAGTTGAGTATTTGCTCCAAATCTGCACAGATTTGGCTTACACGAGTAAGTGAGTAAATATAGTAACACGACAAATTGGCTAGTGATTTGACAGCGTTACCCGCATTTGGCAGGTTGGCGTTTATTAATTTCAAACCTGTTCATATGAATTTCAGAAGCTATGAGAGCTCTAAATGTCGACATGTCTCATATTTTCCGTGTATTTAAAAGAAGCCTTATTTCTGCATACACTGACCACGTTTACATGCACAAGTACATTACAATATTAACCCATTTAATGCATTGAAAAAAACTGGATACACCTGTTGCTGTTTCCGGGTCCATTTGGTTTTCACCATGCTAATATTATATTTACCTCTTTTATTAATTAAAATATGAAGAAATTCTTTGAAATTTAAAAATGTTACAAGAACTACAGCAAAAAACCAGTGTGATACAAAATAATATCTATTTTTATCAATATTTATTGAAGAAATGTTATTTGAATATGTCATGTGAAATTTATAAGAACATATAATATGAGAATTACTAGTATGGATTTTATTAAATTCCTTTGAACTTATAACTCATGACTGCTCAAAACAGTCCAAATTTATGAAATCTGCATATTCTTTTTCAACATCAATATTACTCTGAAATGTTTTCGAACAAAACATGTTCATTTTACTTGCATAAACGTTTACTTTCAGATGAAAAAAAGATAAACAATCTCATTGTCATGCCGCAGTGCTTCATCAATAAGGTGGCAGTAGGGTGAAATGTGGACTTCTCCCTTTTCAAAGCCTTCTTTCTCTTTTCAAATTTAGACTATTTTGTCTATGAACTTTTGATCTACAAACAGACATTATCATTTTATTTTAATTTCATAATTATTGTTTGTGCATGCACACACATGTTCATAAAGTGAGAAAATAAACAAGTGAGAATGAAAACAAATTTGCGTGGTGCAGAAGAAGACGAAGAAGAAGAAGAAGAAGAAGAAGAGTCAAAAGTTCCAATGCAAACTTTTACTCACAATATAAATCAAACTGGTACATAGAAGACAGGCAGAGTGTTCACACACACACACATAACATGACGTAAATCAGACAAGGACTGACTGAACAGATGGAACTAAATACAAACACAGATGAACACTGATTAACAGAACACAGGTGATACAAATGATGATGATGACTAAACAGGTGACAAAACAACTGATAATGACAGTAACCATGGATACAAAGGAGTGGCGGGAAAAGAACAGAGGAGAACAGGAACCAATCAAAACTCAAAGTCCAAACAAACACTGACACGTGACAATTCTCAGCCTGGACTGATGGCAGACTCATGCTTTTGTATTACAATACAAAATGTATTTTTCCGTCACAGTGCAAAATGAAAACATATCCGTACTGGCAAGGCCTGGCCCTGATCGGCACGAAATGGAACGGTTAAGCAATGAGAACGGTTTGGCCAGATGGTAGAAAAGTAGCTTATCTAACAGATGGAGAGAAAAAAATCTACATAATTTTACGTGTAAAGCCACAGTTCACTTTCAGGTCAAAACTTACTTGAACGCAAAAGGTGTAATAATTTAGTTGAAGTACTGTAGTTCTCCGAATTTTTTTATAAAAAAATCTGCAAACAGTCAAGTTTCATTTTCATACTAAACACTATGGATTTTTTAGGAAAGTTTTTGTACATCTTCCAGGTTAAAACGGACCCGATTTGGATAATAGGAGGGTTAATCAGAATTTGGTCATATTCTGATTATTTACATTTCTGCGTTTGGTTTTTGCTGATGTGAATAGAACAACAAGGTCCCTTTCAGACAGATAATTAGAGCTTTTCTTTCAACTGTCCTGTGGCTATAGGTACAAAAGGTGTTCTAGGTTATCCAGGAAGCGATGGGGAAGATGGACATCCAGGTGAGCCCAGTGATGCAAAAGGTACTAAAGGTGTTCCCGGAGAAAAAGGTTATTCAGGGCCTAAGGGAATGCCAGGGCCTACAGGACAGTCTGGAATTGAAGGTTTCCCTGGAATGACTGGACCCAGGGTAGGATAATGACACATATCTCATTGCACATAATCTCCTTGTATATGGGGTTCTGTTAGAATGTTTTGGGTGTTGTGCTTTTAGTCATTGTGGCTTATATTGCAGGGCGACAAAGGCTCACCTGGTGCCTATGGACAGCCCGGAGATTCTGGAATTAAAGGGATAAAAGGTGCTCCTAAATAAACCTATGAAGTGTCCATATTATGCTTGATGTATGCCAAAAAGGTTTACGTAAGATTCCTTTATTTAAGGTGACGTGGGTCCTACCATGAGTCTTCCAGGATCAACAGGACTGAGAGGCGAAACTGGGCTACCTGGAACTTCAGGTTAGGAATTTCCATATTATATAGTGCATCAAACAATATTATTGTCACAGAATGAAGAAGAAGATGATAATAAAAGGTTCCAGTACGAAAAGTCTTTTAATAATAGAATAAACTCAGGTACAGACATATGGTGTAACAGTGTGTGCGTGCAACAAAGCAAACACAAAAACAAACATGGTCCAACAACTGAGGGTGCACAGGGAGGAACTTAAATACATGATGGTGATGAACTGAATGATGAGCAGCTGTGATGATGATTATAGCGCAGGTACGTCTGTAAGATGTCTGCTAGAGATCTGGAAAACATCTGAGAAACATCTTAGAAAGAGCAGTTGTACATACATTCTAAATATAGGCATCTTCTAAATGTCTATATATCGTCTGACAGGAGATGTCTCAGAGACGTATTGCAGATGAGCAAACACTCTAAAAAATACATCTTGCCGATGCAGACATCGAATAGGCGTCTCTAAGGTTTTTAGTGTGCTATCGGGGTGTCCATAGAAACATATAAGTGACGGGAAACGAAGACAAAGAACACATGTGACTGATGAAAACAAATTAAAAGTCCATGAAAATGAAACTAGGAACAAACACAACTGAATAGGTGTGACAATTATATAATATTATGATATTTTACTGTCCCTGGCAGTGGCGCCTGCAGCCGTATGGCTGTATGCTCTGTGCGTACCTTAAGAGGGGTTCATTAATGCCTTCTTTTTTTTAATGATTATTAACATGTACAACACTCATGACATTGAGAAACAAAATAGATTGAGAATAAATAAAGGTTTGCATTTGTGTGTTGTAAAGTCAAATGTGTGTATGTGCGTGCATGCGTGGGGGATGAATGAAAATCTGATTGGCTAGTTTGACATTACAGATAGTTAATGTTTAAAACCAGGCTCAAAATGAGTAAACGCTCTCTAAAACAGCTAAACTTGATTGAAACATTTGCAAAAAGGCCTAAAACTTAATAGTAGGGATGGAAAAACGAAGCCTCTTAAATCTTTGAAGCTTTTATCTGATTCTTTCGGGAAGATTCGAAGCATCAAGAGTCAAAAACAGCGCCATCTTTTTTTGCAGTGCGCTGCTGCATTGTTTTATACAGTTTATATGGCAGGATATATGATAGTGTAATGTAGGCTAAAGACTTTAGTAAATGGACATGGACTTGAACTTGCTTGGGTTCAAACAAGCCGACATGCAGGTGAAGCATTCACGTGACCGGAAAGAAAACAGTGGGTGCTGCTCAGTGAGTAACTTGAGTAATGTAAAAAAAAAAAAAGAATTACGAAGCATATCTACACAAGCACAAAAGTGTGCTCAGTTACTTGCATCAGCTCTTCTACGTGTATGGAAAGAGACTGTCGATTTGTGCAATATTAGATCGTTAACACCAAGGCACAATAGAACGCAACAAATATGGCGTCAAAGCAATCATTTATTTAATAGCTATTTGCGGACGGGTGGGGTACTTCTGAGCATACCCTGAGATAAAATTCTGCAGGTGCCCCTGGTCCCTGTGAACCATTTCTTAAATGAGTTTTTAATTTGCATATCTTAGGTGAGAAGGGACTCATAGGTCAACCTGGAGATAGAGGAAGTCCTGGTTTTGATGGCATTGAAGGGATGAAAGGCCAGCCGGGTGAACCAGGAAAATCTGGACCACCAGGTATAAGAGTTTTGATCATTTTTCTTTGATTAAGCAATTTCGTTGTTTTTGAAAATAGTTTTTAACTGGATCCACTTTTTCATCAGGCTTTGATGGCCAACAGGGTTTCCCAGGAAACCAAGGTCATAAGGGCTGGCCAGGAGAGCCAGGGCAGAAAGGAACCAGTGGATTTCAAGGCCAACCGGGACAAAAAGGTTTGTGGCTCTAATTGTCAAATTTAAAGAAACAAAAACACAGCTATGTTAATACTCCTTATTTGTATATGCTTTCTGGAATGCTTGATTCTAATTGGTCGTTCGTAACATTCCGAGATTATAATGACTGTTGTCAATAGCACCGCAATAGCTACCTCTCGTTCAGGTATTTGAGGCCTGCACTTCCATGATCATCATTATCACATTTTTTATAGTATCTGAAATTATTTATTAATAATCTCTGTCATTTCTACCACTATATATTTATATATATGCTCAAACATTTCCTGGCTAATTTTCCTTCTAGGATTTCCTGGTCTTAAAGGCATTTTTGGGTTGGATGGCCTGCAAGGTCAAAAGGGTATCCAGGGTGTTCCAGGTACCTCTTCAGTTGTATTTGTTATCTTAGAAATGATAACATTATAAATCTTATATTAACTAAAATATATTAATTATGTAACATGATTTACAGTTTAGCAATGTTATCATTATTATCATTATTATTAATTAATATCATTATAAATTATTATTATTATTATTATTTAGATTTTCATGTATATTACCTTATATATTGTTTTTATGCAGAATTAATGATATCTTTGGTGTATTTTGTTCCCTGCAAGGCAATAACGACTGGGGTCCTCCAGGTGACGCAGGAGCGAAAGGAGATAAAGGAGAGAGCGGTATCCCCAGCACTGAGGCTGGCATCCCTGGAGATCTGGGCCTCAAGGGTTTCACTGGAGATCTTGGTAGCTTAAAATGCATATCATAATCTGAATCAGGGGCAGTTCAATGGTCCTTTGAAATGTGGGGCTTTAGCACTATTTCACTGTTAAAACTAAAGAATCGTGTTGGAATTCGCTCTCGTCTTCTGTGAATGTAAGCCCCGCCTTCTTTTATCTGATTGGCCATCACAATCATTTTGGCACTGATGAGCACTATGTTAGACCGCTGTGCTTTTAGTCAACAAACCAAGCAGTGCGTAATGGAGTGCAACAGATCAGCATCAATAATATAAAATACATTACAGCGAATCTATAATTTCCATCTATGGTTTATTGGCTATAATGACGGGATCGCAAAAGTGTAGAACTCAGCGAGCTTGCGCAAATCAGATCTTCAGCGCAGCATATTGAAACACCTCTGATTGGCCGTTGCGTTCAACAGACATGTCTTTGATTGGCTACAATGCTCAACGCTGCAAACGCATGTTGTAAGTAGTAACCTTTGATGCCAAAGGAGAATTTTTTTTTTCATAATTAGGTAATCGCGTCATCTGTATTCGTATTCACAATTATTTTTCTGATTAAGTGTTAAGCTCTATAAGAAAAACAAGGTAACAATACTTTCGGGGCTTAATCCCCCATAGCCCACCCCTAGCACCTCCCCTGTTCCGAAACTGAAGTTTTGTGCATTTTTTTTATTTGAGGCAACTATGAATCAGTTCTAAACACTGAAACTGCTGTGTTTATAGGTGATAAGGGTGAATCTGGGCGTCCAGGTGTAGCAGGTCCTCCAGGCACACAAGGATTCTCTGATAGACAAGGAGTTCCAGGCGACTATGGCTATCCAGGCACTAAAGGACTTCCAGGTGAAGGACCCATTACAATAAACACTAGAAATGAATACTAGAGACTGTATAAGAAGAAGGAGATTGACTAATTAAAGGGACTTTGGTCCCCGTTTGTCCAAATAATTCACAACGAATTATTATTTATTTACAATATTATTTTGCAAAAGAGGGTTAAATATGTTTTGTAAATTAGTGAGGTAAATATAAAGCGTCACTTTGTCAAACAAAAATAACTTTCTTGAAAATTAATTTTGAAAAAGTGTCTTGATACCTGTTGCTGTCATTCGTCAGGTTTTCCTGGTCCTAGAGGGATTACAGGTGACCCATCTCCATTCGGAGCAAAAGGAGATAAAGGAAATTCAGGTGATTTCGGGTTCACCGGAGAAAAAGGAGTCCTGGGGGACAGAGGAGAAACAGGACCGTCTGGGGAGCCTGGAGTGTCAGGAAGAAAAGGTAGATTATGAAATATGGATATGGTAAAGGTCATTGCATTTGGCAAAATCAAAAAAGCGATCTAATAATCATTATGATGATTAATACAAGAGCAAATAAATGTAAACAAAAGAGAATTCAATAGAGAATAAAACTGTTAAATGTGACAAAATGTGCAATTCTTGAATGTAAATCATATTAAAGGAGTCATAATGTAGAAATTTCACTTTTCCACGAGAATCAATGTATGTTATGATTGCATAATGATTGTACACTGGCCGGGAAGCCGATATTTAAAAGTGAAGCGTTTGTTTACCTCAGGGTTTGTAAAATAGGCCACGTGCACGCGCACGAAAAAACGAGATTTTGATTTCTTCCCCCTCTTGACGTCAAGACGGGGGAGGATATACCAAATATGGACACCGCAAACCTATGCCGCGGGAAGCCCGCCCCTCTCCCCCTCAGATTCAGTTTAGTCGACTCGAGAAAGATGGAGAAACCGAGTGTAGCCTACACTTGAGATGCTCTGTGGGTGACTGCCACAAACAACATGCAAATGTGTTTTATCTACCAAAAACGGACGAAACTATCAGGGAACAGTGGAGGAAATTCATTTTTAATGACGCTGTCCCAACAACTCTTTCAAGTGGCGTATCGTTAGGTGTGTGTGCTAAACATTTTACACCGGAATCATTTACAAATTTGGGGCAATATCAGGCGAACTTGGCCTCGAAGCTCCGTTTGGGAAAAGGTGCCATCCCAACCATCAGGGACTTGCCAGAAATTGAAAAGGTAAGACTGTGTTTTTATTGCTCTACTGTGGTTAACAAATAGCAGCTAACAGCTAATGCGGCTATTGTATGTAACGTTACCTTCGAGGTAAACACGGGGAATGGACTCTACGAATGCTAGCCACATCTTTCCACTTTGTTTTACACTAGCAGCTACAGTAGTGACGGTACAGGAGTCCATGCTCAGTGGCTAAAACTGTTTAAATGCAAGTATAACATCACGTTGCATGTCTAAAGAAGAAACATATTGAATGTCTAAATAACCACAACGTGAAACAAGGCAAAAACACCACATGATAGTAAAAATCTCAAAACCACTGTAAGCTGATAAAAAAAAAAAAACTACATCTCCGTTAATGTAATCTACATTAAATAAAAGGTAAATTTATGTGGGAGAAAATAGCAACACACGTTTTTGCTCGAACTGATGTTAATGTATGTCTCAGTCAAAATGATTGTCTTTACCATTCAGAGACATCTTGATGTAGACGTGCATCCAACAACTCTACATCTTCCCTTTCCAGCTCTGGTTCAGAGTCCGGCTCAAACATGTACGGTTGAATCCCATATGTCGCGGCCGGGTCGGGTTCATTGACAACTTGCGCCATGTCAGTTTGTAATGATGCTCAACCCCCCTCCTTCCTGCAACCAATCAACGCGCCCCTCATTTGCATTATTATAATGACCGTCCACGGCAGCCAAAACATCGCATCAGATCTCGCGAGACAATAATGCCTTTAGAAATAAGGGTCTGAGGGGCTCTGTGTTGATTTTTTTTCCACTTTTCTTTTTTAGAAGTGCCTGAAAGACTATAATAGAGCATTGGGTATCCAAGGTAACACAACATTATGACTCCTTTAAAATGTTTTAGATGAGTTGAGCAAAACACCCTGTTTTACACACGTATTTTGCTAACTTTGTTTTGGAATGAGACCTTTTAACTGAGAAAGATCTTGAGTCATCTAGGAATGCTTTATTTCTTTTAAAGGTGAAAAAGGAGAACCAGGAATGATGGGTTTTCCAGGAAGACGTGGTTTTGAAGGCGACAGGGGCCCTGTTGGACCTAAAGGAGATACTGGACCCCCAGGTGATTATTTGAAACAACTAAATGATTTGTCTGTATGATCATTTTTTTATTTAATATAATAAAATACTTTCAATTTACAATCCACACTTAATATGCAGAAATAGCTCTACTATATGGTTTTTCTAGTCAACCAGTTCAGTCATATGTTTCATATTTTGTTTCTAATATTTTGGTTATACAAATATGGAAGTAAAATAATGACTAATCTATAAGAAAAAAAAAAGCATGTTGAATTGCACTAATTGAAAATAATACATTGCATTAACAGTGCTTGCATTTTAATGTATTGTATTTTAAGTGCTTGTACTTTTGGGGGCTGAAATTCAACATGGTTGTATATTTTAGCTGTGAATATTTCAAATGAAAACATTTCATACACAATTTCATTATTAAAAATTCAAGAATCCATATTCACCTTCCAGACTTCCTTTCAAAAATATTCACCTATAATATTCGACAGGCATTTTATAGTCCATTTTATTTCGCTTAAAAAATGTACTTCAACAAATCCAGTGGTTCAAATTCAGCAGAATATTCACATCCGGACACAGCAGGAATAACAGTCGAGTACCAATGCCGTTAAGCCCAAAATTGACTTCAGCCATCCGTGTCCGTGCACCGTCCGCGTGACGTAATTTTCGTCATCAGGAAGGACGTCCGCACACCCCGTCCACATGTACCACAATTTTTGTGACCGCACAGATGGTGCGTATACAACAGCGCATGTGTGAGTAACTTGAGCACTTGAAAACAAAATCCACTAGACAGTGTGCACGCGCCCAACCCATCTTTCTGCGCTCATGGCCAAAGGAGTGTACTTTGAAAGGCTTGTGCACTCAATCGTGTGCAAGACGGAGCGGAACGCGGAAAATAAAGTATACCCAGGCCTTTCTGAAACAATAAAACTACATAATATATGCAGCTTAAAACAAAACATAGATGTATCCTATGTATGCACGTCATTAAATTACCATTATCATCAGTTGAATGTGTGGTGGACAGGACATGAAAATCCATCAATACTACAAATAAATGTTTATGTTGTCCACACATGGACTAAACAGCAGTTAATAAACTATTGTTTCAACTGATCTCTAACTTCTTTAACTTCAACAAACACACAGAAATGAACCGATCAACTGCACATACCTCTGCTTAGCCATGAACTGTGGTTGAAAGCATAGACAGTATAAGAAATGGACACAGCGACCCCATTGGATTCAACGGAGAAAAGTGAAGTCAATTAGAAGCACTCACTTCCTGATGGCTGACCGTACTGCGCAGACTCAAACTGAGCTTGACGACGTAGATGTAACCCGTCTGTCTTCTAGTAGCTGTGCCAAGAGAAATCTGAATTATTCCCTTCCGAATCTTGCAGAGATGGAGAGTGTGAGTAGGAGGTGTCCATGAGCTAGGAGCAGGAGCAACTTTTGCTTAGTATTCTGATTAAATATTTTGTCATTTTGCCTCCACGTCCCACCGATTGCCCGCGAGCTTCTCCTCCTGTCCATACGGTAATCTCTCTACTGTGCGACAGAGAGTCACGTGGTTATGACGCAATCGTTAGCCTATTTTTACAAAAACTGCTTCTACGGGGCCATAACGTAAGATACAAGGTAATGGAGACTTTTATACATTTTCGTGTTTCTTTAGAAATAAATAATGGACAAATGGAGTCTTTAAACGCCTCAGATGTAAAGTTATTCGCTGTCAAAGTGACGCCAAAATGAATGGGAGTCAATGGAATGCTAACAGCAGGTGATGGTCTGCTAATCAATGGCGGTGCCCAGGGAAGCTTCAATGTTTTCCGGAACATTGCCCCCCGGTTGAAAGCTGATGATGTAACATGAAGGTAGGTACGCCCTCACGTGATTCTGATTGGTCGATTGATAAGCTTAAATGTAATTGGCTAAAGAGTATGAATGATCTGTGAAGGAGGAATGCGCTGCCAGGAAAGTCTCAAAAATACACACACAAATCCAAGGTGATCCACACGTGAATGACGATTTACACATTCACATTCAAGGATAAACTCGTAAATTTTAAACATTCGAAGGCTTTTGTGCACAGCTGTAGCTATATCTACGAATTGTATTTTGTATTTGTATTTTTTTTTCACGCACGTGAATTGTTTTTTTGTGCACGGGGATTTTGTTTCATGCATATGAAATTGTCTACGCATGTGTCAATCAAGTTTTTTGCGTGAATTAATAATAAGACTGATCTGCTTCCATAGAAAGTTGCCTCTCGAATATTATAGGTGGGATTATTTTGGAAATTAAGTCCAGAAGGTGAATATGGATTCTTGAATTTTTAATAATGAAGTTGTGAATGAAATGTTTTCATTTTAAATATTCACAGCTTAAAAGTTTTATTATTTACATCGTTACACAGTCATGCTAATAAAGCTCATTTGAAATAGAAAAATTGAATTGAGAGAGAGAGAGAGAGAGAGAGAGAGAGAGAGAGAGAGAGAGAGAGAGAGAGAGAGAGAGAGAGAGAGAGAGAGAGAGAGAGAGAGAGAGAGAGAGAGAGAGAGATGTGTATATAGTATATATAGTAACAAGAGGCTTGACCAGTACATCTAAATGTGTTGGCTGGATCTAGATTGTATATTGAACATTTAAAATGACTGGTTTATCAGACCATAAACAGGGTCAGAAATGTGTTGCAGTGTTCGAAATAAAAATCTAGTTTGACTGCACCTTATTCATTCTCTCTACCTTGTTCTTTCAGGTTTTCCTGGGTCACCTGGTGCTAAAGGACTTCCACCAATTCAAAGGAAACTTCCAGGGGAGATAGGAGCACCTGGCCCAATGGGTATTCAAGGACCTCATGGACACAATGGAAATCCAGGCCCTGCTGGACCTCCTGGTGATGCAGGTACAAGAATTCAAAGCATCAGTTTTAGCCTCAACTAATGCAGTCATGAATGTGACATATAAACTTCTTCTGTGGTACTGTTGTTGCACTCCAGAATCACAGTTCATTGGGTCAATAGCTATTATCTGTTTACAGGGTTTTTGGGTCCAAAGGGGCACAAGGGCATGCCAGGTCTCCCTGGAATACCAGGAAATCCAGGCTTCCGTGGAAAACCTGGACAATTGGGCCACCCTGGTCTGCAAGGAGAAGAAGGTAAATGGTGTGTTTGTGTAAATGGATGAGGATTATGGGATTCTGGGCTAGATTAGTGGATTAAGGGTTGCAGACGACTGGTCACCAAGAGGTCCTGGTTTATTTTTAAATGATTATGAGTTTATTTTTTGTTGTGTAATTTTGGCAACATTCTTTCATTTGTTCAGTTAGGTCGGACAATGTCATTGTTTAAAACAAAGTTTCTAGATTTTATTCATTCTTAAATTATTGGTTTTGTATAAACAGAAAGAATTCAATGAAAAGAATGGAAATTGTTTTTGTGGCTGCACACTTTGTCATGGCTCGAAAGGAACAGTCAAGGATTCAATAGCAAGTGAATACTGGTTTTTATTAACACAAAAGTATAGAGGTGGTGCAGGTTCAGATAGCAGGCAGACAGCAGATAACAGGCTCGGCAACGCAGGACTTAGTGGGCAGACAGCAAACGGACGAACCGCAAACGATCCTCAGAACAGGCAGAAGAATCACAGAACAGGAACACAGGAACTCGCGTCCAATCCTCAGAACAGGCAGAAGAATCACAGAACAGGAACACAGGAACTCGCGTCCAATCCTCAGAACAGGCAGAAGAATCACAGAACAGGAACACAGGAACTCGCGTCCGATCCTCAGAACAGGCAGAAGAATCACAGAACAGGAACACAGGAACTCGCGTCCGATCCTCAGAACAGGCAGACGAATCACAGAACAGGAACACAGGAACTGGAGCGAGGAGAAAAGACTGTGAGCTGAGCCTGAGAACCTCCACAACCATCTGACAAAGACAAGACGAGGTGACAAACAATATATAGGACAATCTCATTCAAAACAGCTGGCGCTGATCAGCTCATCAGCGATAACGAGCCGTGCCCATTCATACAACACGCACTCACATAGCGAGGGCGAGTCAATGAATCCATGAATCGTGACACACTAGAATTACTAATCGATAATGAATCTGAATTCACAGGGTCCCGAGGACGCTCTGGTTTACCCGGTCCTATTGGAATGGCCGGCCGCAGTGTCAATGTTGGCTACCTGCTGGTGAAGCACAGTCAGTCGGAGCAGATCCCCATGTGCCCTGTGGGCATGTCCAAGTTATGGGATGGTTATAGCCTTCTATACTTTGAGGGACAGGAGAAGGCCCACAACCAAGACCTGGGTGAGTGCAGATGACAAAGTAATAAAATCAATAACAAGATGTTGAGTCATTGCATGTCTGACACCACCATCATTTGTACAGCTTTAGATCCAGAATATGAATGTTGAATTACATAGTGTTCGCTTATGAAATTGAATGTGCATTTTCTACAGTATCTGCATTTACATGGACCCTAATATTAGTTTGTAATCGGACTAGTAGCACAGTCAGAATGAAAAAGTCATATTTAACAGCGTCAATCAAAATGAATTGGCCAAATGCGGAATGGATTGTAAGGGTTAGTTTAAACATGTTCTAATCGTTGTGATAGGACATGTATCAACTTGAAAACCGAAACTGGCAAACGTAGAAATGGCGTAATGATGCATGATGCATGGAATGTAACTATACTTTGTGATTCTCTGAAAGCTTTAAAATGCCTCACAGGTCTCTGTTTTGTTTTCCAGGTCTAGCCGGCTCGTGTCTCCCCCGTTTTAACACCATGCCCTTCCTGTACTGCAATCCGGGAGACATATGCTACTATGCCAGCCGCAATGACAAATCCTATTGGCTGTCCACAACCGCACCAATTCCCATGATGCCCGTGGAGGAGGCCGAGATAAAACCATACATCAGCCGCTGTTCCGTGTGTGAAGCTCCAACTGTGGCCATCGCCATACACAGCCAAGATATAACTATCCCACAATGCCCAATAGGCTGGAGAAGTCTCTGGATTGGCTATTCCTTCCTTATGGTGAGACTTCAGTTCAAAATTGTTACACTTTCATCATTGAAACGTGTTTGCCAAGACCTCTAACTGGTTCTGTCACACTCACACAGCACACGGCAGCTGGAGATGAAGGTGGCGGTCAGTCTCTGGTGTCTCCGGGCTCTTGTCTCGAAGATTTCCGCACCACTCCCTTCATCGAGTGTAACGGGGCCAAAGGTACATGTCACTACTTCGTCAACAAGCAGAGTTTCTGGTTGACCTCTATCGATCAGTCCTTCCAGAGTTCCCCGGTCTCCGAGACACTTAAAGCCGGTCAGCTCCTGTCACGCATCAGCCGCTGCCAAGTGTGTATGAAGAACCTGTGACCTATAACCTATGAGCTTTGACACTATTGCAGCAGCATTACAAGTAACACCTGCAGAATTCAGAATTCTTCATTCCAAATTGCAATCGGATGTCAATGTTGCAAGTTAGGCTTTTGAAATTGCTTCAAGTATTTAATGCATCACATATGACATGCCCTCGGATTCACTCTTCATCACTACTGTGTGCCTTATGACCGAAGATATGTATGTGTCCATGATGAGAAGTGAAGCAAGAGATGCATGAAAGCATAGCTATGATATTTCTCTGTATTATTTACTTTTCTATGTATGAAATGGTGCTTAGTTTTCTAACTTATTACCTCAGCATTATCAAACCTGAATCTCTTGTTATTAATACATACAGCTGAACCAAAGAAGCCCATGCTTATGCACCTCTCTGCCCTTTCGTGTTATGTGAATCAAGAACCGGTTCTTATTCAGAACTGGTTCCATTGTTTTAAAAGGCATTATCTATTGATACTTAAAGGGATAGTTCACTTTGAAATTAGATGTTGGTATGTTTTAGCTTACCTCAAGGGCATCCAAGATGTAGGTGTCTTTGTTTCCGCTGTAGTTTCAATTTTGATATTTTTAGGTCAAACCGTTCTTGTCTGTCAGTCATATAATGCAGGTCGATGGTCACCACCTCAAAGAGCATGCACAGAGAAGTCCAAATTAAACAATTCCCCATCGTAAGTACACATTGATGGCCTAAGACACGAAACGAGCGGTTTGTGTGAGAAAACGAACAGTATTTATATAGTTTTTACCTCTTGTACACAACCATGTCCAAGTGATCTGAGGGCGCGCGTTCTGTGCATGCTCTTTGAGGTGGTGACCATCGACCTGCATTATATGACTGACAGACAAGAACGGTTTGACCTAAAAATATCAAAATTGAAACTACTGCGGAAACAAAGACACCTACATCTTGGATGCCCTTGAGGTAAGCTAAAACATATCAAAAATTAATTTCAAAGTGAACTATCCCTTTAATGCAAATAGCCGACATTGTCAGCAAAGGCTATTTATCCTTAGTACAAATAGCATATGACTTCTATTTGCACTTAGTGTGAAAAGCATCTATTGCAGTTTGTTGCTGTTCACACTTGGTGTAAACAGAATCTACTTTATGTTACACTTAGGCTACATTCACACTGCAAGCCTTAGTACTCAATTCTGATTTATTGCTCAGATTAGAATTGTTTTGCCTTTTTGGCTGTTCACGTTATTCACGTACTTCCAAAGAACTAAAAAAACCAAATAACTACCGGTATGTGAAATCTGTGGAGTGACTTCAGGCTGAGGTCGCATTGCAAAACAAACAATCTGTATCTGTTTTAGGCCCACACATGGAAGTGGCCAAAATCAGAATCGAAAAGATCAGATCCCATGTGGTATACTATGCGATGAACAAACAAACAAAAAACAGATCTGAGTCACATCAGATAGCTCAAAAAATTTCATGTGATTTTTTTTTTTTGCCATTCAAACTTGCTGTATATGATCGGATTCCAAACGGATATGCACAAAAATCGGATTTGGAGTCTGAAGGAAAACGTAGCATTAGCGTAAATAGCATCTGCCATTTCTTTCACTGCCTTTTAAAAATACTGGAACCCAGTGATTTCAGTTAAAGTTCCCCTGTGGTGAAAATCAACCTTTTAATGTTGTTTATGTCTATGTGGTGTTATTAATATGCTTTGTCAAACCATGTGCAAATTAATAAGTCAACACCATTGCTGAGTATTTTCTCCTTAAAACTGCAGTGAACCAAAGACAGTCTCGAAAACACGGTTTGAAATCGCTGGTGTTTCTGACATCACAAACTACCTTGTAACCAATCACGCCAACGTGTGATCGTCAATGAGTGGATCTCTGAGCTGGTGTGAGTGAGTGGAGGCGGGGATAATTTGCATATTCATAGAACTGCGCATACTAAATGAGGCAAGGGTGCAGAGTTACATTCTAACTATTTTAAGGCATGAAGAATTTTTTTTCAAAGGAAAAAACTTTAAATATGTCATTTTGATGATCAAAGATTAGTTTTAAAGGATACAATTATTGACTACAGGGGGACTTTAATGGCTTTTGACCATCTGAATTTAACAACAACTGATAGCAAAGTTGCAAAATACAATTTGAATTAAATACAGTTCATTTTTAGATTGTTGTTTTGTTCTATTGGAATCTGAAAGGATCTAATCATTTGACAACATGATTTCTGAGAATAGTGATGGCAATCAAAATTTCAATACGAACGTACCCTCTTCTTTAAAATTACTAAAATAATTATTAACAGAACCAGTGAGGAACTAACTGAATCAGAATCTGAACCAGAATAATTTAATTACACATGATCATTAAGGCTCAATGACACAATACTTCACCACAAGGCCGCCTAAACACAGTGCTATCTGCTATTTTTAATCATTATACAAATATAATTTCACCAGACTTACACTAACACCATCTTCTGATGCCTGTATATTATTTTTGCTTTGTGTTTGTTTATGTAATGAACAGCTTTGAATCATCACTCTTGGATATGTATTTTTTTTAGCATGAACCCTTTATCATCTAATGTTGTCACACACTATTCATTGGGTATTTTATTTCATAAAAGGTCATAAACTTTGAGACTTGAAGCTTTTTACTAGAATTGTGTCCAGTCAAGAGGCTCATTCTGGTTTGTTTGTTTGAACCCTTTGTTGGTTACACCAATTGCACTGATTTCTCTGAGGTTTACATGACACATCTTCAGGTCATTAGAAGACTGTAGTTCAATCTTTGTCCCACTTCCACATAAATGCACAAACAGGCTATATTCTCCATTGAGTCTGTAAACAATGGCTAATGTGGGTCACCTAAAAGTTTTGGACTTTGAGCAGGTTTGCCCATTTTCAGTGCACATTGCACAAGTATTATTGTCCTGAAGCCCATAAACCACTAACATGTATTTGATACCAGTAAAGAGAACCAAATAAGATTATAATTCAGAATATTTGCATTGAGAATGTCACTGCTATTTTTTTTTAAACAAATGTACTTTCAATGTAATTATGTGGAATATTTGAAAACATTGTTTTTGAATCATAGTGTTATTAAATAAAACAACAATAAATGCTTTTTTTTGTTACATTTGTGTCATCTCTCATTTGAATGATATCTGAACAAGATCTACCTTTTAGAAAGTATGAAGTTATGCATTTATAAAGCACCTTATATAGGGCCCACATCAATTCTTGTCAAATAAAAGTAATTGAAGACCACTTTCTGTCCATTTCAAACATATGCTGTTCTTTTGAACTTTCTATTCATCAAAGAATTCTAAAGAAATGTAACATGGTTTCTACAAAAATATGAAGCAGCACAACTGTTGATTATACATTGATTATAATGTTTCTTGAGCAGCGAATCAGCATATTACCAGCATTTTGAATGACAGTGTACTTCGTGAAGCTTTCTCACTAACCACACACTAACCCATTTATTCCAAGATTTAAGAATTTTTATTTTTCTCATATTAGAATTAGTGAGGCAGTATCAGAAAATGTTCATAGAATTTTTACAAAATATAGTGTAGATATGATTTCAATAAAGAAAGATCATGACCATTCCATTCCATTAATGCAAAGAACAACAAAGAAAGTAAAAACTATTTCACAAAATGAAAACAAAGACTATTCAGCAAGATCAAGTTATTCTATCTTTTAATTCCTCCCCCCCCCCAAAAAAGTGTAATACTGCTCTGGAGTAAAATAAAAAAATCAGCACATAGCAGTAGTTCAAATAAACTCTAGTTTAAGTTTAGTGGCGGTATGATTTATATCCATTTCCTTCTTTGGCACTGATTGACAACACAATCCCACAATCCTCACGCCTCCTATGTTTGCTTGGCTCTAGGCACAACATCCTGCTTTAGTCCTTTTCACCTCCATTGGCGTCTCCAGGTCCACAGTGGAACTCTCTCCTTCGCTCCGTTTCTTCAGAATGGAGGGCAGAACCAGATCGAAGAGGGTTTCGAACAAAACGTCCACATTGTAACCCGTTTTAGCACTCGTCTCAAAGCACACGGTCTCGGCAGGCAGGCAGTCCTTCTCCTCCAGGCCTTTGTAGCGCAGCACGCGGGCGTACAGAGCGACGGCGTCCTCTCTGCTCACCTGTTTGTGCTGGAGCGGAGTGCCGGGAGGAGTCGGACACGTGACCTCGGGCTGGGCTTCGTCCCCTCGCTCGCTCTCTGTGTCTGGCCCATGAGCAAGAGTGTCGGTGAGGTCTGCTTTGTTACCCACTATGGCGAATATGCAGTCAGTGTTGGCGGTGTCGGTCAGGGATAGGAAGCGGTTCTCCAGCTCTGCCAGGCTCTGCCAGTTGGTAACGTCATAGGTGAGAATGACTGCAGCCGCGCCACGGCAGTACATGGATCCCAGGCCGTGGAACTGCTCTCGACCTGCACAGCACAAACGTCACGATCAGTATTCATTTGGAGAATTTACACTTACCTGAGTACTATTTAAACGGAATACTTGTACATTACTTTTCTAAGACAAACCTGTTTGGTTCGATTAAAACGAACCCTGGTGCGATTGCTCAGTTAGTGCGGTTCATTTGAATAAGTGTGAACGCCGCCCTGGTGCGCACCAAACAAGTGGACCAAGATGGGTCTCGGTCCACTTCCAAATGAACTCTGGTGTGGTTCGAATGATATATGAACGCAACACAGACCAAAAAAGGGCCATGATGTCACAAGACGCGCCTCTAAAAAGGACAGAATGCTCAAGCATACCTGTTTTTTTCTCATCATAGTCACAATATTGCCCATCACATTTCAGTACAGGCATCAGAACCGCGTCTCCTAGCAGCAGATCTGTGTTTGTGTGTGTGACGGAGGGATTCCTGCCGCTGTTTTGACTCCTTTACACATTTATAAGCTCTTCACGAGTTCGCAGCTGGTCGGAATACCATCATATGTAGGATACGCACATACAACGAGCGCATTTATCCTAGCACACAGCATAGTTTTGGATGTTCTGTCAGTTGCGTCTCGAAATATATACATGATAAAAGCCGACCAATCGGGTTGTGAACATATCCCTTTGCCTTTAGGTTTGGTATCTTTAGGTTCGGTTTTAAAATGCTAATGAGAATGCTAAGCGGAATGTTTAGTCCGGACCAAATAAACCAAGCGAACCAAACTACGAGTGCGAACACATCTTAAGTCAGTTCATTAAATTTCATCACTGCTAGATATTCCAAGGTCAACTGAAAGTGGTATTATTGGAAAGTGGAAGCGTTTAGGAACAGCAGCAACTCTGCCATGAAACACAAGACCACATAAAGTCATAGAGCGTACGGTACACTGAGTGCTGAAGAGCACGGTGCGTAAAAATCGCCTACGCTCTGCTGATTCCATCGCTGAAGAGTTCCAAACACTGGCATTAATATCAGCACAAAAACTGTGCGGCGGGAGCTTCATGGAATGGGTTTCCATGGTCGGGCAGCAGCATGCAAGCCTCACATCACCAAGTACAATGCTAAGCAGTCGGATGGAGTGGTTAAAGCACGCCGCCACTGGACTCGACTGGAGTGACGAATCACGCTTCTGTATTCTGGCGAATTTGGGTTTGACAGAAACCAGTTGAACATGACCTGTCTGACTGCATTGTGCCTACTGTGAAATTTGGTGGAGGAGGGACAATGGTGTGGGGCTGTTTTTCAGGCTATGTCCCTTACTTCCAGTGAAGGGAAATCTTAATGCTTCAGCGCACCAAGACTTATTGGACAATGCTATGCTTACATAGCCTGGGAAAACCCAGACAACTTCCGGCAAATTTAGATTTGCTCTGCAAGTAGTCTGGCAAAGAGCTCATTCAAGCCCATTTCTAATCCGTCGACATCGCGGCACCATTCAGAAACGTTGAGGCGGGCTTTACACGATGACGATCGCTCTGATTGGTTTTAGGTCTATCCAATTGCGCCCAGAGGCATTTGAGCGACGTCCGTTGGTGAAGCGCACTGGTTTTAAATGCATTATTATATTCAAATTGCAAACACATGAGGACAGTCTCCATGAAAGACCCACTGGGAGATGAACGTGCTACTACATTTCTCTCCGAAACGGTAGGAAATTAAATTAGATTTAATAGAGGATTTTAACTGTGACAAGATGATTGACAGGGCAGTTTACGTGACAGGATGCACGCGACAGATCCGTCCGATAAAGATGACGAAGTAGTATGTCCCAAAGCTTGCCTACTTTTTTGCTACACATTCAAAAGTAAATACCTTTTCTTCACAAAAAGAGTACATACTTTTAACTTAGGCGAATTGGGACGCAGCATATGGCTTTACACGATGACGATCGCTCTGATTGGTTTTAGGTCTATCCAATTGCGCCCAGAGGCATTTGAGCGACGTCCGTTGGTGACGCGCCTTTGGAAATGAGTTATTAATGAAGCTTTGCCAGACCATAACTCAGTTGAGAATGGTCTGGTTTTAACCAGGCTAATGCTTACAGCTTTGTGGGAACAGTTTTGGAAAGGCCCTTTTCTATTCCAGCATGACAGTGCCCTAGTGCACAAACCAGGGTCTATAAAGACATGGTTTGGATGAGATTTGTGTGAACAATGAAATCCATTAGAGTGAGTGTAAAATGTATTTGGCCACAACTAGGTCATTTGGCCACAAAAATGGAAATGTTTCATTAGTCACAACAACACAAAGGTAACGGTTAGGTTACAGTTTTCCAGACATTGGTTTGAGTTTAACTAAATATGGTGTATATTTGAGACTTACAAAGTAAAACATATTAAACATTAAATAAAAAGTTTGTGCATTACAGATACAGTTAGAAAGGGTCATTTTCTCTGTACGTTTTACAACCCTACTGATGAGGATTCAACGGTACAAAGGTCAACAGAATTAAACACAAGTACCCTGAATAGTTCTGAGGGGCCAAATCTACTTAAGCCGCGTTTCCACCACAGGAACTTTCCCCAGGAACTAGGAACTTTGGGCTGGTACTCGATGTGTTTACACCGCAGGAACCAGGGTCTAAATGAAGTTCCGGGTAAATATTTCCCCCTCCGATAGTCCCTGCTCACGAGGTAGTACTTTTTCAAAGTTCAGGAACTTTCAGGGGTGGGACTTGTGCGCTGCACAAGCTGATTGGTTGTGTTCACGCCGCATTTTGGTTGGATGACTCCACGCAGCATTTTCTTTATTTTTAACCTCCCTTTTAAAAAGTGGCTTCATGCAGTAAAGTTGTCTGTCTGCAAATATGGAATTTAATAAAAAAAAACTGGGGGACTGGCGACGAGTTTCAGGCTTTATTATTTGGGTATTTGTGGAAGAGGAAACTTTCTGCGCGTTCGTCACAGCCATCTCACGGCCAATGTCCGCAATAGCTGATAACATACAATTTTATATCTAACGTTAGCATTACGAGCTCTGAACACGCTTTATCAGTGCTCGTCTCTTTTATGCCACAGCTTTTAATATTAAGTCATTATGTTTACACATTGTCATCTATTGCAAGGCAAACCATGTTACAAATTTACTATAACAGGATTGAAATAGCGCATTGAGGTGTAACAAACAACTATTTACAAGACTGTCACTATTTATGATTGATAGACGGGGTTCAGGCTTTTTTTAAAGAGTATTTACGCAAAAGGAAATTTTTGCGCGTTATTCCCAGTCATCTCACAACGTACCTTGTCTTAATTTTATACGCATACAAGCTTTCTGAACACGCTTTAGTATCAGTGCTCGTCTATTTTGTTATGTTAATTACCTCGTTAGTAAACCAATAACTGCAACACAGTTTGAATCTCCTCCATACTTATAAATGTGGCGCTCAAAACTGATTACTGTCCGTCGCAGACTGGGAGGAGCAGTTGCGCGCAGTTTACCTACCCGGTACTTTAGACCGCGGTGTAAACGCAGAAAGCAACCGGTCTGGGGCAAAAAAAGGTTCCTGGGAAAAAAGTTCCTGGGACAAATTGTTCCGGGTAATTTCGGTGGAAAAGCGGCTTTAGTTAGAGAAGTAAAAAGTTACAGACTGGGGGTAAAAATATCACTTTCTATTTCTCTTTTCACTTTCTCCTTTAAAAAAAGAAAGACAAATGTTGTCAGTCATGATACTGTAGAAATACAAGAGCTTATTGTTGTAAAAATATGTAGTGGTCTTACACTAGGCTTCTACTGTCTGTGTCTGAGGGATGTGAGAGAAAGCTTTGTTCCTTATTCTTGTGCAGCAAAAATGTGTAAAATAATAGACCTCTAATGCAAATTAAGCGTCTAATACTTATAAGCATGGCTCATTTTAATTTTTAAAATACTTGCATGCCACCAAATAAAGTTCAAAGTTAAAATCATAAGAAATTCAATTTACATTCGTATTTGAGATAAAATGTTCATCGTAGGGATGATCCTGCATGATTTTTTTTTTTTTGGTTATCATGATCGGCCAGTACTTATCCCGATCATTCAAGCTTTATATAAGTGATGTGTAAGCTCTCCCTTGACTGTCACGGGTAACCTTTTTTTTTTTCCTGATAAAGTAATACCACAGATGTTGCCTTGGTTATATTATTTACAGTAATGTTGTAGGCCTATATTATTTTAATTGACAATCAAATAAATAAGCACAACAAATATTCATTTTACAATAGGCCTTTAAAAACAGTTTCCGCAAAACACTATCCATATAAGGATGCTTCGGCTTATCAAAGAGCCTAGAAGACTTTAAACAGTAATTTGTTTTTATTTATTTATGAATATTATGAATGACTCCTCTTGGCACCGGCCCTGGCTCCATCCAGAGACAGCGCAAAGAAACCGATGGAGTTCATTCAATAATACACTTAAAAACGCTGATTCATTCATCAATGAAACAAGGTGTTGAAATTAATTGAACTTTGAGCACCACTTTAAGGCTCAATCGTTGTGTAACGCGTCACCATAACGCTGAAGCGTCACATTGATTCAATGCATTGAACCGCGTTGACGGATGGAAAATCCCCTTAAACGTTGAAAGGATACTTCGACAAAGATATCGCGTTCATCCTCTGACAACTGATGGCAAACTGATTTTTTTTACAAATATATGACCTGACCTGATGAAGGACAGATGCAGGTAAACACACTGCATTGTGTGTGTGAGTGTGTGTGAGAAAGTGTGTGGAGGAGGCGCTGCCTCAGACACCGAGAGCAGATGACCAAAAGATTTTCTTCTGAAAATGTGTATGAAAGCTCTGTTATGTATCCCCCATGTCTGTTGGTTGTTAAATGTTTTTTGTATATTTCTTGAAATGTTATAAAAAAAAAAGTTTGATGTCATCAAGTGTTTTACGTCATCAAATTGGTATAGGTTTGTGAGATTGGCCAAATTTAGTGACTATGCTATGCCGATCGAATCATAGGTTGCATCCAAAAATTGCATACTTCCCTACAATATAGTAGGCAAAAAACAGAATAAGTAGCCTATGTCCAAATTCACAGTACTCATAAAAGAGTAAGCTAAAAGTACCAGGATGACCTATTTCTTTCAGTGAGATTCTGAAGTGTGCATATGATGGACACCTCACCATCCCATGATGCCACGGGAGAGGATTTATGACTGGCAGTGAAGCGACATAACTGAGGCTGGTACTGTCACGTGATAATGACAACATGCCATGGTGAATGTAGTATGTCCAGATTACAGTAACATGCTTTTTTTTAGCAGTTATGAAGTAATTACTTATTGAAAATAAGTACCTACTCAAGAGAGTATGCGATTTCAATCAAATGTGGTTATCGGCTGATAATGATCTGCGGCCGATCGATTGGAGCATCCTTAGTTCATTGTACATTCAAATTTTGCATACTGTAACTTTAACAACTCAAAACTCCCTCCCCAGTGAAACTAAGCTTGCGCAACATCGAGATGTCATAAAGATGAATACATTTAACATTGGGATTTATTCATGGTGTAAAATGTATTACTCCATACTTTCCCTGAATTCAAACCCATGAACTTGGCGTTGCTAGCATTATGCTCTGCTGTATGAGCTTCAGAAGCACCAACAATATCCACTCAGACATGGTGCGGTAATACAGAGAAAGTACAAAAAAAAAAAAATACATCTCGCAATTCTAACTTTTTTTTACATAAAAAATTGTGGAGATGTAAACTTGCAATTGCAGGGAAAAAAGTCAAAATTGTGAGATAAAAAGTTGCAATTACTTTTTTTATTTTATATTCTGTGGCAGGAAACAAACTTCTATAGACTACTTAGATAAAATGCATATAAATATCAGTTGCCACTCTATTTCTCCCAACAAAATATAGTGTCACAATGACCTAACAATACAAAAAAAAAAAAAAAAACTATTATACTAAAAGGGCTTTTACTTAGTAAAAATGAGATCAGATCAGTCAGAGGGCAGAAGCAATGCTTTGATCATGCAGGTAATTTAGAGGCCTTAGAAATTAATGTATCAAATATGATATAATAGGCTTTAAATCTTGGAACATGACAATTAAATAATTGTAAAAATATATGACAAACTGTAATTTTGCTCACATGATGATCTGCATGCTTTCCTGGAAATCCAGGTTATTTTTTTCCATTAAACATAAATAGAGCCACACTCCCACATATAGAAAAAAAACTGAGAAATGTACAGCTACATGGTGAATGTCTTTTGTCCCTCCCTCCTACACCCCCACCCCTGAGAAACAACTGTGTGACCAGTGAAACCTTTAGTTTCCACACACCACACACACACCCTCATCTGACTAGCACACAAGCATGTGACTTATTGCCAGATAAGAGACTGCAAACAACAGTACACCGGGTCATCTGTCATCTGAACAGAATAAAATTCCACAGGAAATGACATAGGCTACTTTCTACATTAGATAGCCTAGATAGAGATAGATTGACCCTTTCAAACATTGACCAAGGCATTTAGGCATTTACTCATTTACATACAAATCAGGTGAAATATGCAGAAGTAAACAATCACGGTCTCCATATTACATTCTAAATATAAATAAAATAGGCAAGAATATATATATATATTATTATTATTTTTCTGTAAATTTTGAAGTGGGTCAAGTTCTATGAACTTCACGCATGACAGGGTCAGTTGTTAAATATCTGAATGAGGAACAAAAAGTGCTGACATTTACGAAAAAAAAGGCCATTACCATCACTGTGAGAAAGCATTTCTGAGCTCTTAAATCAGGATTTAACAAATGCCAACAAATAAAGCAGAAACTCACATAAAAATGTTATAACAAAACAAAATATGATTGAAATAACTCTCACCTGACACTATAGGAGTGTGTTTATTTAGCCTAGTTAAAAGTTCAGCTGACGGTTGGTATTCTTTTAAAAGACACACAGCTTTTACGAAACACACTGTGATAACGTGTTTATGTATTTTGAGCTCTGTTTTACTAAATAAAGAGTAGAAGTAGCCAACCTGCAGTGTCCCATATGGATATGTTGTAGGGTCCCCACTGTTTGAGGAAGAACGCCCCTCCGACGGTGCTTATAGTGTCCTTAAATTTCCTCTCCGTGTATCTGTGGAGGAGAGAAGTCTTTCCTACGTTCATGTCCCCCAGAATGACGACTTTCACGTCTGGTTTCTTGGTCCTTGAGGCTTGAGGCATGTCTCCAAACACATGCCACTCATGCACACCAAACTCTTACAGGTAAAACCTCAACATAAACAATTCAGAGGACGGGCTTTCGCACCATGCGTTTTAAAGTGCATGATCTTATTACGTCCTCCGTATTAAGCTTGGCGAAATAAATCCCATTTGTGTGGGTTAAGTCCAAAAAAAAAAAAAAAAAGATTTTACAGAAAATTAGTAACGACGCCGATTTTCTAACTAAAGAACTTTCAAGTTGGGTTCAGCGGTAAAGCTGTGCTGTCCAATTCGTCAACGAATCATTCTTTTGAGTCAAGATTCGTTCAAGAATCTGATTGAATCAGTCCGAGTGCTTCTCGTGCCAAAAACTATAGCTCCCTATTTAAATGATTTTTTTGTTATTGTTTGATGTAAATGCGTATGGTGTTTTTATAATTGTATAATATATATATATATATATATATATATATAATAAAACATAATCAAATCTTAATAATCATATGTCTACATTAGCTTTACATTTTTGAGCATTTTTTACAACAATAGCCAGGTGGTATATAAAGACATACGAAATACAACAAAATAAAATAAATATATACAAAGAATAAAATCATCAAATGATATTCCTAACATTTTAGAGCATGCTTGGATCAGGGGACCATGTGATAACATCCTGGTTTAAGGGATTATTCATCCAAAAATGAAAATTCTGTCATTAATTAGCCTACTCACCCTCATGTCGTCAACCCGTAAGACTTTCGTTCATCTTCTGAACACAAATGAAGATATTTTTTATCAAATCTGAGAGATTTCTGTCCCTCCGTTGACAGCCTACGCAACTACCACTTTGACGTAAAACTAATACATTTCAATTGAGCGGTTAATCCAAATTTTCTGAAGAGACTCGATCGCTTTATATGATGAACAGATTTAATTAAGGGCTTTTATTCACATAAACATTGATCAGTGAACATAAACAGAAGCTCAACCAAACCTGCATGACGAACAAGAACAAACCTCTTGCTGAAGCTCAAACGTGCTGCTTATCACGAGGATGAACCTCAATGGTTCTTGTTGAAACACAAACGTGGTGCGTAACACGAGAATGAACCTCAATGGTTCTTACTAAAGCTCAAACGTGCAGCATAACACACGAGAATGAACCTCATTAGTTCTTGCTGAAGCTCAAACATGCTGCGTAACACACGAGAATGAACCTCATTGGTTAATTGACTAAACCGCCCAATTCATATCGGTTAGTTTTACGATTTATGAACTTTTTGAAGCATCAAAGTGGTAGTTGTGTAGCTGTCTGGGACAGAATTCTCAGATTTATTCAAAATGGTCTTCATTTGTGTTCTGAAGATGAACGAAAGTCGTCATGAGGGTGAGTAATTCTAATTAATGACATTATTTTAAATTTTAAAGTGAACTATCCCTTTAAATAAATCCACTGAATCACTTTGGTAACCGGTTCTTTGAAAATGGCTGTTCAAAAGAACCGATTCGCCTACATGAGTCAGAGTTCTTTCCAGCTTAACAGTGGCGGGCGGGGCAAATGTAACTTCAGTGCCGACGTCACAGGAAGTAAAAGAGTAAAGGCGGCGCTAAATAAATATAGCTGTTTTTGCTGTTTTAATATCATTGTAAACAGTCGTCGCTACAGTGAGTGGCATTATTTTGGGTGTATGTCATGTCACATGTGGACTGAATTTCGCTTATGTCATCACGCATAAGCAGCAAAAGCAGAGCGTCAGCGGAAGTCTGACGATTGTAGAGGGAGGACAATTCTTCTGTGTCTATCTGATCGAGAGAAGTCCTGTGTCACAGATTCATTAATTAGAATAAATATTGAACTTTGTTCCTGTTATCTGACTGGATACTGCATCTAATCCCTGTACAAAGCTCCACAGCGCCCACTCTCTACCTGAACAGTGTTTGTTTACCCGTGAACTTGATGAATCTGCTCAAACGTGCCACCTTCGTTTTCTCTGAACAGCCACTAATTCTGGCAATTGGTAAGATCGGAGTTTATCGTTGGTTGGTTTCCCAAACTATGAGTAGGTTGAGGAGGACGGAATGCATGGACGTAAATGCTCACTTCTCGGCGTGATAACTGTAACCATTGCGATTGTAGCAGTGTTGCTGTATGATAAAGGTAAATGCCAAAGGAAAGTGCCACATTATAGTAGTGGAGTCCAAATGCTTCCGATCTATTTTTGATTTAATGCATTTTCATTAGAAATGAAAGCAGCAACGTTTTGAGTGACCACGAGTTTATGTAAAGCCTGGTGATTTATGTACGATTTGAGTATGTTCCGAAGGAGTTCACGTCACAAATGTGTTTTTGTTTTTTTTCATTAATGGTTTATTCATTTAAGATTCTTCAGCTCATTGTCCGGTTTAAACTGAATCGCATATCCCTCACCCTGTAAGTTTTGAACCACATTTTATTTTATTAGTTTCTTTTTCTTTTCTTTTTTTATTAAGCTTAACTCACTTTTCAAACACTGAACACGATAAGCTGAACATGCAGAGTGAAAGTGTTTTCCAGAAAGTATTCTTGGAAACATTCTCAAAGCTATTTTACGGTTTTCGCCACTGAGCCGTGGCGTGGAGCGCACGACTGCGATGACGTGGTACACACGTTGTGGTGACGTTCTTACTGTTGTTGGCGCGGTAAACACTGGCGAAGTTCTAAGCAGCTTTGCATGAACCAGCTCAGTTAATCTCGGCGAGGCCTTTATCACTATGCGCTCGGAAACTGCATGAGACGTCGTCAGAACAAGGCCTAGATATCGCCGCCGCCTGTTCGATGCGAAACCGAGTTGCATCCGTGCTCGGTTGCTTCGACCATCATGCTAGTGAATGCAACGCGCGGTTTCCTGTGGTCGGACATGGAGACCAGAGCGCTGTTGAATATCTGGGGTGAGCACGACGTGCAGACGGCGCTGGACGGAAACTTTAGGAATAGCCACGTTTACCGAGACGTCGCGAACCGTTTGTGCGAACTGGGCTTCGATAGGACACCAGACCAATGCAGAATACGGGTTAAGAGCTTAAAGAGGCAGTATTTCCAAGCGAAGGAGGGATCCAGGAAAAATGGGCAGTACCACAAGATGTGCAAGTTCTACGACGAGATGGAGAGGATATTGAGCAATAGACCGTTAGTAGAGAGGCAGGATATTGATAGTGTTGCCGTTGGGGGAGATGAAACGATGGACGAAGATGCTGAGAGTACTGAACTCTTGCAGGAGGCTCACATGGATGGCAGTGGTGAATGCTCTTTTATGGAGCACACAGTCAAAACTGAGTATCCATCCTGCCCCATTCCGGTGACAGTAGGAGGCATGAGTATGTCAACTTATTCTGATCAGTCAGAAAGCAAATGATCTGCCATCTTTAGCCCAATCGGCCTGGTTTCCTCTATGTATGTGCATGTTAATATCTGTATCTTCTTCTTTCGAAGGTTCATTTCCAACCAAACAGAGCAGCCTAACAAAGACCAACCCGCCCGCATCCTCGTCGAGCAGGCCACGGAGAAGCAAGAAGCGATTCGCGAACATGTCGCTGGAGAAGCTGATGGAGAAGTTCTTGGAGCAGAGCATGGAAGCAGAAGACAACTTCTACCGGCTCGAGGAGCAGCGTCTTCAGGCTGAGGATAAGCGCAGGGAGGAGGAACATTCCAGAGAGTTGCAGATGCTGCAGATGTTGGGCCAGATTTTCGCTGGCATCAGCACATCCTCTCCTGCCACTCCGCAGCCCTCTTGTATACCCCAGACTAACCCCACCGTACCACTCATGCGTCCCTCTTTTGGGAATCGTAACCATCCGTCTGCCTTGAACGAGTTTGCCAGCCACAGCCAACCAGCTGGCCCAGGTCTGCTCATGGAAGAGGGTGACGCTAAATGTTCGTCTAGAGTTGCCATTTACTTTCAATTGCCAATTATGAAATCAAAAACCGTCAATTTATCCAATGCTTTACTGTTAAAATCAATGAAAAGGATAGTTCATCCAAAGATGGAAAGTCTGTTGTTGTTTTTTTCGTTTTTTCGCATTGTGTTCAAGCGTCTTTTCCCCCTATTTTAGTTTTAAAAGCATAATGATTAGAAACGTTTCACTTTTCAAAAAGACACCAAAACAACAAGAATTAGGCTAGGTTTTTCTTTTTGAACACAATAGAGAGCCTAAGTCCCGCCCGTCCGCTTCCGGCTCATGGGACCTTATTTCTGAAAAAATATGTATGGAAGTCAATGGCGAGAGACAACTTATCTTTTTATTCCGTCTGAACTGTGCCCTGAACTACACATATGATGTTTGTCAATTTAAAAGGTAATTATGAAAGTCAAGAAAGTCGCAGTTTGTCATAAAACAGAAGAGTAACGTTTAGTTTTATGTGAAAATCGCTCAATGAACTACATCTCTCGTCTCCCACTATGTACGTCACAAGATCCGTTGCTCGTATGTGTGCGGTCTGGTACAAAACACTCAGGCATGACGGCGTTACGTTACGATTATAATTTAAGACTATAGAAAAAATGACAGACATTAGCTTCAGTAAAGTTAGCTTCATTCATTGAGAGAAAAGGTATGACGTCCCATATGTGCGCCTTCTGGGTTTGTAGTCTTTGTAATTACGTATTTTCACAGTCTTATACCTCAACAGTTTTACATCAAGCTGCGACTTTCTTGACTTTAAAATGTATCTTTTAAATTGACAAGCATCATATGTGTAAATCAGGGCACAATTCAAACGAGATCAAAATATTTGTTGTCTCTCGCCATAGACTACCATACAATATTTTTCCGAAATAAGGTCCCATGGTGGTCGACCGGAAGGGGAGGGACTTAGGCTCTCTATGGACATGGACATATTTTCCATACATTGATGATGCTACATTGTGACTGAAAAGGCTTAAAAAAAACATAAAAGTGGTCCATACAGCTATATTCCAGGTCGTCTAAAGCAATATTAAAGCTTTATGTGGAACATACCAATATTTTAGTCATTGCTCACTAATGGTCCTCCTCACCACACAAGCTTTGAAACATAATTTGGGTTCATTAAAAATTGTGGTAGGTTTGATGTCATTGATGCTAAAACGGCATTGGTTCTTGAGTGTATCATAAGCGAACCTGTGGGTTGAGTATGTAAAATACAGAATTATGAGCTACAGCAGAAGAGAATATTTTCAGTGAATAAAATCCTAAATTTCGAGCTCAAGTGGCTTCAGAAGACTCTGATAAAGTGCTCAAGCTGTATGGACTGGTTTTATCATTCTTAATATTATTTTTTGTGTTTCATTGAAAAACAACATGAGCAAATGATTTTTATTTTGGGCAAACAAGTTGTTTTAAACAGTAATTTTAACAAACCAGCTAAAATGGCTGTATCTCTGTCAATTAGTATAGTGCCAATGCATGGAAGTGAACACAGCTGCTCTGGTTTGTGATAAAAACAAAGATTGTTATTTAAAACTAATGATTGATTGTTACTGTGTTCCTCCTTCAGTCATAGAGCGCTCTTTCTCTCTGGGCACGGCAGGAATGGACAGTGTCGTTCCTCTTGTAAGAAAGACAATTCCTCCACTGACATCCAAAAAACACAAGGGTCAGGATGGACGCATTGGAATCATTGGAGGATGTCAAGAGTAAGTGACGCACAGATCTTTCTCAGGGCTATACACTTACCAAATTACTAGGTAAGCAGCTGTAAAGGAGCTTCAATGGCTTATATTAATTCATGGCTAACTAAATAATCACATATTTGGGGGAGATATATAAAAAATTATAGCTATTGTATTGTACAATTTCATCCCATCGTACATTTCCTCTTTTCCCAAAGTTGGTATGTTTAGACTGTCTAATTTAGTAATTAGAATAGTATTATAAGGTGCTATGTGCTGTGATGTGAGTGTTATAGTACTCAGCAGGCTGTTTTCTTCTGTTTTAACTCTCTGTATGTATTATTTGCTTGGTGAAACTTACATATTTGAATTTTTCTTGTTTAGGTACACAGGAGCACCTTTCTTTGCAGCTATTTCGGCTTTGAAAGTAGTAAGTATTCTGTTCAAAATCCACTGCATTTTGCCTTTTTATTCTTTAGGGCAGGGGTGTCCAATCCTGCTCCTGGAGGGCCACTGTCTTGCAGAGTTTACCTCCAAGCCCAGTTAAACACACCTGAAGCAGCTAGGCAAGGTCTTACTAGGCATACTAGAGACTTCATGCAGGTGTGTTGAGGCAAGTTGGAGCTAAACTCTGCAGGACCGAGTTTGGACACCTCTGGTTTAGGGAGATACACAGTAAATTGTCTTCAAAATCCTTAAGTGATCGACCCAGATCGACTCATATTTATCAAATAAATCACCAGTCATTAAATCTTCCTGCCTGTTTTCCAGGGAGCCGATCTGTCTCATGTGTTCTGCACCAAAGAAGCAGCTCCAGTCATCAAGTCCTACAGTCCTGAACTCATCGTCCATCCAGTGCTGTGAGCAGGAACTTTTATTACCATTGGCTTTTATTCAATATCTCAATATTTCGTGTATCATGCCAGCTTAAACGTTTTTTATTTATTGTCATATTGAGAGAAAATTTAGCGTGATGGTTCTTACGTGGTGCTGTTTTGCTCCTGGCTGTGTGTTCCTGCAGAGACAGTCCCAATGCTGTGGAGGAGATTGAGAAATGGCTGCCCAGGCTTCACAGTCTGGTCGTGGGACCAGGTCTGGGGAGGGAGGATATGCTTCTGAAGAATGCAAAGGCAAGAGAAATTATGCTTTACGAACATGTCTTCTGTGGTAATGTAGTCAATACTAAAAGCATTTCATTTTAAAAGGTGAATTTCTTTCTGAATCTACTATATAGTATCGACCACAAATTTAGACATTAGGGTTAGTTCACCCAAAAATGAAAATTTACTCACGTTCAAGCAAACACAGAGTTATATTAAAAAAATATCCTGTATCTTCCAAGCTTTATAATGGGAGTGAATGGTACCATTTTATTTGAAGCCCAAAAAAGTGTATCCATCCAAAAGTAGTCTATAGTGCTCCAGGGGTTAATAAAGACCTTCTGAAGCGAAGCAATGCGTTTTTATAAGAAAAACATCCGTATTTATAACTTTATAATGGCTGTATGCGAATCTAGTTCCGGCAGAAGAGTGACCTCTGACCCGACACATGATATGTTGATGAACGTGGAAGCGCAGAGGATAAACACAACACCGGTCACAAATTAGAATTCTAAAATGAGAAATTTTAAAGAAAAAAATTGTCGTGGGTCTCAAAAGCCAAAGGAGTGATATCTAAGAATTTGTACCAATATTTACCAAAAAAGTAAATATTTCTCCCAACTGGATATTTGTCGTGTCATCCTTTTAATGTTTAAGAGTATTTACCATGAATGGCATCAGCCAGCGACAGTGCGAGGAAGCCGGGAAACAACAATCAGCGAGTCACGCATTGAATCAATGCCATTGGTCTCTATTAAATGAACCATTAGCCATTAGCATTTTTATATTTTGCTCAAAGTAATAAACTGCTAATTTTTGTATTTTGCTCAAAGTAATAAACTGCTAAAAACAAACAACGTACATAATCTGATAATAAACTCTCATCATGAACACAAAACAAAGTTAACTAGTAATTTTTGTCTTCCCTTGCCATCCCTAAATAATTTTCCAAATTATAACATTGTTTATGAAATGCTCTTAATATGCTGATTAAAAATGATACATGTATGGAGAGAAAAGTCTAAAGGCACAATGCGGTAACTTGTCACACAAACCTAGTTTAGTGAAATGGTCTGAGTCATCTTTTATGTCAGAAAAATAATTGTAGGCCTATTTGCAGCATTCTCGTTTTTTTTTTTTTTTTTTTTGCAGTATTTTATCAAAAGTATCTATTTTTCTGCTCACCTTGTTTCTGCTACTGTTATTAAAATAACCACGTCATCTGTAGCTCTTAAGCCCAAAGTGTACTTCGGCCGTCCGTGTTCCGCAACGGTCCGCGCACAAGTGCGAGTTACTTGAGTGCTTGTAAACAAAGTCCACTAGACAGTGCGCACAAGCTGAACGCGTCTTTCCGCGCTCATGCCCGAAGGAGTGGAAAAAAAAGTTTAGACCTTATTCATAGCAGCGCTATGACGGGTATGAAAGCCAGGCTGTGAGAGACAAACTTACTCTGTTTTCAATGGCATCTGCTGTAAGAAGCTGTATAAAGCTCCTAGGACACTTATCATTTCCACAGTTCATATTTTGTCTACTGAATTGTCTGAAAAGAAAGATGCACTGTTTTGTCAGTAGAACAATTCAAAAACACATTAGATAACAGTACGAACCCACTGAATAGGTGTGTGTCTTTCCCTCACAGCCTCGCCATTAAAGATCAGAGATAGATGGCGCAAAAGATCATTACCATGAACGGCCCTGAGCACCTATGATGTAAACCGCTACGTTGTTTTGACTTGCTGCTCACTTTAAAATGTAGAAATGGTAAAATGGCGCAATTATGATGGAACCAAGCCGGGGTCCAGAACCTAATTCTGATGAATCACTGACAGTAGCAATAAATGGACAAACAACATTACAGCAATAGGCAATAATATAATTGCGGAATAGTAAATTCAATATTAATTTGAAATACTTAAATGCACAGTAGACCTATTTAGTAGCCTGATCAGTGAAAAACAAATCAGTGCAGTGGGGTAATTATGGGACATCATATTCACAATGATTTATTCATCAGTCTCTCTCACACACACACACACACACACACACACACACACACACAGTGACGTGTTATCGTGATAATGTAGCAATGCAGAATTGTTGCCCAAATGCCCATACAGTAACACGCAAACCAAACATTTCCCTTTTGTCCAGTCACAGAACTATTTTAATTGTATTCATTAATGGATCTTGCGTTAATATCACATGTCATTAAATATAAAAATAATAGGCTGAACAGTTAATATACAGTAGGCTATGTAGACCACAGCAGTTCTAATTATGTGCCCAGCAGCATATCTGCTTAAAATGGCAAGCGCAGTTAACAGTGCGCAACAATATTGTTATTAAAGTATAAAAACATCTTTATGAATTAATGCCGTACCAAAGATGAGGCGATTTGACCAATCAGATAAAAGGGTCGTTTCGGTGCCGCCCACATGTGCAAATTAAATATTGAACATATTTATAAACCACAAACAAAAAACATATATTGTCAAAATCTTGCTTTCCGTTTGTTTAACAAAATGGAGAAAAAAAAAAACAAGCCATTTTTCCATGTATCACGTATTCCTCCACGGAACAGCAGCATTTAATTTTTCAGATTTAATGGATTAACTGAATGATCGATGATGCACGGACCAGGAGTGTGCACACTTTTAACAGCTTGTGTAAATTAAGATTTTGAAAAGTGTATTTCTAGAGAGCTTGCTCATAATAGCTACATAATTGCTTATGTATTTTCACATTTGTGTTTATGTTGGTTTAATTTATGTTTGGCTTGTGTTTCTTTTTAGGAGATAATTGAGAGGTCAAAACTCAGAGGAATACCAATCATCATTGATGCTGTGAGTACTGTTTTCTCTGACACTGGCAGTCGTGGCCTAAGGGTTAGAGAGTCGGACTTGTACGCGGGTACCACTCTCAATACCAGCTGGAAATAACTGAGGTGTCCTTGAGCAAGGCACCACACCCCCAATCGCTCCCCGTGTGCCGCAGTGAATGGCACGGGTTAATCATGGTTTGCAGTGTGTGTGTTCACTACTCGCTGCTCTAATGTGTGTGCACTAACTTGCATGGGTTACCATAATTGGCCTTCACGTCACTTCACTTATCAATACGCTTTCATACTTGGCATGTTGACAAAAGCCAATAGATTCAGTGTCCCGAATACATTGGGAGAACTGGGTCAGAGATAATAGCTCTGTCATGGCTTTTAAACATTACAGTATTGATGCATATTGCATGATCTAAATCTAAATTGTGAATAAAATAGTCAATTGTGTAAACTAAAGTGTGTTTTTTTTACAGGATGGCCTTTGGTTAGTGGCAAAAGAACCATCAGTCATTCAAGGATATCAGAGAGGAATCCTCACACCCAACTTTATGGAGTTTACGCGTCTGTATGAGGCCATGGTGAGAGTTTTGGATGTGCTAAAACATTCTATGTAGCTGCACAAGTTCTTTTTCTATGTAATATCTAAAGCTCTGTTTGAATCTGGAATCTCATATGGTTGGGACTTAAAATTATTTAAATTAACACAATCCTAATTAAAATACTAAAAGAATCCAAAAACAACAATATACGGAAGGCCTTTGAATATTGTCTTGGATAAAGGGTGAATCCAAAAAGGTTAAGAACCTGTCCTAGAACACAGAAATAGAAAATCATAAAGGCCCAGATATACTTAAAGCGAAATCGAAAAAACTGCAATGATGTCATTTAAAACAAAATCAGGCCAAAATTAAATATGTTATAGTTTGTTTCTGGAGTTTGAAACCGTTTGCCAAAGCAAATCTTCCGGAAAAATTCTCTCTTGCTGGTAAACGCCTTCGAACTACCATTGGTCTGCGGCGACTATGTAATGGCAGGTGTGGCTCTGCCGACTTTGATGTAGAAATGGTCTCTGGTCCATTTATTCTGTTTAGCCAGTCGAGGTCAGATGTCCACGAGTAAAAACAGGGTTCCCACGGGTCCTTGAAATCCTTGAAAGTTTGTAAATCTGAAATGAAAAAAAAAATCTAATCAAGGCCCTGGAAAGTTTTTGAAAATAAGCATTCATAGATACAGGTCCTTGAAAGTGCTTGAATTTATTTTGTGCAAAAAAAATTCCAGAATATTCCCTGCGGTCCACTAATGTGTTATTTCACCAGCACTTCGTGGCCTGTGCATATTAGCTTGCTTGATTTACGTTAGTTACTCGGATTTACGCATTATGTTAAGTGTTTCCCGCGTGAGGTACTTTGTTTTGTACGTTGCCATGACGTTCACACGCACACAAAACTACTATGGTACCTCAACGTGTGACAGACATACCGTGAAACATTGCAAAAATAGGCTGAAACCGCTGAAACGATGTAATCTTGCTCTCGTTTAAAATATGTCCCCACATAAAGTCCTTGAATTTTAGGGTATTAAACCTGGAAAGTTAAAACACTCAGTTTCAGTCAATCTCATGTTAATCTTGAGTATCTATAGAGTAGTATTGCATCCTTCATATCTCCAAAAAGTCTTTAGTTTTATTATATTTATAAAAGAAAGATAGGCTGTACCGAGACTTTCCGGAAAAAAACGAGCGGCTGGAGGCTTGCCGTGTGGGCGAAGCTAAAGAATCACAAGCGCTGTTCACTGTTTACTTGCTGTGCTTACGCGCCGATAGCTAACAACACAGACACTTGAAGCAGTTTTACTCACTGCCTGCGGTTCCAACGCACGACCGTGAACCTTTATCGTTGGGACTGCTCCCTCCTTAAGCATTAGACGATCTGCAAATCCGGCGTCGAACTGGGCCTTGTTTATAAAACAATCATCGTCGAAATGCAGGGAACAAACAAGAACAC
Source organism: Rutilus rutilus (assembly GCF_951802725.1). Lineage (NCBI taxonomy): Eukaryota > Metazoa > Chordata > Actinopteri > Cypriniformes > Leuciscidae > Rutilus > Rutilus rutilus. The sequence goes on from NC_140215.1 coordinate 27,176,018, forward strand.
TTGCACAACTCCGTTGATGCTCTGGAAAAACAAACTCCATCCACTGGTCCCTTAACGCTGAGTTCTTTGGGAATCTGTGCAGCCGATGACTTCCCTAAAGCCGAGCACAGCGCTTTGCTGGGCGTACTGCTTTCGCTCTCTCGCTCTGATCTACGGGTGTGCGCGCGCCCTTCCGGGAGAAGTGCCCTTAGGACCCGTATAAGGAAATTCCGCCCCATCTGACGTCACACAGGCCCATACTCGAAAAAAACTTTCCGAAACTTGTGACAAACCGGAAGGAGTATTTTTGGCACAGAAATACTCCATCAAACGTACAACTTAATTTTTGAAACGTTGTCCATGTTTAGCATGGGAATCCAACTCTTTAACAGTGTAAAAAACTCAGTATGCATGAAATAGCATTTCACCCCCCCTTTAACTAAGGTGTGGGAACCCTGTAAAAACTTGAACACACTGGAGAGGCACTTATTATAAACGTTTGTGTAGCACTTTTCATGCATGAAATGCATTTCAAAGTGCTTCACAAGTATAAAAACAAATATTGACAACACACATATTGTAGTAGAACATGAAGTTGCAATTCCAATTAAAAGCAACACTGTTCAGTGTTTTTATGCTTAATACTGTAAAGCTGCTTGCTTTAAAGCAATCTATTGTATAAAGTGCTATATAAATAAATGTGACTGGAGAGACGTTGCTATGATCAGATTTCTTAACTGTTTACTCTCTGCTATCATTTTTGTTGTTTAAAGGTGAACTAAGTAACTTTTTTACCTTAACTGAACAGCTTCGAAGTCATTGGAATGGTTATAATACTTATTTCGGGTTGAATGGTGGTCGTTTCGCACCCCCCTGGTGCCCGTGAGCGGAAAATACGCACTTGCAACTTTGAGCCAGCGGGCCGCCGGCTGCCGCGTCAGGAAGTCTCGCGTGATATCAGGTCTCGCGATGTAAACAATTGCTTTACGGCCAAAAGAAATCTGTTAAAATGCTGTCATTATTGCGCTCCCTCACGCTGTTCGAACCCGAATGAAGAAGACGTTTTAAAGAATGTCCCATCTGCTTTGATGTCGTTGATCTACTAGCCTCTGTTGTCTGAGAATAGCCAACGAGTTTTTACAACAGTGTTGTCAAATATCTATTCCGAAGCTGTGGGGGGAGCTCTAGAGAGAAACCTGCGAGCAAAAAGCGAGAATACAGCGTAGAAATCCCGAAGCTACTGAGTGCTGCATTAATTTAGGGATGTCAATTTACACGAATTCCCATGATTGATCGCCGTTTAAAATAACGATTGATTGATCTTTAGCCATAATACTGCAATATGCGTCTGCTGCAGAGGTATATAGCCAACAGCATGACAGGGTGTGCAAATGATGCTCAAAACACCATGTTCCTCACCAAATGAATGAGAAGCATTTTTAATCTAAATAAAGGGCTAGTAGGATTGTAAAATAAGTTGATGTGGTTGATCATTTAATTAAATTATTAAAATTATTTAATAATCAAATATAACGACTGGTACAATGTGTTTCCAATGCCGCCTCAGATGCGTGCTTGTCAGAATGTGTAACTCCTGTTGTGGATGCGCTCTTTCTGGAACAACACAGCAACTAAACCCAAAGAATTCACAACAGTTTGTTATAATATTGTTCTCTTTATAATGCTATGTAATATGACAGTCCCAATCATAGTTATCATTAGTCGTGCATTGCTGTTTGAGCTGCATGCGCTGAAGATGTTCGCCGGCGCGCTTTATATAGCGGTAATTCTTAACCAAAGATGAATCATATACATATAGGCCTACACAAAATAAACACCATATTACAACTTACATTTGCTCAAAACGAAATTATCCGAATACACACACATAATCATACTTCTAATCTTAAAGGTGTTACTCTAGCCTTTAAACATCTCGCTTCATTTTTCCTCCTCTGCTTTGTGTTTCGTGGTTGAGCAGCACACACGTGCATGACCACCTGCGTTTTATCAATTAAATCATCGACAAATGAATCAATCATCAATTAATCGTTAGCATCCCTATTTAAGTTATTGTTGAAAGCAAAGTGTGCAGCACATATTTTCATATTCATCTAAACTCAGTGTGGGCGGCATCGGGTTGTTCGCTAACAGTATTACCATGGATCATGTATTTCTATCTTCTTTTTCCCTTAAGTCAAAAAAAGAACTTCACCCAGAGTATATCGGGGCTTTTACAGACTCCCAGTGCATACGGTTGCAGTGTACGTGCTAAATTATTAAACTTTGATTTCAGCATCATGAACCTCTGGACAGCACCGACCACAAGAGAAGTGCTCAGCAACTGTCCATCGCCTTGGGCAATCTGACCATGGTTTTAAAGGGGGAAGAGGACATTATTACTGACGGAAAGAACAGTAAGTGGTTTTCTTGAAATATTTTGACTTTATAACGTTCCAATGCACCATTTTCTTTCTCTAATGTGTTGTGTTTCTACATACTTTCAGTACTGACCTGTAGTCAAGAGGGCAGTGGGCGGCGCTGCGGAGGACAGGGAGATCTGCTCTCTGGTTCCTTGGGAGTTTTCGCTCATTGGGCGTTCAACTCACCTCCAGATGCCACTAAAGGGTAGAGTGCTCCATCTTCAGTAGTTATTTGATGCGTCATTGAATATTAGGGATGTCCCGATACCACTTTTTGCAGAACGAGTCCGATACCGATACCGTATTTTCCGCACTATAAGGCGCACTTAAAAGCCTTTATTTTTTTCAAAAAACGACAGTGCGCCTTATAATCCGGAGCGCCTTATATATGGATCTGGCGCCTTATGTTAACGTCTGTTAAACAACCTCTGACTTAAACCTTGTTTATACTTTCGCCTGACACCGGAGCGCGAGCCTCCGCTGACTGCGCGCGCAACTCCCCAAACAGACGAGGCATTTATACTTGACGCAACTGTTTTGTTTTAGACTGAACACCAGACAATACAACTGATTTAGACGCGCAAACTGGGTGCCGGTGTGATGAGATGTATTGTAAAAAATAATATCCGTCTGCTCGGGCAGATTCGGCTCAAAGTCATGCATCTTCGGATTCAGAGGCGCGCGCGCTGTTAAGCCGAATCTGCCTGAGCAGACGGATATTATTTTTTTTATTAACTTCGCGCTCATGCGGACGCGTCGAGTATAAACAAGGTATCTTGGTTTACATTTGGACTTTGGATGTGATCTTAGGCTTGAAAAGGTTGGTGACCACTGCATAACGCAAACCCAGTCAAACGTTTGACTGCAGTATCTTCTATTCTATATGCGCCTTATAATCCGGTGCGCCCTATATATGAAAACAGTTCTAAAATAGGCCATTCATTGAAGGTGCGCCTTATAATCCGGTGCGCCTTATAGTGCGGAAAATACGGTACTTTGATTTTTGGTACTCACCGATACCGTAACCGATCCCTGAATTTTCACTGCATTTTCTAATTTTTAAATGTATTAGTAGATAAACCAAAAGAATATAAATCATATTAGTTGGCTTAATTTGTTAATCAAATTTAAATATTCAAATGTTTGTCAAAACCAGTGAAATATCAATTATTTAATCCAATTTTGATACTACAACAAAAACTACCATCCTAATTAGTGTGAATTTAAAACAAGTAAGCAGTCAGTGACAAAATAAGAACAAACAATCGAATTACAAATAGGACAAATAAATACAATAGAACAAAGAAAGGCTACAAATGAAATAAACAGTGTTTTTAGAGTTTTTCGGGTAGATCTAACAGGTACAGAAATTTGAATAAAGTAATCAAATGTGAAAAAAAGCATATTCATTACTGTATAAATTATATATAGATAGATATTTTTGTAAAGTTGAAAAGGGTAGCCTATTTAGTCAAGAGCAGTGAGTATTTCTTTGTCCTTTGTTTAACATTAAAACACAGAAGCAGGTTTATCAAACTGCTGCCCCTTTAAGACCGAGCGCACGGACCGCATTTGAACATGGCTACGTTCATTTGAGATATAACCGACTTTGTTTACTATTGGATACTCGCCAAGACGGGCGTTTTTACATAATTTTGTGTGAATTCGTCCGTGCAAGCGCAAGACGTGAAAGACAATTTAATTCAGTATTCGCGCGCTGAGACGCTGGTTTGCGGGGTGCGCGCTTTGGATGTTTGCGTTCATTGAACTTCTTGACCTGCACACGTCCTGTAATAATGTAGGAAACCACGCGTTATACTTAAATAAGGTAGGCCTAACAGTTCATGTTTTACTTTACTTACATATACGATTTCGTTTTCATCCAAATAACGTGCTGAGTGAACGATCAGCAATCAAGAGCATTCAACAGAAGTGCGCTCGCTCGCTTTCTATCTCTCTCTCGTCAGTTAACATTAATAAGCTACATGCCTCGTTTTATTTTCTTTGCCATTGACATCCGACTGAACAAACTTTCCACTATTAAAGGAATGTGCTCGACCAGCTCGCGCGTCTGTGCCGTTGCGCACTTAATCCACTGCGCGTTTTTCTCTTATCAGCTCGCGCACCACAGCTGTTACTATACACACGCACCTTGTACGAACCCTGTGAAATGAGCCCAAACCGCCGACATTATACTTTTCTATGCCTCAGTTCACCTCCACAAAGCACTCGCGGCAGCCAGTTTCGTTTTGCAAAATGTACGTGGTATCGGCAAATTTTTATGAGTACGAGTATATGAGGACAGTATCGGCCCGGTCCCCGATGCCAGTATCGGTATCGGGACATCCCTATTGAATATCACTCTTGAGTTTAAAGAGGACCAATTATGCTTTGTTACATTTTCAACTTTTTTTTTGTGTGTAATGCTGCTGTTTGAGCATGAAAAAGGTCTGCAAAGGTACAAAGTCAATCCAAAGGGAGTTATTCTCTAATATCAGTAAACACCGTTTCTGAACTCCCTGAAACGCCTCTATTGTAGTCTTTAGTTTTCGACCGTAAACGTAAACGTGACAGTATTCTTCTTTTAAATAATTCCCACCCAAAAAAACTTGGTTGACTTAAGTTAGTAGTGTTGAAACTCACCATTATGGTAAAGGAGATGATACTTCCAAAACACACTTGATGCGGTTGACCAATCAGAGCACACTGCACTTTCCAGAAGGCGGGGCTTCATAGAGACAGGAACTAAACAGTGTTACTGACAGACTGGGAAGAGAGGTGCTGCAATCATGTCAAATATGTGAACAAAATAACATTTAAGCATTTAACCTATTGTAGTAGACCTGGAAAATGGAGAGTTTGTATAAGAGAATATGGCCATTTTATTTGTAAATGTTTCTTTTTTCTTTTCTTTTTAGCATAATTGTAAATGTTCTTTTCTCTTTTCTTTTTTTAGCATGAATCCCTCGCTGGTAGCTGCATTCGGTGCTACGTCTCTGACGAGGCAATGTAATCGCCAGGCCTTCCACAAACACAGCAGATCAACCACCACCTCTGACATGATCCAGGAGATAAGCAGCGCTTTCAAGAAGTTGTTTGAAAGCTAAACTGTGTGTGTATCCATTCTCTTTTTACGGTCATTATAAAGACTAAAGGTCTGCATCTTAACGCTACTTGTTAAATAAACATGAAGTACATTGTTGAGCATCTATGTTCTTTTTTTCTTTTCCCTTTTATTTTAAAGTGCCTCTTGTAGTTCTGCAATATAGTATCAACTACTTCTCCACATTCATATCTGTGTGGTGGCCCTCTATAAACGTCCAAACACTGTTTTTTGTTTTTGTTTTTTTAAATGTATGTCTATAGATGTGTGTGTTATGTCTGCGAGTGTTTAGATTTGTATATGATAACCCACCAAAAGATAGTTTTAACACTGTCCCTCTATGAATGAATTGCTGTCTTACTACCAGCTGCAATTTATTTGTCGGTCTGCTTGAAAAATGCTCACTTTCAAGTATTCAAAAAAATACCTTTATAGTGGATGTTCTCCTTACAATAAGCTGTTTAACACCTTGTTTTCTGTCAATAACTCACAATCCTCATTTAATGTGTGGGTCATATTACAAATAATTGAAAGTGGCTGTCACTTTTAGATATAGTTTGTTATTCTACATATTAAACTAACATGAAAGTTTTACTTATAACTGTTTATCTTTTGTATTATTCCCTCTGTGTGGATAATGAATGTGTCGACATGATTTTGGTTGGTATGATCGAGATAGTTGAAACAAAAATCAAATGGGGAAAAACTACAAAAAGTGTTCAGTTTTAATAGCATTCCTGTTTGTACTCGCTCTGATAGTTTCTGTATGGTTTACAATATCTTGAGGACCATAGAGTATGGGGCTTTTGTTAGGTAAATTCATAGCTATTTTATGTCTCATTTGCAATACACTTGTTTAAAAAAAATGCATTCAAATACCTTTTTGTGATTAGTCACCAAACAATTTGTAAATTGTAAGTCAACATATGATAATACCTGAGAAAAGGTGCGGTTTCTAACTAACCAACAAAAATCTATTCATATTAATATTACAAAACATTTAACAGGGTAAAATGTCTTTTCATTTACACTTTATTCTAAGGTGTCTTTGTTACATTGTTATACATTTAAGAACGGAGTAATATTAAGTAACAAAGTACTTCCTATAGGGTTAGGTTTGGTTTGGTTTAGTTGCATAATTATGCCTAATTGTAACTACATGCAACGTTACAATGAAACTATCAAATAAAGTGTTCCTGTATTTTCTTATAGGAGATAAGCATGTAATTTTAGTTCATTCAAAATATTTTTTTTCTATGTGATGGTTTTGCCACATTGTTGCAACCGTGCTCTTCACCACACCACGTTCAGATTTCAAAGCGCATGCGTGGGCTGGCACTAAATACTTGGGGTTTCGAGTCTGACGACAACACGAGGGCGTGGTTTGTTCGCAAGGTCATGGAGCATGCGCAGTCTACTTGCTCCGGGAATACCGCAAACTTAAAACTTAAAATCGCGCAGAAGCCCTCGTTGCTTAAGTTTCATTTTCACTCAGTTCAAGCACGAATGATATCATAATGTTAAACGTAAAAAAAACGTAAAAAAATGTAATTTTTACATTTTAAATGTTGCTTGGTGTCAAGGCCCACGTTGTATACGTTTTATGTTTCTCAAAAGTTTTGGGATCGGTAAGATTTGTAATCATTCTAATGCTAATTTGATGCTCAAAAACAGTAGGCCTACTTCTTATCAATCTTGAAAACTTGTGTACGATTTATTTATTTTTATTGATTGATGAATAGAAAGTTTAATTTATTTTAAATAGAATCTTTTGTAACATTATAAATGTCTCTACTGTAACTTGATAATTGTAATGCATCTTTGCTGAATAAAAGTATTGGTTTATTTTATTTACTCACCTTCAAGTTGTTCTAAACTTGTTCTTCTGTTTAACAAGAATGTTGGTAGACATTGACTTCAACACAGCTTACATTTTTCAGTGTAATTTGAGATGAAATTATATTTCACTGGTGTGATGTCAGACCTATTTTAGTGATATTGTAATAAAATTAGTAATAAATCTTAACTATATTAACATTGTATTCCCATTTAGCTACATTAAAAGTACTGTTCATGCAAAAGTAAAGTTTCTAGAGAGCAGTTTAAAATAGAAATGACTCAATCACATCTGTTGGCTTAGATAAAAACATACAAAAACACCTGTCATTACCAGGTTAGGTGTACAAAGCAAGGACACATTTTTTAACTGAATTGCAAACAAACGATTTATTTACAATATGCAAGGGAACCAACATATTTAAGGGAAAAATATGTTTACAATAAATAAATAAATAAATAAAATATACGATTTACAAAAAAATTGTGCTGGGCAATAAATAAGTGCATCCAAAATAATGTGTGCACTATGTATAATTATTTTGTATATATAAATACACAACATACATGCATATATTTAAGAAAAGTGTTATTTATAAAATATTTATATTTACCGGTATATATAATATACCTCCGAGCAAATGAAAAGGTAGACAACACAATACAAAGAACAAAGCACATAGCACACAACTCTGTTCGGCAGAGACATACACAAGAACTCGAATCACTACAGAAAACTCATTCCGCTACAAAGAGCTCAGTTCACTACAGAAAACTCATTCCGCTACAAAGAGCTCAGTTCACTACAGAAAACTCATTCCGCTACAAAGAGCTCAGTTCACTACAGAAAACTCATTCCGCTACAAAGAGCTCAGTTCACTACAGAAAACACATTGCGCTACAAAGAGCTCAGTTCACTACAGAAAACTCATTGCGCTACAAAGAGCTCAGTTCACTACAGAGAGTTCAAATCCGCTCCGGAGAGAAAGCATGAATGAACACGCCATCCTTTTAAACCAGCAAAAGGTAGGAAAAGCACTCGGGGAAAGAAGAGTACAAATATTAGCATAACGCATTTTGCTTGAGTTTGTGGCACACAAACTTCCTCATTTCCACTGCATGGCGTTGTGTCAGTTGGCTGGGACTGATACCTCTGGTCAGGGCAAGAGCATTCTGGACAGATAAATTAAAAATATTGAATGTCACATAAAAGGAGTCATTTTTATGTATTAAAAAAAAATTCTTACAAAAAGAAAAGCTCTGGCTATGAAGCTTTGTAATGCCTTACCAGTAGTACAAAGGCTCCACAATTGTTTCCATCTTTTTGTGATGAAGAGCAGAGACCACCATTTCTCCAGAATCCTCCCAATTCTTTCGTCTTTGTGTACCTCACAGCCATATACTTCCTGAGTAAATAAGTGGAATACATTCAATTATTTACAAGGTAAAAATGATGAGTATTTCTAATGTGGTCTAGTTCAACTTAAAGGGGACCTATTATGCCCCTTTTTAGGAGATGTTAAATAAGTCTCTGATATCCCCAGAGTGTGTAAATGAAGTTTTAGCACAAATTAGTTTTTTTGCAAAAAAATTAGCTTGCTGTTTCTGTGTTTATCCCTTTAAAACTTTCAAGAAGAGGGCGGGGCTTCAAGAGTTCATACTCCTCAGTCAGGAGGACGCACTGAAAATATCAGAAACTCTCAGTAGCGGTGTTCAGTTTGAACCGGAGTCGGACAACCCTCCTCAGACTCGACGCTCAGTTTGAGCCAGTTTAAGGACTTAAATTTCAAGTTTTTTTCAATGAAAAATTGGTAATGTGATATCAGTCATAAAAAGGGTATCGAACCAGAGACTACCTGTAGGAGGTGGTCTGAGTTTGGTAGCAATGGAACTGTGGCATGATTCACGGGAATGTGAAAGCAACTACTTGGTGCACACTTGTTCAGGAAGTAAAGTAACTGGAAGTTAAGTGACAACGTCAAAACACATGGTCATGATACTGGCGATGATTTTCACAGTGTGTGCAATCAGAGTGGCAATTGAATGGCTTGCAATTAGCCATATCTATAAAAGAGTCTGTTTGCAAGTAGCAGAAAGCTGCCTTCACACAACCTATAGATCCACGTGTCATTCACTCTGCTGTGCATAATAGCGCCAAAATAATAAAAAAGTATATATTGCACTTCTGTTTTCCATCATGATGCACTGTGATGATACGATATACGCGGGGCGCGCCAGGAACACTCGCACATGAACCTCAACAAATGTGCCCAATATGAAGATCAATATGATGGCCGATAAGCAAGCAGAACTTAGTTCTGTTGGAATGAAAATATGTACAGTATGACACTACACTATGATTAAAAAAACATGTACAGTAACATTACTCAATTTGTAAAAATCCTTTATCTTACCTCCACATATCAACATATGTGACATTGTTCCCTGACAATGAGTCCAGTACTGATACTTCCATATTTGGAACATCTGCTACCAGAAGTATCCAGTGATTGCCCCACACATGGATTGGAAGGAAAATCCACTTCATTCGGGAGAACGCCATCTTGGAACGAATTTTAAAACGGTTAGTTCCAGTCCAATATTTGTATTGTGTGGCAGAAATCATCAATCAAAAGCTGGGTCACCATTCATAGCCATCTCAGAACAGGCACCATGTAACCATTTTATAAAAGCAATAAGGTCCTCGAGTCTAGTGCTGTATTGTGAATAAGTCAAGGCTGAAGGACGTTGTTAGGCGCGAAGAGTTCACAATACAGCACAGCCTCATGTACCTTATTGCTTACAGACATCAAGAAAAAAAAACTGCGAAATGTTTGCAATTCACTTTCATTCTAAAAAAAAAAAAAAAAAAAGAAAGTCACTGACTACAGTCAGTAGATACCAACATTATTAAAAATATCATCTTTTGTGTCCAACAAAAGAAAGATACGCAAACAGGTTTGGAACAACATATGGGTGAGTAAATTACAATTTTCATTTTTGGGTGAATTATCCCTTTAACATAGCAAAATATATATATTGTAAGATTTACACTAGTCATAATCACCTTTTCAAACATCCAGGCATCAAATCTGTCACGTTCCCAGAGCACAGGCATGTATGTAGAAATATTGAAACAGCGGTAGCCAGTGTTGGCTTCGATGCTGTTTTCGAGCGTCAACGTGTCCAAATATGCATTTATCACCTGTGACAAACAGTAAAGAAACTTAGTTTTGAAGATTTCAACCTTATTCTTTCCTTTTGACCTATCATGATACTTAATTCTACCTTATCATTTAACCAGTGAGGATGTTTCAGAGATTCAAAATCACTGCTCTCTAACACCTGTCCACAGACGGACAATCTAACTCCACTGTCTACCTCAATCTCATGCTTGCTCAGCTCTGCCAGAAGTGTCTCAGTCTCTGTCAAATAATACCATATTTTATCTTTCAAAATTGCAATTGCAAAATGTAAATTGCAATAACTTTAACATACTACTCACCTGTCAAATCTATTACATCAAAGTCTGTCAACAAGTTCTCCTTCAAAAAACCAGACTGGTCCCCTGTGTCACGTACAACATAAAAAAAAAAAAGATTACATTGAATGATGCATGTTAACATGGATGCAAACAGCAGTCCTTCCCATAGTAACCTTACCACTGTTTCTTTTCTCAATTCTACTTTTTTTGCCTTTCACCTTTCCTTTTCTTTTCCGGGTTGGAAGTACACGCAGTTTCAGCTTGTCATCTTGCTTACTTAGAAGAGGTAGTGAGTCTTCTTTTGGGACAAAGAATTTCATTTTTCCTGTAATTTCATGAATGACTGCAGTTGCATTTAGCAACAACTCATGATCCACACATATGTATGATAGATCCTGGAGAATTTTTAATTTCTCTCGCAGGGCACACTGTGCAGTGGAAACTCCATTTGCCTCTGTGTCTGTCTTCGTACACTGAATGTCATGACAGTCTATGGCAACAGGATGTTCAGTATTGTCCTCGTCATTACATGTCGGTGTGGTGCCCACGAGGCTATTGGCGCAGACAGTATCGTCCTTGTCAATCACTTCTTTCACCTTCAAATTTTTATGACTTGACACAACATCCAAGTCAAGAGTGACATATGGACTGCTGATGTAATCTGGACACAACGAGTACCATGAGTTGTCAGTGTGTTTGAAAACAGCAAAAAAATGCTTGCAGGGTAAAAAAGTGGACTTAAAAGATCTGCATTCACATGACGGAAAGCGGTCTTTGTCTCCGAGATCCACAGAGTACCATTCACATGATTGCTCACTCTGGACTTTATAAAGCCCCTTACTCTGCTCTTGAACTTGTTGGGAGGTATAACAACAAGCTGCCTCTAGGTTTTTCAGGCAATGTTGCACAAAGGTTCTTGGACGGTCCCAGAGGAACTCAGGAACATTAGCACTGTAGACCTTGTGTTCACTGCTGTACATGTAATTAAGTTTAGCGTATGAGAGGAGCTGTTCAGGGATGAACTCGGTAACTATTATTTCAACCAAAGATGATACTGTTTTAGTACCCGAAATCTTCAGGTAAAAGCTCTTCAATGAGTTGTTCATTGCTTCAGTGCCATTGTTTGTGGTTACAGACACATTAAATCCATGTGGAGAAAATCCTCTGCACCACCTCTGAAAATAAGAAAAAAGTAATTTAACACGAAGTAAAAGAAAAAAAACTTTCTGATCTCCCTTTACTGTCAATGTACATAAATGCATTACAATTAATTATAAACAATGAAACAAAACATCAAACAAAAATATTCTCAAGGTGGCACTGTTGTAACCCCTACCTCTTTAATATTGAGCCATCTTTTCTCAACATAGTTCTGAACTTCTGTATTACTCTTATACAAGACACTGTCCCTGAGCTTACTTATTGCTGCCTCACATGTTTCTCTATCATGTGCAGAAGCTACACTACGAAGGAGGCCAAGAAGTTCACTGCGATCTTGATCAGATAGATGGTTCTTGCCTGCAACAGGTGCATTACAATGCCTAATTAGTAATTTCTTCAAAATGTTACAACTATTACTATTTAACACACATGTAATTTCTAGCTTTGCCAAGTTCAATAAACTAACATTACTTTTTTTTCATATTATTTCTCTAATAATAAACATTTATTTGTAGGCGAAGTTCCTCAACATATAGCAGCTGAAGTTATAGGGAAAAAACTTAACGATTATGACAAATATAATTGTTTATCATTTCCCTTAATATTTTGTTTAATATCAATTACTGCAATGTTAATTAAAATACTAATTTTGTGTGGGGCAATTACATATAATTCTTAATGTAGACACATTTGAAATGAGCTGAGATTTGATTTCTGTATTATTGCAGTGCCCAAACAGTGAAATCTGCACTTAGCCGCACGGAAAACAAAATTATTACTCATATTAAATTGTCTGAGTTAAATGAAAAAAAAAAAAACTGAGTTATGATACTGATTTGATCGTAGAGAAAAAAGGTTTAATAAGACAACTGCTAGACATTCCTGGTCCATCACCACATACATTTTGAGAGAGAGAGAAGAATACTTACTTTCCCTTGTCCAGCGAATCCAGGCTTGCTCTCGATGGAAAGAACACAGGTATTTGTGAGTATTTGGGAAGACCAATTGAAGTGCCTGGTATTCTTGTTCACAATAATCAGTCATGAAATAATTTGGATTCCAGGCATCATTCCATTTTTTAATTAAAGACAAGGCCTCAGAGATCGCCATGGTGGACTCATTTTCACAAATGAACTCTGCAACAGGTTTGTAGCCAACATTTGTCCTGACAACAACTAAAAAAAGTGGCAAGGCATATTTTGTTGTTCTGTATGTGGCATCCAGGAGAACCATGTCTCCATACCGTTTAAGAAGTCTCTGCTGTTCTTGGGACTGATGTACAAACAAAAATGTGTTCTGCATGGTGGACTCCTTTTCTTCACTATTCACACCATCACCATCTTGGGATTTATCATCTGTGATTTGGGCCTCTGAGCATTTTCTGAAGTAAAAATGTGCAGCAGGATCATCTTCTTTCCATTTATTCAGCTTTATTTCCAAATTAAGCTGATCAAGACCAGAGTACCTTCCCGCTACTAAAGCCAAATGCACATGGTTTTGAATGGTATGGCTAGTTGGAAAGTAGCACTGATCATGTGACTTTGGGAGGACACAATCCGAAACTGAGAGTTCAGTGTTCACAAACTGCCGAAGCACTTTTTTAAGGAAAGGCACAGATGTAATTCCCAATGACACATACTCTTGAATTTTTTTCTTCACAAGAGGGTGGATATTTCTTGTGTATCCACTTTCTGCCGAAATCTTGTGGTGTTGGTGAGCTGTCTCAAATGGTAAGATGATGTGAATTATTTCAGATGACTCTGCTTCATTTTTCTGTAGAGCTGCTTTCAGAGTGTCCATGACGACTTGTTTTCTCACTTTTGAAGCTCCTTTCTCAATGCTGAATTTGTTGAATCTAGGGGAAAAAAAATGCTTTGTAAGAATATAATTGATTGAAAGAGTTGCTAAACGAACAAAAAATCCTAATGGTTTGATGTATTTTATAAGAGAATATTCTCTGTAAACCCACTTGGAAATGATATTTATTCAAAAAAATGCTACATAAATATATTGTAGGGCTGCCCCGACAAAAGATATTTCTAGTCAACTAGTAGTTATTCATTTAAGTCATTAGTCAACTTAGCCTCTTCCTGTTGACTAACCTTTGTTTGTATATTTGTTGGCATCCCAAAATAAATTTGAATTCAATGCATTTATTTTCAGGTTATACATTAAAACCATCAGTAGGTTAAAAAAAATGGTGTTAACTTAATACAGAATATGTATTTTGTGTTTCAAAATATTTCTAGACAAATGCAATTTGGCTATTGAAATATAAGTTTCGCAACACTATTGTACAGAAGCAATGTAGCTTACCTTCTAATATACCTAATAAAAAGTTTGGCTGTGCAGCCAACTTTTTTGGTTGTTTGAATGTACATTCTCTTCCTTTTGCCAGAATATATATGCTCATCCTCTGAAAAGAGCTGAAATATATGCAAAAGTGTTAACAGAAAAGTATGCTTTTGAAAATTGTGCATTAGTTACCCTAAATGAAAAAAGAAATCCCCTGAATCTTACCTCCTGAGTTTTGCAATTCTTTCGTGGATTTCCATACTGACAGCAATGAATTACTCTGTTTGTGACAGCAAGAGGTACATCCTCAGAAAAATCTTCCACCTGCCAAACCAGACGATGCGGCCCCTTTTCTTTCTTTCTTTTATCATCAGACCTACAAATAAAAGCAAGCACTTAAAGACAAGAAATTGTAATAATAATCTTCAGTTCTCTAAAAGCAACCAAAACATCTCTTATTCTCATCCTTACCAAGCGATGAAAGACGTCAAAGTCTCTCTCTTGTGGCATTCTAGCACAGTGTTGAGGTCAGCTTTGTTGGTGATGAAGCCAGACACATGGGTTTTTGAAATGTTCAGTACATTAAAACAATCAGGGAGCCATTCTGTGGCAAAAAATTGAGTAAGGTAATCTGTAAATAAGGACTAGGGAGAACATGGTGCATTTGAAGAAACTTTTGAACTTGAAATAGCATATTCTATGGTAATTCTTACCTGGAGTAATTATGGTCTGGTCTGCCATAATGCACACAAAACAGAAGGCCTAAAAAACGTAACAATGTGATAACAGATTCTTACCATAGCATAGCCTAACGTTACATTATATGTGCTCTTTAATTGAGTCTTCAATAATTCTACTATAAAGACTATATTAACAATAATATACGAGACAAGCATCTTGAAAGAGACACCTATCATAGTATAAAAACATTATTCCAAATTGTCAATATGTAATAACGTTTCAGTCTACAATTATTCTATTAATTATTATAAAAGAGAATATTTAAACAAACCGTTAAGCATTAAAGTAGTAAAGTCATTCCGTCATTGGCAGTTAAATTAAATTTCGCGGTATTCCCGGAGCAAACATAGACAGTAAAAGGAAGGAGCAAACAAAGTAGACTGCGCATGCTCCATGACCTTGCGAACAAACCACGCCCTCGTGTTGTCGTCAGACTCGAAACCCCAAGTATTTAGTCTGAGCCCGCATGCGTGACTCCATCCGGATCCTCGAGGTCTCCTTTTCTGGTTTTGTGGTACGTTTATTTTGTAGTGAGCATGCGCAGTGTCAGTTCGAAGTCTCAAGGGATCCGTTTCTGGTTTTGAGGGTCGTTTAGTGGGCACGCGCAGGCTCAGTCCGGGTCTGAAAGATTCCGTTTCTGGTTTGTGTTAGGTATATTGTAGTGGGCATGCGCGCAGCCTCGGTACGGAGTCTCAAGTGATCCGTTTCGGGCTTTGGTGTACGGTCATATTGTAGTGGGCATAGCTCCAGTCCTGAATCTTAAATGATCCGTTTTAGGTTTTGACAGATTCCCAATGTGAAGTTTCGTTCCTTCAGCGAGCGCGCAGTGTGTGATGTGTGTATGTGAGCACGCTGTGCGTCTAGTCTCGCGTCGCCTCCCCCTTGTAAGCTCTTTGTTTGGGCGGTGCACTTAATAAGAGCAGACATCGTGTACAGTCCACCATTTTTGAGACAATTCCTGTTTGCACGCATTTGTAAAAGCGAGTGTTCAGTAATGTCGGTGGGACTGGAGTCTGGGTTTTCTAGCGAGGAGGTGCTGAATATTCGCTTCCCTCTTCACCGGGCGTGCAGAGATGGAGATGTGGGCGCGCTGTGCTCGCTCCTCCAGTGCAGCGCAGACCAGCTCTCGGTGGAGGACTCTTTCTACGGGTGGACGCCTCTACACTGGGCTGCGCACTTCGGCAAGGTACATCATCATCATGCACAGTTAAATTATCACCCAGCCACAATGTGCACAAATGTGTTTGTTACTTCCCTTAAAGATGTTAAGTTATTCGCGATGCTTCTCAAACCGCATCAGACATTAATCCATGCAAATGTCATGGATCTGA
Organism: Rutilus rutilus; assembly: GCF_951802725.1. Classification (NCBI taxonomy): domain Eukaryota; kingdom Metazoa; phylum Chordata; class Actinopteri; order Cypriniformes; family Leuciscidae; genus Rutilus; species Rutilus rutilus. Next base: position 27,192,371 of record NC_140215.1, read on the forward strand.
CGCGCGCTGACGATCTATTTGAAAAGGCGCATTCATTCAGTGCGTGCCGTGAACCTCAGGCAGTTTCAGTTTGGCTTGATTTTTTCCTTTTCATTTGGTTTTCCATTTTACGAATGTGTCGTGATTTGTACAGTCTTGTCTAGTGATTATAAACCATTAGTGAATATAAAAGAGCAAGAACGATACGAAGACGAATGTTTTTTTTAACGCTGCCGTTAAAACCGTAACCGAATTTCGAAGACGTAGAAAAGAAATGCAGTTGTTACTGATGATGACATTCAAAAGAGCAGATATAACGCACCAGAAATGCAGCTAATATACAGTTTTTACTGACAGTAGCAGTAACACTATCGCATTCCATATAAAATAAAATATCACACGAACAAAAATGTTGCATTGATTTATTCATTCATTTTACACTATATAACTTATGACAAATAAATAACACTTTTATTTACGTTGCCATATGAATAACCGGCCTGTGAATAATCGTTTGGACACGATGAAAGTAATACGGTTCCACTGCTTTAAAGGGATAGTTAACCCCACAAATTACTCACCCAAGTTGTTCCAAACCTGCATGAGTTTCTTCTATTGAACACAAAAGAAGATGTTTTAAATAATGTTGTGAACCAGACAGTGGACGGTACCCATTTACATTCATAGTAGGAAAACAAATACAATGGAAGTCAATGGCTACTGTCAACTGTCTGGTTAACAACATCCTTCAAAATATCTTGTTTTGTCTTCGACAGAAGAAACTCATACAGGTTTGGAACAACTTGAGGTAAATTATGACAGAATTTTCATTTTTTGGGTCAATTAACCCTTATGAATAAGTGTTTTTGATTCACGTGGTCAAACATTTCAGTCTTCATAGAAGTGTATTTTTAGATTGATCCCTGTGGGTGTAGTCTTTCCTCAGGTAATGATGCTGAACTTCAGGTTCCCCTCACTTTCTCAAGAGCTACATTATTAATGTAACTGATGCTTAATGTGTTGTGTTCTCAGATGTCTCAGAGTTACACAACCAGATGAAGTATGAGAGACAGCAGGTTGATATAAACACCAACCCATCGGTTTATTTTTAGTAATGTGTTACTGAAAAGGGCAAACGTTTTCTGCACAGTTTAAAGTTCCACAGGATGCATGCATGAACTTGCACCGCAACCTTTCAAGGCAGTGTCCGTGTGTATGAGCTTGATCAAAAGGGTTTTATATCAGACTAGATTCCAGTTGAATTAAAGTGATGCCAAATCTGATGTATGACTTATAAAAGAGAGAATGAGGAAGCTGTAAACCTCTCTGTTCTGGTGTCACTCCCACTTTCTCTGTGTTGTTGGCTTCATCTGGATGGGTGTAATGTCTTCTAAGCATGGGAGTGTCTAGAGTAGAATCGTTTTTAAGGCAATGCACTGTTGATTAGATGAATAACAGGAAGAGTCAGGGTGAAATTTGAGATCTTGCAGGAACGAGGATCAGGGAATGTTGAAAACACAACAGTAACCATTTATAAAATGTACTAAATGGCTCCTTTGTCAAATGCAATTGTTTTCTTAGCCATGTGCGTTAAAGCAAGACCAATTATTATGTCTGATTTAGATGTTTAACAGAGGTGTTGTGAACCCTACTGGAGAATAATGGACCCATTTCACAGACTGGCATATGGTTGTGTTTTTATATTGTTTCACATGTTCATGTTGAGAAAAACTAGAATATCCACATGCTCGGGTGAAAGTTGGCTCCTCAGAAGGCCAGAGAGGGTGCAGAGAAACCAACACAGATGTTGCAGGGACACAAGTAACGGTGTGCTAAACAAACTTTCTTATCAGATAAGTTATCTTCTCAGCTATCTTCTTACCTGTAGTAGTGAATGCAGTGACGGACTGCTGTCTTTCCTAATTCTACTGGTCAAAACGATGATTGTTTAGATTTTATGCGGCCTATGCAACGGCTAAGGGAGTGACGGCAAATTTGACATCTTTTTCTCTTCTGACCAATGTAATCAATCTCTAGACAATCTCTCAAATGCCATTGTGGATTTTTTCTTTTGCTATTTGAGCAAATGGGAACGTAAAAATTATATTTGTTGTAGTTTCCAGTCACCACTATACAAGTTTACCCAGCTATGACGACTTCCACTACTGAGAACCTCGGAAATGTGAAGGGTCCATTTACAAAAAAAACAGTTTGTCTACATCTCATTTGTTGTCATTAAATTGTATTTTAAATATGCATTTATGTATTGTATTTTCAGTTTCGGCATTACATCTGCAATCCTGCTCTATCGGTATCGATTACCATCAGCTATTGAAAAGCCCATATCAGTTGAGCACTATTTAAATGCACTTTTCCTTTGTCCTCTCCCATAACCCAGCTGGAGTGTGTAATGCGTCTGGTGCAGGTGGGATGTGGTGTGAACTCTGTGACCTCTCGGTTTGCCCAGACGCCTGCTCACATTGCTGCCTTCGGGGGTCATCCTCAGTGCTTGCTCTGGCTGCTGCAAGCTGGAGCTGATATAAACAGACAGGTAAGACATCACTGTCTTATGAGGTGATATATGAGATGCAAAAAAAATTTATGGCCTAACATTGAATTGTACTTTTACAATAAAATACATTAAAATTAGTTTGTAGTGTCATAGTAAAAACTATGAACTGTCATATAGTGTTCTGTGAAAAACTGGAATGATGTTATTTTATACATTTGGTTTCTTCTCATTTTTGTTATCAGTAATGTACATTAGGGTGTTTAATGTTTATTGCATTATTTTAGTTTTGTGTGTTGTGTTGTGTTTTTGTGTATGACCCTGTGTCTATATATGAGTTTGATCTGTGTCTATATAAGAGTTTTGACCATGTTTTATCATTATTATCATGGTGGTTAACAGTACATTTAAGGTAAAAAAGCAGATTTTGGTTGTTCGTAAGTTTGGTAGATTGGTATATTAAAGGCCCGGATATACTCACGACGAAGTTCTCTTTAATTTTTCACTTTTTAAAGGTATAGCGGAGGATTTTCCCGAATTTTAGAAAAGAACCGCCCTCTCCACTTTTTGAAAAAATGCACATGCGCAACACTCTACCTGCTCCTGAGAGGGAACGCCTATTAAACGTGTGCACGAGAGAGCATGCACGAGCTAATCATAGCTTACATTAACTTTTACTAGCAGTGATTTTAAATGGATTTCTCCAAATAGCATGCCATACCTGTCAAGTAGAAACTTCGCGACTGAGGCATCAGTGGGAAGCCCAACCTGTGTTTTGAGCGCACGCCATCGTGTGAATCGTGTGCACGAGCACGTACGACGGCCTTACGTAAACATCACCAGAATGATTGACACTTAGGAGGACCAATAGTCTTGGTGATCCACCCGGAAAAAGAAAATCCTCCGCTATACCTTTAAGTTTGAAATGCCTGAGCAAGGTATACTACTGTTAGCGAACACCCGGAGCCACCCACACTGCTGAGAGCGCATTTAGATAAATATGAAAATATGTCCTGTACGCTGTCATCTCAATAACAAAATAAACGCGCAACTTAAATGACAGCTGTGAGAAAACAGCAGTTAAAAAGGCATTTGATCGTATTTATTTATACACCACTTAATACTTTGTTTAAAAGTAAGCAGCTTTACAATATTAAACATGAAAAAAAACTGTACTTTTAATAACTTTTAATTAGAATCACAACTTTTCAATTTCTACTATAAAGTGGCTCTACAGTATGTTTGTGTTTTTTACTGGCGGACGTCTGACCTGACCTCGACCTTTTACGGATAGTTCGCTTTGGCAAGCTTGTTCAAACTCCAAACGAACTTCATTTTGGCCTGATTTTGTTTGAAATTGTCAAGTTCGTTCTTCGATTTTGCTTTACTTATATGGGGGCCTAAACATTATATCACTTAATGAAATTATTTGGTTATGAGTTATTAAATATAAAGGTACCAATATGCCATCCTGTAAAACCTGCAACATTGTCACTGTTGTCAAGATATCAAGTTCCATCTTGATTTAAGATTGTAGTCATACCGTCAATCCCTACAGTTTGCTAATTTGAAAGTAGAGGTGTTTATGAAATATGGCTTATACTTGTGCTTATTTTTGATAATAACCCCAGACCCAATCAGCCTAGGTTTACTCAGTTTTTTGAGGCCCTGGGCCCTTCACGACTGTGCTCACGCACTGCATCACTATTATGTTTTCCATATGTGCAGAATGTGGTAAATCCCCATCGGCATATGAGCACATTTCCGATTGTTTATGTATTCTCCACCCCTATCATTCATTGGTGTGTTACAGCAGAGAAATGAGATTACTAGGCCATTGTTACATAACCAGTGACGTGTTCTCCAAATATAGGCTAGTTTCACATCCCCGGTGGCTCAGACAGTTCAGCATTATTCATTTAAGGGCATGACCCTTCCCATCGACTGATCTCTCACACGGTTTGATACTTCAATGAATTTTGCACACATTCTTTTCCAGTGAAAGGGCTGGGTGAAGCTCAGCCGCTCATTTAAGTGTTTACTGTAGCTTTCGGTCAAAGTGGAAAGTGTATTGCTCCTGCTGGGAGCGCCTTTGCTGCTCTGCCAGGATGATCCACCAGCTTCTAAATAAATGATGATGCTGGGTTGTGACGGAGAGATTGCACTTTCACTTCCAGCAAGATGGTGAATGCTGCCATATCCAGCACTCTGGGTAGTCTACACACATTGGGTTACATTTTATTTTAAGGTGACATAGCTACATGTTACTACATGTACTTACTATAGTAATAACAGTAATTATGCATGATTACAAGTAACTAACCCTTAACCTAACCTTAACATGTAAGTACATGTTGTTAATTAATACGCAGTACTTCATTAAGTACAATGTATCTACATCACCTTACAATAAAGTGTAACCAAAATTGACATAAAGCTGAAGGAAAATTACATACAAATATTAGATTAAAAATTAAAACAATTAAATAAAAACCATAGCCAAAAATTGTAAATGTTGCTTTAGCAACTAGCTAAGAGGAAGACAATTTGAAGTAGAGTTGAAGTACTAAAATTACTAAACCTGAAAAGCTAAATAAAAAATAAAAAAATCACATGACAAAATTGCTAAAACTAAGTAAAATTAAAGTGAATTTGCTCCTTTTATTAATAAACACTATAACGGTGATAATAAATAATGCTAAAATAACACATTGCAGATATTTGCTTTATCTAATAGATCAGCTCAGCCTGTGACGATTATTACATGATTGCAATTAGTTGAGTTGATTTAATCTAGATTATTTTGAGAACCACAATCATGGTTCGCTTTAAATTTCAAACACATTGTCCCACATTTTAAGCAAATACAAAAGGCTGATTTCATAGCATTTTGATATGGACTGAAAGATTGAGTTTCTGCTGATACACATAATGTAAGTTTTGATATTACTGGTTATTTTTGCTGTTTTGGTTGTCAGACATACCAGATATTGCAGTTGCAAAACAATTAAAAATTATTTGTGTGACAAATGATCCCAGCTGGTGCTTTAGATTCTCTCTCTCTCTCTCTCTGTGTCTCTCTCTCTCTCTCTCTCTCTCTCTCTCTCTCTCTCTCTCTCTCTCTCTCTCTCTCTCTCTGTGTCTCTCTCTCTCTCTCTGTGTCTCTCTCTCTCTCTCTCTGTTTTGTAGGACTATGTTGGTGAAACCCCCCTCCACAAAGCGGCCCGTGCAGGTAGCATTGACTGCATTACCACCCTCCTGGTCCAGGGAGCCAAGGCAGAGTAAGTCATCTCTAACTGCTGCGCAGAGTAACTGTGTATCTCTCTCTCTCTCTCTCTCTCTGTCCCTTGCATCCATTCAAATGCCCCACTGGTGCCTCATTTAAGAAGGGCTCCATCAAAACTGAAATGTGGATCCTCTTAAATGTAAGGCTCTACATGTCATTTCTTCTGCTGCATGACAACATTGGCTCAAGACACTAGTGAATTATAGTGAGACCATCTTGAATTAAGATTTTCTTAACCCTTTTCTGTAAAGGCAAATGAGCCCCATTGTCCTGAGTGGTAGAAAACTTAATGGTTTTCAATCTCACATTTTCACTTGATTTTAAAACTTGCATGCATGAGTTATAAATAAAAGAATTTGAACTATGTTTATATTCTCTTTATTATGCTGTTAACTGTTAAAGATTTACGCCATGGAAGTGAGGCTGTTACAATTTATACCTAAAAATGTCATGCGGCATTGCATGACTTGCAACCAAAATTAAAAGACAGAAATATTGAATAAATATGCGTATATTAACAACATTGTAATCCAGTCAGATCTGTTAGTCAGATTTTTCTGCTGATTATTTTAGATTTTATAATGATTTGAAAGCTTTTTAATATGTGAAGGAAATTAATTTTAAGTTCATGAAAAATGGTACATTCTTGGACAATACATGTCGGTATATTGGTTTTTTGATGACGAGTGTTTATTAGATCTTTTTCATTGAAGTTAATGTGTTGACAGAGTAACACAATATGTAAACCTTTAAAGGGATAGTTCACCCAAAAATGAAAATCCTGTCATTAATCACTCACCCTCATGTCGTTCCAAACGCGTAAGACTTTCGTTCATCTTCGGAACACAAATAAAAATATTTTTTATGAAATTGAGAGCTCTCTGTCCATTGACACCCTATGCAACTACCACTTACAAGCCCCAGCAATGTAGTAAAGACATCATTAAAGTAATCCATGTGACTCCAGTGATTTAACCTACATTTTATGAAGCGATGTAAGTGCTTTGTTTGCGCAAAAAAACATAATTTGCCACTTTATTTACAAACTATTACATTCACGTTCAGCGCAACAACGTCTGCTCTCGTGTCAACACAACATGAATGTGTCGTGGTGCTCTTGTGAATGCGTGTTGGTAAGTTGTCTTTTTGCGCAAACAAAGCACTCGCATCGCTTCGTAAAATTGAGGTTAAACCACTGGAGTCACATGGATTACTTTAATTAGTAGTTGCTTAGGCTGTCAATGGAGGAATAGAAACCTCTCAGATTTTATTAAAAAGATCTTCATTTGTGTTCTGAAAATGAATGAAAGTCTTACGGGTTTGGAACGACATGAGAATGAGTGATTATTCACAGAATTGACAAAGTTTTGGGTGAACTAACCATTTAATGAATTAGATACCATGAACTAACAATTTTTACAGCATTTAATTTATAAGTATATTTTTGTTTATTGATGTTTGTTCATAATACATTATGGGTAATACAAAAATGTATTAAAATTTATCCAAGATTAATACATGCTGTTCTTGTTAGTTCATGACAAATTGAACCCTACTGTTATGTGTCACTATACACTGTATAGTACAGCTTTTGTCCATTGTGCTAGACCAGGGTTGCCCAATCCTGTTCCTGGAGATCTTCCTGCAAAGTTCAGCTCCAACCCTGATCAATCACAACTGAAGCAGCTAATTAAGATCTTCAGGAGCAAGACGGGTGGTTGGAACTGAACTCTGCAGGTGGACCTCCAGGAACAGGATTGGACACCCCTGGTCTAGACTCTATATCAAGATTCAATGTTGAATATGTGTGTTCTTTTTGTCATTAAAGCTGAAAATGTGATTTTGAAAAGTGACCTAAATACACTCAATCCATTTTGAAATGTATTTTGATGGAGCTCTTCTGAAATATTTGACCAGATTTGGTGTTATCGGCTTGATTTTGCCTAAATGTGAAATGTATTCTGAATTTAGTAATTTGATGATCTCTATCATGTCTTCTATAATCCCCTGTGAAGTGCGGAGGTACAGTAATATCCTTTTTGTTTCCTTCACTTTTTGATTTGAAATGTGTTGTCATTACAAGGTTGCAAACGGTTGCACATTTCCTCATAGCTCAAAAGCGAACAACTGTTGCTATTTTAAATTGTCCTTTGTTGAGAAGGATTTTTTTTTTTTCCTTGTTGGGAGATGTTGAAATGAAGTGTGAGAGCCCCTATAGTATCAAGGATGAATTGAGCTCCATTCACAATGTCTCTGCAGTGTCATTATTTGGCTAATAAATGCATTTTATTGCATTTGATATTTTCTTAGTTTTTCCTAGAATTCTAAAGGCCCGTTCACACCTATAACGATAACTATATTAACGTCCACACCAACGTACGATAACGTCCGGTTTACTAGAAGCACGCGCTGCAGTTTTGTTGTCTGCTTCTTAAAATGCTCGATCTCTTTAAAACAGGATGAATTCTGATTGGCTGTCAATGTTTGGATCATTCATCAGCTGGAAAATTGTTCTGAAAGCGATTAGAACTATTCGTTCATTCGTTCATTCATTCATATCGTTGTAGTGCGGACTATTATTTTTAAGACACTTTTTGAACTATATCTTTATCGTTATTTAAAATAATAAAATATTTATTTATTATTTACCCAAAAATGAAAATTGCCATAATTTACTCACCCTTATGTTATTCCAAACCTGTTCTGCTGAACACAAAAGAAGATATTTTTAATAATGTTGGTAACCAAACGGTTGGAGTAGTATAGAAAAAAATATATATATACTATGGAAGTCAATGTGGCCCATCAACTGTTTGGTTACCGACATTCTTCAAAATATCTTCTCTTGTGTTCAACAGAAGAAAGAAACTCATACTGGTTTGGAACAATTTGAGGTGAGTAAATGATGACAGAATTTATTTTTGGGTGAACTATCCCCTTTTAGAGAAAACACTGTATTCTATTTTAAAAGAAAATGAATTAGAAATTGTACCAAAATAATGTGAGAGAACACGTGTGAAAATAACTTTTTTTAAACTGAAAAACGAAAGAAATGGTAGTTACAAATCTATGCCGATAGTGTTCATCGTCCAATCCTGAAGAGTTTATTTCCAACCTTCTGCAACACACCTGTTTGAAAGTTTCTAGTTATCCTGATATCCTTGATAAGCTGGTTCTGGTGTGTTTTATTAGGGTTGGGGCTAAACTCAAGGAGCAGTATTGGACACCACTGACAGTCATATGCCATAGACATGTGTAGATCTACTTCACATTCTCTTAACCAACACCTTGTTCAGCATTTAGATTCATGTTAGTATATGGCTTTAGTTTGCCCTGCTCATACAGCATTTATTATAAAACGTGCAGTTGACTTTGCAGAGGGATTCTGATGGAAGCTCATTCATGATCTTGATTGTTTGTCTACAGATCTCCAGAGTTTTGCAACAAGGCTCTCGTAGTCGTACTAAGATTTGGTTTTGGAAGTATAACCTCCTGGATATTAAGAATTGTCACTTGAATAAACTGCATCGCACTCATTCAGTGGTGCAGGAGTGTCCTTGTTGCTCATTCTGGAGAAATGCAACGGTTGAATCTTAACAGACTCTCGCCATTTCATCTCTCTTGACAATGAAAAATGCCACTTGGGAATGTAAGGCATACTTTAATGATGATAGTGGACATAATGAATAACTGGAAATGATCTGTTCTTCCACAGAGGCACATCTATACATAAAAACAACCTTTCTATTACTGACTGAAAATTTTTAATACAGTTTGGCTCAATTTGTTGAATGCTTGAAATTTAAAATCTATTCATTGTCATTTTACACTACCAGATCATGAAATTGCAAAATAGTCTAAAATCTATTGTGCTTGATTGGTTCGTAATATGTGTTTTCTTTGTTCAAACTAACATTAGTTGACTCAACAAAGTCCTATTTTGTAAAACAAAGTATGATGTGTTTTGTGGAACAGCGGTCATCTTAGTGTTTCTTGCAGGCGTTTGGTCTAAAGAACACAAGTCTGCTGAAAGCACTACAACAGCTAATTTGACCTGCAGATGTTGTGCTCCTCTTTTGAATGCCATATGGTTGTGGTCAGCAAAGTGTTAACATACATTAATATAATTTATAACAATAGTCTATGCCATTTAATTAAAATTGGTGACACTTTACTATTACCTTTAATTTGTTAACAGCTGCATTTTGTATCATGAACTAAAATAATTAATTTATTAATCTATGTTTAGGATAATTTGTAAATGTACTATTGTTAATTCATGTTTATACCATGGTCTGTCTGAATACTCGATTCTGATTGGCTGGAATGTGTGCAATAAAACCTTTTAATGTACAGGTAGTTCCAAGTCAGTTTATTAATGTTCTGTTTTTTAATAAAGCGCGCACACACATACAGATCGCTCTGCACACAGAAACGTTCAGGAGCACAGAAACTGATGAACGCTGCCCCGCGACTTTTATTAATAAAATAGCTTCATTACTGAATGGCTACATTATATTTCTCAGCAATGGGGGTACCATCGGTTTTGAAGTAATTAAACTCACAGCTTTGCCGTTAATAGAGAGAGAGAGACGCTGCACAGATGCAGGTAATTCACACACACATCTCTCATCTCTCTCTTTCTCTCTAGATAATGAATTCAAATAAGTGCTATAATTCATCCATTCAAATAAATGTAATGTTACTGCACTACTTTATCTTTTTGTCTGATTCAAAGTGGTCAATGCTAGATCTGACGAGCTATAACTGACGAAAATAATGTCATTTTTATCCTTCCAATAAAATATTGCACTGAAAACATTAATTACGAGTTGTCAATGCTGGCAAAAGGCCATGGTATAAGCAGGATAATCCTCGGCTAGCTGTGCATGAAATGATCTGAAACTCCACTTTGTGTCGGGCAGTTCTTTGCCTTCACGTTGTGCATTTAATATATACAACTTGAAAAGCTGAAAGTATATTATAGTATAGTTTGATTACCATTTACAGTGGGTACGGAAAGTATTCAGACCCCCTTAAATTTTTCACTCTTTGTTATATTGCAGCCATTTGCTCAAATCATTTAAGTTCTTTTTTTTTCCTCATTATTGTACACACAGCACCCCATATTGACAGAAAAACACAGAATTGTTGACATTTTTGCATATTTATTAAAAAAGAAAAACTGAAATATCACATGGTCCTCCTAAGTATTCAGACCCTTTGCTCAGTATTTAGTAGAAGCACCCTCTTGATCTAATACAGCCATGAGTCTTTTTGGGAAAGATGCAACAAGTTTTTCACACCTGGATTTGGGTATCCTCTGCCATTCCTCCTTGCAGATCCTCTCCAGTTCTGTCAGGTTGGATGGTAAACGTTGGTGGGCAGCCATTTTCAGGTCTCTCCAGAGATGCTCAATTGGGTTTAAGTCAGGGCTCTGGCTGGGCCATTCAAGAACAGTCACGGAGTTGTTGTGAAGCCACTCCTTCGTTATTTTAGCTGTATGCTTAGGGTCATTGTCTTGTTGGAAGGTGAACCTTCGGCCCAGTCTGAGGTCCAGAGCACTCTGGAGAAGGTTTTCGTCCAGGATATCCCTGTACTTGGCCGCATTCATCTTTCCCTCAATTGCAACCAGTCGTCCTGTCCCTGCAGCTGAAAAACACCCCCACAGCATGATGCTGCCACCACCATGCTTCACTGTTGAGACTGTATTGGACAGGTGATGAGCAGTGCCTGGTTTTCTCCACACATACCGCTTAGAATTAAGGCCAAAAAGTTCTATCTTGGTCTCATCAGACCAGAGAATCTTATTTATCACCATCTTGGAGTCCTTCAGGTGTGCTTTCATGTGTCTTGCACTGAGGAGAGGCTTCCGTCGGGCCACTCTGCCATAAAGCCCCAACTGGTGGATGGCTGCAGTGATGGTTGACTTACTACAACTTTCTCCCATCTCCCGACTGCATCTCTGGAGCTCAGCCACAGTGATCTTTGGGTTCTTCTTTACCTCTCTCACCAAGGCTCTTCTCCCCCGATAGCTCAGTTTGGCCGGACGGCCAGCTCTAGGAAGGGTTCTGGTCATCCCAAACGTCTTCCATTTAAGGATTATGGAGGCCACTGTGCTCTTAGGAACCTTAAGTGCAGCAGAATTTTTTTTGTAACCTTGGCCAGATTTGTGCCTTGCCACAATTCTGTCTCTGAGCTCTTCAGGCAGTTCCTTTGACCTCATGATTCTCATTTGCTCTGACATGCACTGTGAGCTGTAAGGTCTTATATAGACAGGTGTGTGGCTTTCCTAATCAAGTCCAATCAGTATAATCAAACACAGCTGGACTCAAATGAAGGTGTAGAACCATCTCAAGGATGATCAGAAGAAATGGACAGTTAAATATATGAGTGTCACAGCAAAGGGTCTGAATACTTAGGACCATGTGATATTTCAGTTTTTCTTTTTTAATAAATGTGCAAAAATGTCAACAATTCTGTGTTTTTCTGTCAATATTGGGGTGCTGTGTGTACAATAATGAAGGAAAAAAATGAACTTAAATGATTTTAGCAAATGGCTGCAATATAACAAAGAGTGAAAAATTTAAGGGGGTCTGAATACTTTCCGTACCCACTGTACATAAATTAATCAATGCTATTCTCATATTGTTCATTGTTAGTTCAGGATACCTAATGAATTAGCTGATGTTAACAAATTAAATCTTATAGTAAAGTTTTGCAATAAAACAAAGACAGTTGGTACATTGAAAGAAAAAAAAAGAAATCAATTACATTTGTTAATGTACAGTATAGAAACGACTAGAAGGCTGCATTCTGTTATTGTCAAATGGCACATTTAATTAAATTAGCCGTACACGAGAATTTGTATTAAAATATAGCAACTGTTTGGCTAAATTGTGGACTTCGCAGCATTTAATTCACTTCCAGTCAATAGGAAATATTGAAAAACAATGCAGTGTAAAACCACTTTAAACATTATTCAATTCAGGGGTAGCATTTTGTCAATTGAAATTATTCTAAATATGATATTGCAATTGAAATTATTCTAAATACGATATTTTCATTCTAAATTGACATGGCAAATCTGTTTGTGATTCATAACAGAGAATCTTTTAACTATAAGAAGCTTTTAACTTTTTTCTTTAGATTGAATAGTTTATGGCCTTGTGTTTAAGGAAAAAGAGAGACCTCACAGACCGTTGTCTAGGAAGACAAACAGGCACCAGAGAGAGACATAATTGCATCAAAAGTCTTGATTAAACTGTTTATATCCTGTCCAGTGGTACCATACCTACTATCTAAATTAGACCTTGGTATATTTTAATTGATAACCTTTTATTTTTTTTTAAACAAATCAGTTTTAGAAGTAGTCTGATTACTTATATTTTGTTATATTGTTTTATACCATCGTCTGTACTCGAATACTCGATTTTGATTGGCTGAAAGGTGTGCAATAAAACTGTTTAATGCACAGGCTGTTCCAAATCAGTTTAATAACTGTTTTATATTAATGCGCTGTTTTCATTGAAGCAAACTCACACATACATCACTCGCACAGAGAGCAGAGATCGCGCTGCACACTGAAACTTTCAGGAGCACAGAAACTTATCAACGCTACCCCGTGACTTTTGGTAAAATGATTTCACTACTGAATCGCTACATTATATTTCTCAGTGACAGAGGTGACATCGCTGGTTTTTAAGTAATTAAACTCACAACTTTGCTTTTAATAGAGAGAGAGGGAGAGAGAGAGACGCTGCACAGATGCAGGTAATTCACACATGCATCTCTCTCTCCCCCTCTCGCTTTCTCTCTCGCTCTCTCTGTTGCTCGATAATTAATTCAAATAAGTGCTACAATTCATTTATTCATTCAAATAAATTTTATCTCTGTGTCTGATTCAAAGTGGTCAGAGGGCTAGATCTAACGAGCCATAACTGATAAAAATAATCATAATTTTTACCCTTTTGGTCAAATATTGTACTGCAAACATCAATAACATATTATGCTGGCAAATGACCATGGTATAAGCAGGATAATCCACAGCTAGCTGTGCATTAATTAAACAATTTGAATGCACTTCGATTCACTTTGCCTCGACGTCGTGCATTAGAATAATTCAATCCATAGCTAGCCGTGGGATATCCCTTACTTGCCCTGAGTACGTGGCATTCAAAAAAACAGAGGAGAAACATCTTGGAACTAGGGGTTGTTTTTAAGTGTTCAATTTATATTAGTGCATGTTTATTGCCCTATTGGAAATGCTTTTGAGATAATGATGAAATGTGCATTTAGCAGCCACACAAATAGGATTTTTATGATGGCAGTATAAGCAATGTTTCAAAAGTCTTGCAGTGGTAGTGGCACTGAAGCCCCAGGCAACATTAGTTCTGATGACAGCTATAGTGTGTCAGATTTACCCAATTCAAAGCAGAAGGGAAGGTTTTAAATAAAAGGGTTTTATAATATATAGGCCTAGGTAGGAGATTGAAAGGAACGAGGGTTTTGGGTTTTTATTTTAAAAAATCTATTTAAACATTTGCCTTGAATCCTAGACAAAATATAATTCTCCCTCTCATTATTTTTTTAACAAAATTAAAGCTACTTTTTTTTTTAGATTGCTAAATCTGGAAACTTCAACTAACTAGTTTTAAGTTGAGTTAGTTTGCTCCTTCTCATCAATAGTGAGGTCTTGTCTTAACTCACTTGCATTTTTGTTGTCTATTCTGGAATCGTTTACATAATTTTCATTAGATTTGTAAGTTCAAACACATAGGACACAAACGTCAGAATGGTCTTGTTCACCATATTATCAGTGTAATATATGGAAACTTGGAGTTATTCTTAGTACCGACAGAGTAATATGATTTTTTTTTTCTAAATCTACATGATCTAAAAAAAAAATGCAAAACTGGATGTTTTATCTGATTCCTCGCTATCTATTTCTAGCTTTTATGTTAATTGATTTCTTAAAACCCGAATACAGATGATGCTTTACTTTTCTGGAGAAAACATGTCGGCCACCAGTGAGAATATTCTGGATGCTTGAACAGACCACCATATTCCTACCTTAAAAGCTGGCTAAAGAGCACCATTTCATTCTGATCAAATTGTCTGATATTCCTTGAAGATCTCTTGGACTGAAACTGACCCCTAAACAACATAAATGGCGAAGAGAAGACAAAGGAGCTTACAAGAAACAAACATTCATTTATTGCCTTATTGCTGGAACTGTTTCACCAGATCCCAGCAGATTTAAAAAAAAAACAGCAACAAAGTAATTGCTTAACGTCCACTGAAAATTTTCTCTTTTGTCAAATCAAAGAGAGTGAGAATGGATCCCCTCCAAATTCTGCTTGAATCTTAAATGCACTGGAATCAGATTCACAATTATCAACTGCACAAATGTGTATTCTCATCTAAATATGTTTTTCTTTTTCTATTGGACGTCTCCAGTTGTTCATGGCTTACTGAAAAGACATCCACACTTCAACTATTTTTGATGGATTGCCACATTTCATACATCTCCCGTCTCGTCATTGAAATCTTGGTTCTTTCTTCACTCAGATGTCTTCAGTAATTGTGTCTTTATCAAACATGTCTATAAGTTCAGAAGGCCAAGTCCTTTGGAGAAAAAAAGTGCTTTGTCACATTTTCTTTCTTTCTTTTCTCCCTTTCTGTGATACGGAAAGGTTTGCACTCCCTTCTCTTTTAAAGCCTCATGGTTCTCATGTTGGTTTAAATTCACTTTGTTCAGCTTCTTATGTTCTTTACCAGTGACGTACAAGGCTTTCTAGTGTACATTTGGACAATTATCTTTCTTTATTGCCTTGTTTTATTTAAATTCTGCAAAGGAGGTATTTCAGATAAAATGTCCAGTTGAAATTACAGAGTTTGGCTTAATATCCTTATAAATAACTCCATGTAAATTGAACTTATTCTTTTTAAGGCACACTATATTTTTGAGGCTTAAATATGTAAATCTGCTATGCGGATGGCACAAGTCTGATTGGAACATGTACAATTTCTCTTTATCACTTCCTGTCCCTTCTCTAAAGTAAATCATATGGGAAAAACAACACTTCTGGTTAGTCCTAAACCATTTTAAAACATACAGTAGATGTCCTTCTGCCACGACTATTGTCTTTTTTGATTTTATTTTATTTTTTCCCAAAGCCCTCGATCCAAAATTCTGACAGGAGAAAGTGTGGTTCAGGTACTATAATAGTAAAGGAGAGCAGGGTAAAGCACAGGCTTAAATATCAGAGGGTTTGCATTACTAGACCTTAATAGTATTAATAGCATTACTATTTTGTTTTAACCTGTCTGCATCTATTATTCTGAGACTTTGTTCATAGAGAGAAACTGTTTGTATTTACAATGTCGCCTGCAGAATTTAACCTATGATATGATTACCTTATAATAAAACATGTTCTTTTATGAATCATCTGTCACCTTTGTCCTTATGAAAGTGGCATGATGACAAAAGAAATGGAGATTGCATTTTGTTAACTGTTACGGCAAAATTCTAGAGAACATCTACACATCTCAATGTTTTGCAGCTATTGAATTCGAAATGACTTGACTTTTTCAAGTAATCCTAGAAAAGGGGGAGAGCATTCCAAATAGACACTGCTGACTCACTCCAAGTTCCCTCAACGAAACTACACTGTTGTGGCATTAGGAGTGTTCTCACTATCGCTCCCTTCAGTATCAACACACTGGCAAACTGTTGAGGTATTTCATGCGGTGATTGGTTTTACTGATAGGACATTTTGTACCTAGAACTTTCAAAAGACAAAGTTTTTTGTTGTTTCTTTTAGATCTAGTTTTTGTTTTTGACCTGCATGCTTTGCTTAATTGTGCCCTTAAATCAATGCAGTTGATGTTTGTTTATTTCCTCTTTTTTTTTATAGACTAACCATAGGACGTATATAGGACAGGTCTAATCAGTCCCTTAGTCACGTCCAGAGTAAGCATGGTCTGATGCTCAGGAAGATATGTGGTAGGGCTATGGAAGAGAATTTATGAAGTTGAAATAGAGAGTAGCAAAGCATATCAGGAATGAAGAAACAAAATGAATGCTTCTGTTTCATTACTGAAATAAATCTTTAATTCACCAAAGTGAAATTGTAATTTGCCAAAGTGATACAGTTATTCACACTGTATTGAACATTGAAATGACCAGGAAACATGAAATGGCAAACCTGGCAGGTCTAATGTGTATATAAACCTATTTGCCTTTTATGTAAGAAAAACGCAGGTTAAAGGAATTGTTTGCCCCAAAATTTTAATTGTCATCAATTACCCACTCATGCTATTCCAAACCTATTTGACTTTTGTTAATCTTCGAAATGACATTTAATGAAAACTGAATGATTTATATCCCTCCATTGAAAGTTTATTCCACCAACAATTCAAAAGGTCCTAAAGAGATTGGAAAAGCAATCCATATGACTTAGAAGTCTTCTGAAGAGACATGATTGCATTATGCAATGAACCGATTTAATGTGGGCTTCTATTCACATATAAACATTGAACAATGCACATACATAGAGCACATCAAACATGGTAAACCGAAGCTCAACCGAACTTGTTTGATTCATGAGAATAAATCTTGTTGGTTCTTATGCCTCAAGCAAGCACGTTTGAGCTTCTGTTTGCCATACCACTTGATGAACTCTTTGTTTGTTGGTTGAGCGTCAAAGTTTTGGTGTAATGGACTTTCAATGGAGAGACAGAAATCTCTTAGGTTTAATTCAAATTTCTTCATTTTGTGCTTCGAAGATAAATGAAAGGTTTGTAACGATATGAGGGTGTGTAAATTATGACAGAACTTTAATTTCTGGGTGAACAAACCCGTAATGTGCAACTCCTTAGTTTTAATTAAAATTATTAAATATACATGCATTAAAATCAACCGAATCAATAAGCAGTGCAGGGACCAGTAAGTACCATCTCAATAGCATATCATAAAGATAATTCCCTTATTAAAAGTTCAAGTGTGGGTATTTGCAGGTTGGAGTAATGGGTGTGCCGAAAGGTCTTTTCAATTGGTTGCTTAAGCTGTTAGGGTGTGGGGTAAATTTAGGGGTTAGTTTCTGTTGTAGCATTGTTTACCTTTCAGCATGCCCATTACGACCCTGTCTCTAAACGTTAGCCAGCATAAGTAAATCAGTATGTCAAGGTTTTGCTGTTCGTTACCACCGCTTCCGTGTCCAGGTTTTAACATGTCTTGTGTGAAAAGTACCTGGACACATGACCGGTGGCAAAATTGCAAGAAAAGCTTGACGTGCATCTGCAACTATACATTATTTAAGGGTATTCTATTTGTTAAATTATTAAAATTTTCCTTTAAAGGGATACTCTACCGTTTTTTCATATTAAACTATGTTATTCCCTTAACTAAGACGAGTTGATACATACCTCTCTCGTCTCAGTGCGTGCACTAAATCGCTCTGTCTTCGATTTCGGCGCAGTAATATCTTCACTAGAGGGAGCAGGGGCCGGTGAGAGGATTTTTCACAAGTGAAGATATTACTGCGCCGAAGTCGAAGTGCTTCCAAGCACTTGCTATGGTATTCCGCCATACAATATAGTTATCCATTTTACACGCTTAGAAAAGCGCAATGTTTTGTTTTGTGTCACCGTCCTAGGTCGAGTTACACTACGCGAGTAACTGTATTTAAATAGGGAAAACGTGGAGGTGTTTTGTAGCTTCTTTGCTTGGCACATATTGAATGAACTGGGCTAACAAAGTTTCGCCGCAAGACAGAGCGATTTAGTGCACGCACTGAGACAAGAGAGGTATGTATCAACTCGTCTTAGTTAAGGGAATAACATAGTTTAATATGAAAGAACGGTGGAGTATCCCTTTAAACCGGTATAAAATACACTGCCCGGGGGAACAAAGTCGCTCCTTGGATTTAAAAAGCTTAAGAGTTTATGACTGGATCATTATTGCAGAGATTATTATGTTTCTAGCATGTTAAATGTTTGGCAACAGGTCTTCTAACCCTAATTGATGGAGAGTGTAGCTTTTCATTTCTTAAACAACCATATAGGAAGACACTTCATGGCCATATTCCAGGATGACAATGTCAAGATTCACCAGGCTCAAATTGTGAAAGAGGAGTTGGGAGGAACATGAATAATTATTTTCACACATGAATTGGCACCTTTGAGTCCAGACCTTAAATTAATTGAAAGTCTTTGGGATGACAACATTAATTTACATCCAGATTTTTGGTCAAGATCTTGTATCGACAATGCAAGAGTCTAGCACTCTATAAAGTCTACTCTAGCACAACCCAAAGACTTTCAATGAATTTAAGGTCTGAATTTAAGATCACAGCAATAAGGATCCAGTCATAGACTATATGAAATATTTGCCTATTCAAATCCAATCAGCGACTATTTTTTGGCCGGGGCAGTGTATTTCAGTAGGCTATTTTCTCTCATAACCGGTAGTATAACAATCCAATAAGCGAGCCTAATTGTTATGCCAAAATACTCCTTTACCTTTCTCGTCTTCCGAGTGGACATTACTGATTTTTCCCCAACTCCAGATATGCAATAAATAATGTATCATTTTAAAATGTAACATTAACATGACAGTAATTTGAACATGGGCTTTGTAACAACATAAAGCAAAAAATAAATGTGCAAAAAAAAATATTTAATGTAAACTACTAATATTTTTAATGTCGACTTGGCGGCATCATCGTTTTGTCGACAAGTCTTGCACATCTCTACTGAAAATCGTGAAAAATTGTGAAGGTATTTGTGAATCCAATCCAGACATTTAGCAAAACGCCATTTGAGGTACTAAATTGAATGAGAAGGCTACCAGAATACATCTGTGGCAATAAACCATCTTAGTTACATATTTAAGAGGCTAATATAGTGCTATGCATAAGTTTAGACACCCATGCTAAAGTTGATTAAAAAGAGGAATAAAAAAATCATCTTTTGGAAATTGAACTTAATGCCTTAATTAATAAAATTAGGAAAAATCCAACCTTTAAGGACACCAATTTTCTTTGTGAATGAATAATGTATCGTAAATAAATAAATGTTCTTCCTTAAAATACAGGGTGCATAAGTCTGGACACCCCTATGTTAAATTCCCATAGAGGCAGGCAGATTTTTATTTTTAAAGGCCAGTTACTTCATGGATCCAGGATACTATGCATCCTGATAAAGTTCCCTTGGCCTTTGGAATTAAAATAGCCCCACATCATCACATAGCCTTCACCATACCTAGAGATTGGCATGGATTACTTTCCATAAGATCATCTCTCAATGCAAATCAAACCAGCTATTAGGCTAACTGAAATAAAACCATGCCAATCTCTAGGTATGGTGAATGCTATGTGATGATGTGGGGCTATTTTAATTCCAAAGGCCAAGGGAACTTTATCAGGATGCATAGTATCCTGGATCCATGAAGTAACTGGCCTTTAAAAATAAAAATCTGCCTGCCTCTATGGGAATTTAACATAGGGGTGTCCAGACTTATGCACCCTGTATTTTAAGGAAGAACATTTATTTATTTACGATACATTAATTCATTCACAAAGAAAATTGGTGTCCTTAAAGGTTGGATTTTTCCTAATTTTTTTAATTAAGGCATTAAGTTCAATTTCCAAAAGATGATTTTTTTATTCCTCTTTTTAGTCAACTTTAGCATGGGTGTCTAAACTTATGCATAGCACTGTACAAGCAATTTGTGAACTACGACAAAATTATGAGCAATAGGTTAGATTTAGAGTAATCCAATATATTGATTATTATTTAAAACCTCAAGAATGTTTGACATATCTGCGTGTCTATTTATGAATATATGCATGTATCTAAACACAGTCTTCGGACAGTCTTTGTAAATTAGTGTTTGATATTGTCAGAGAGGTTCTATATTGTCGGTTAAAATAGCTGTTAAAGTGATTGTTCACCCAAAAATGAAAATTATGGAATTTACTCAATCCTCAAGTTGCTCCAAACCGGTATTCATTTCGTTCTTCTGCTGAATGCAAAAGAAGGTATTTAGAAGAATGTCGGTAACCAAGCAGTTGATGGACCCCGTTGACTTCCATAGTATGGAGAAAAAATATATACTATGGAAGTCAATGGGGGTCCATCAACTGTTTGGTTACCCATATTCTTCAAAATATCTTCTTTTGTGTTCAGCAGAAGAAAGAAATGAATACCGGTTTAGAACAACTTGAGGGTGAGTAAATGATGGCAGAGTTTTATTTTTGGGTGAACTCTTTAATTCACCTGAATCTGATTAGTAGAGAAAAATGGTTAAGTATTTGCAAGTGCATAGTTTAATGCAACAGCATAACGAGCATAAACAAAACGTTGACAGCAGTTTACAAAAAATTGCCACATATTAGCATGTTCAGTTGCTAATAATTCTTTCATTAACGGTTTCATAAATTGTTGGCATCAAAGTTTCTTGTTTACTGCCACATAATGGGAAATTACCTAACTTGGCCATTTTGAGACTGAATCTTATATTCTGTACACACAGAATGAGAGGGGATTCTGAAAACCATAGTGTAATCAAATTACTGTAAAGTTTGGCCCGAACACTAAACTGTCTCCGTTCAAAAAGGAAAATAAATATACATAACTTATTGTATTAACTGCCACACTTCTAATTACATTTATTTCAATTCCAAATCATAAGAACTCAAGTAGCAGTGAGGAAACTAAATGAAAATCAGTGCAAATGAATAAACCAATGTATTCATGAATCTTTTACATTTACATTAACTGAAATGACCTCTAATTAAAGGTACCAGAAATCTGATCTAACTCTGTCAACATTGTGGACAATATGTATACAAAACACAAAACAGTTTTCAGAAAATATGGCTTTCTAAACTGAACTGGCACTTAGGTTTCGGGATCTAATTCGGGGGACTTTACGCAAGAAAATTACACCCATTTCTTTTCTTTTTTTGTAAAATTATATTATCTGTGATCTACAATAATTGAGTTGTTTGCTGCAGCAATAGCTCAAAAACCTTTCACCACCGTAGCAAGGGTAGACACCTTGCAACCATCAAAGTAAAATGTAGCCTACTATTTCAGATTACATGATACGTTTCTCATTTCTCATTTGTTGAAGTGATGTTTAACAATGGGATTTGTCACATATTGGCAATATGAATGTAAAATATATATAACTATTGAGGTCATGAAAGCAGCAAAAGAAACTAACCCTAAGGAACAAATTAATCTGAGTTGTATTTTATGTTCAAGTCACTCACAGATTTGGGCCAATAAACAGCAGTGGATACATTTGAACTATTAAGCTGTTGTCCACATGATCATTGTGTTTGTGTTGGTAATTATTTCAGATTTCTTGCACCTAAGAGGTTCATTTCCAATTGAGACCTGCCAGGATGGCCACACACCTTCTGAAGTATTTGTTACAAATGTCTTTTTGACATCAGAACTTCCGAGAAGCATTCATATTTTTCTTCAGATTTGGGTAGGAATAATTGGGGAGGGTCTGTTCAATGGAAATTGTTTTATTTTTACTTTATTTGCTGGAAACTGTATTTTATTTTTAGATGTATGATTTGAAAATGTTTTATGTGTTGGAATGAATGTGGGTGTGTGGACTGTGATATAGTTAGATATTCAAAAAAACATGTTCTAATGAATATTATGATGATTGTTTTATAATGAATCCATGAATGAACAAAACTTTATCTTAAAGCCACAAGCAAACCCCTTACTTCATGTATGTAACTCAGTGGTAGCGCATACAGGACATCAGTTAAAATGGATGAAGTGAGTTTAATTGTTACCTAATGATTATTTGCTCAATCTAACATTTAATATTAAATGTATTACAATGCAACAATGCTTAGTTTAAAGTATTTATGAAATGCTTTCTTTTGCACAAATTCCACACAGGTTCAGATTCATGAAAATGATATATAGGGTTTTGGAGACTGCCAGCATTTTCCTTCCTCTTTCCAATCAAATACCAAGGTCTTGGCACCTAAGCATCATGTCCTCCTCACTCACAGTGATTTGCTTGTCCTTCAGACTTTTTGTTCCCCCACAGTACAGTGCTAAAAGATCTTGGACCGTTTTGGAGGCAGACCAACAGTACACATTTTCAGACTCTTCCTAATCAAACACAATTCAGCTCATAAGCTTGTTGGTAGAGACTTAAAACAGAGATGCCCTTCATTTGAATATGCCTAGCCTAATTCCGTACTATACAGTTGGGAAATAACCGTACATAAGTAGTATCTCTGAATTCATAATTTTCATAAAACGGTAAGTGTAAAGCACCCAGATTACTTACTACCAAGGTTCTGAAGTGCACATCTGATGGACACTTTAATGTCCCATGAGGCCACGAGATAGGTGTTGTGAATGGAAGTGAAGCAACGTAACTGGTGCTGTAGGTCACAAGAACTGTGCAGATGTATTATGTCCGGACTTCATTTATCCAATTTTTTCCTAAACTTGGAGGCTCCTCCCAAGTCGCTCCTGAAATGGATGGTAAGGGAGATATCCAAAATGTGTTCTGTTTGTGTACCTATAGGAAAAGGGTTGGAAAACATTGATTTAGGTTTTGCTTTTCTGCAATAGATTCAGTAAAATGTTCTTAATGGGTCCTTAATGCAATGTGGAATGATGTCTTGTAGGTATAAATTGCTCTTATCCCCAGTCAATTTAAATGTAGTTGGTAACAAATCTTGCGTCTAGTCCTAGCTTCGATGTTACATGTAATATGAATAAAGAGTGCAGCAAAAGCTGGCAGTCACTCAAACCCCATACAGATGCACACATTTGCTTATAAGAGAGAACAACACACAAATTAGTGACATTAAACAAATTATTGGTGTCTGATATAAATTGGTTTGGATTGTCTGAGGCTAGTCTGTGTTCTGCGCTACCAAGAGTGACATTTCTGTATTCTCACTGCATTCAGGATAGAAGTGTTAACTGGAGCCACAGGGGTAAGTGTGAACACTGTTATTTTGCCCTTGATTTTGTTCATTCATGTATTCTGGTTCTTCACTGCAATAGAAAATGACTGTGTTGATGCCAAATGCACACTCTCAATCCTTTCTTGTTGTCATGTCTAATTTTAAATGGGATTGCATCTCACATTACCCTTTTAATGCTTTACGGTATCAGCGTTCACCATTTCATCAAATCTTCCTCTTGATGAAGCCTGGATGCTTTTCTCTTTAACTTGCTGTGTCTTCGAGTGTTAAAAGAAGAATTTCCTGACCAGGTCTTATTCCCCTTGTCGCTTCCAAGCTGTCCTTTTTCAGCCATGCAAATGAAGATTCAACCACCATTAAAATCTCTTTAAGGGACAAGTCTGTCTCTCTCTTTTTTTTTATCAGAAGATGGATTGCCATGATATTTTTATTCAGCTTTCCAGGCCACTTATTACAGATTCAAGAAGACTTGTTCTGACTTTGTACGTCTACATTTCTATCTACAGTTATTGTCATCTTAATTGCAACTTCTTTACTATGTTTATTAATAGCATTAATAAACAATAGCATTATTTCCTTTTCACTACTTTTAAATGAATCATCTGTCCAGTTCATCTCTTGCATTGAAGAGAATTCTTGGAAAAATTAATTTAGCAGTGCCAAACTCCCCTTGCCAGTCAATCTTGTGGAAATAATCTCTCCACTTGTGCAAATTTGCCATTGACAGATATTTACCATTGACTGGTGTAATTGAATTATGGTTATTTGTATATATATATATATTTCATGTTCTTGTCTACTTGTGTATGCTTCAATGGTTTTTCATTTTCTATTGCAGTTGAGAAGTCACAACATTATAAATGTCTTTAAATTATATACATTTTCAAAGATGTCAATTTTATAACTTTTTTTTACCCTGATTAAAGAACATATATGTCAGAAATAAAATAGGATAGGAAATGCAGAAAGGGACAGTGTGTGTGTGTGTGTATGAGTGGTTTACAAACATTTGCCATAGTGCAGCAGTGTTAACACGCTAATTTTATCATTGCGCAGCATGAGGAACGCTAGTGGACTGACCGCAGCTGACCTAGCCCATGCCCAGGGCTTTCAGGAGTGTGCCCAGCTGCTTTCCAATGCCCAGAACCAGCAGCTCAGTCAGCTTAACGGGTTCTCAACCAATGGCTCTGTGTGCTTTGGGGACCGCAAGCTAAGCCAAGAGCGGAGCACCCTTAATGGGGTTCCCAGCCGAAAGAGGTCTCTTGATTGCATGGTGTCCAATCACATTAAAAAGGCCAGAACAGATGGTAAGTATTGACTGAATATTTCAAAGATTAAAAATTCAAGCGAATTTACCATTCAAGTGCAAGGAGATGCTAGACTGGGTAAACCCAGCCCAATCTGCCAGCGATTTGATTTCGGCTGGAAACCTGTACATTCTTCTATCCTGCTTCTGTTACAAATTTGCGGAGACCAATCACAAACTGGCTTATCCACCTGGCGCGCTATTGGCGGGTTTAATCCAATCCAATTCCTTTTAACCTCTCGACGATGCTCAATGGCTTCTTTAGTTTAGCAAACAAATCGCTCGAGTGGGTGTAAATATCACTCGCTTTCATGTTTTTTCGTTTTTTTTTGCACAACCTGCAAAAAAACGCTCGATGCCATTGCTGCAAACCAACACGTTTGTTGACACGTTTCCTACCTGGAGTTTTCGCTGCAAAGTACGTCACCCAGATCGTTGGTCTGATTGGTTGAAGGACTATCCAATTGCGTACAGAGTCATTTCAACTATGCCCGTTGATCACGCCTCTTGTGCAGTAGACAATACAGAGCAGACTCCCCAGACTAATGTTCAATCTTAAAAGATTGAGCTTGGTCTGGTGATAGCCAGACTAAGGAGATGCAATACAAAACTCAATTTGGTATTTAGAGAACTTAATCACAAAATTGACAGAATTCTCTTTTGTTTCTCCTTACACTTGAGCAGACAAATACACACAAAATGACTAAATACCCATTGTGTCTCATATCCTCATTAACAGTTGACTATGGCAAGGTTTTTTTTTTTTTTTTTTTATCAGTTTCAAGCTACGTCAATATGCGGTTTAAAATCCTATTCAAATTGCATTTCTCGAAATACGTTTCAGTCCGACTGCTCTGATTGGATTTCATGTGGTTTATGTGACTTTCTCACGCCGCATAAAACTTAACCGTCAGACGTTGTTATAGGAAAAATGCTGACGAAACAAGGTTGTGTTGTGCCGGATGAGCAGAATGACAATATAACTGAGACATATTTTGAAACCGGCAGAGATGACAGCGCGGAAAAAAGCAGTGCATACCAGCCTCCTCCGGATCTACCATGGCCTCAGATGATGCATAGTCCAGCGTAGCGGCTACACATTTCCATGTTGTAAAATTTAAATAAGACATCATCTCTTTTGCAAACCCCTCCATGTTGCGGTTGTTGTTTTTGGCATATATGCCTACCAACGCAACATCATTGCCATAGAAACCAATGCAGATATTTTGAAAAACAAAAGCCACAAATCGGATCTGAACAGTTGCGATACACAGTGTGGACATCAATAATTTTAGATCAGATTTCAATCGGATACACATAATTTGGACTGACGGTCTGAACTTATCCCAAGTTTTAAGTAAGTGTAAACCGTTGAGAAAGAAATCAGGTTTGTATCATCATTATATTAAGTGCATTAGATATTAAAGGCTGCTGTCTGTATCATTATCATTAGCTTTAACAAGGATTAATCAGTTCACTTGTCTTTAATGTTTGAACTTTATATTAGTTAGGCTCGGTTTTGATATTGTATTGAAATTGGAATCGAGAATTGTCATAAGCTTATTAGAATACAAGGTTACATGGATCGAAAACAATAACTACTTTTTTGACAGGGCAGGTAAAAACACAATCGAGTCTGTACAATAAAATTCTTCTCGTGAAACCCTGCATTTGGTCCTAAAGCAAAATCATTGGGACTGTCATCACCACATGTTAATACCTCAACATGTGTCATTGCAGATCTCGGCTATCAGCCAATAAACGGATCCAGCGGAAAGGACCAGATGGAGAGCATGCACATGGAGTTTGGCCCACCACTGAGTACCACAGGTGGGAACCGACTCTTAAATGGATCCTTGCCTTTGGCGTCCAATGGCTACATGAGTCCAGAGCAAGACAGGGGGGTCCACATGGAGAGCTCATCCTCAAGTGGACCTTCAATCCACAAAGAGTTGGAGGTCTTCACCGTGACCTCCATGCAGATACCATGTCGTTGCACTAATTCCTATGCCTATTTGTAGGGGCATTTGCCTTGCGTCATTTAAACTCTTTTGGTGATGTGTGTCTGGGAGGGAAAATAATTTAATTTGGCACACATCACATGTATAAAACATTTGATCATAAGTTACTCGCACCACCCCGTCCTTTTAACTTTTGGTGGTATGCACTTTGTTTTAAACTAAAATGGAGAAATAATTTAGCTGAGTAGGAGCAAATTGAGTTTTGTTTTGCACAATGACTTCCTTGAATGACATTTTAATTTTGATTCCAAAGCGTTCCAAGAACAATTAAAATATTCCGATATTTTAAAGTAGTTTAATTTTGTTATGAGGCTTTTTTTTATGCCCTGAAATCGATACTTGGAAAGTTTGTCAATGTTATTTTCTCTTCAGTCTTAGTACGATATTGATTGACAGCTTTTGCTGTGAATTTTTATTTTCCCTGCCAAGTTCCTGCCCTTGAGTTTTGGTTCAGGCTGTTGGGTAATACTTTTGATATGAGTGGCCCATATTATTTTCCTGTAAAGTAGCAAGAAAAAAAAAAACGAATTCCTGGTGAATGCATTTTTTTCCATGTTTGAAACATGAAATATTGTGCATTTTATTTTCAATCTATTTTTTATTTTCATTTCTTGAACTTTTAATTATCTTGTTATGCCAAAGCATATCTTTTCATGAATGTATAGAGAACATCCATGGACCTTCGCTGTGCAGCTTTCATGCGTGTGTTCTTGTTTGGAAGTTAAGGTGCTATTCAGTCACTTCTTAAACCTTAGACTATTTTACTATATTAGATTGTTGTTCTCTTTCTTTCTGTTGCTGTTATTGCAAAATCTGTCGAAGAGGGTCTTTCTCGTTAGATTTATTCAGTCTCAAGTGTTTATCAGTCAGGTTACTGTACGAGGCTTTTTTTTTTTTTCAGCTAATGTTTTGCATAGAATTTCAGTGTAGAAAATATTTGCTAAACTGATTTCGTATGATAGTAGCTATTAATTGAGAAAAAGTTGGTTATTTGATTACATTGTACTTTATATAAATTCATATAAAAATTGTCATATTTCACACAGAACAAATGGCAGAAATGTAGAACTGCATTATAGACTAACGCATGATTTCCTACTGAAACTATTCTGAATTACAAAGGGACGTCTGACTGTAAGTGCTCATTTCAACATGAGATTGAGATGGAAAATATTGTTCATGTGTGGATGCCTAAGATTGATGCAAATGTAATTTCTATATTCATTAAATGTTCTGTCATTTAACAATCATCATTGACTCTTGGGTTTGTACTTATGAATTGTTTATTAGAACTTATTAAAATAGAAGCCACGTGCATGGTCATTTGATACCCTTTTTCGTAAATTATAATCCAGTGGTTTGCACTTTCCAACTTTGCTGCTTCCACATTTAACATAAATGAGATTAAGATTCAATCCCTGTTATTTAATATTGAATAAATATTCATTCGGCAAAATGTTTAAGGTTGCAGTGACTTGATGCAGGACTTTAATCTCGGGTTCAAATGTTCAGATGTAATCATGTTATGTAAACCAAACTGGATGTGATTTTGAAAACCCTAAACTGAACAATCTACAGAGTACCCCTGAAATGTCCACTAAAGAACATTAACGATGCAGAATTCAGTTTGGATCAAAGACGAATCCTGTTGGAAATTGTTGTGCAAAACAAAAACATTCAGGTCAAATTTGAATGTTAATGAGATTATAATTCATTTGTTCTCTTTGACAGCAGGACTTCCTTTAAATGGGCGCTGCCATCCTGTGCAGCACCTCAATGGTGGTGACCTGACGCGTGGGAACGTAAATGGGAATTCAACCGAGGTTGAGAACTGTGATCATATTGGGAATGTGGGTGTTTCTTTACATCTTGGTTACTTTGACAAAGGCCTTCCCTTTGGGCATCAAAATGGAGATACAGCTGAGAACATGGAGGACGAAAGCAGTCAGATAGAGCACCGCAAGTCAGTCAGTGTAGAGGAGCAGTATGACCACATCACTTTCAACACCATGCACCTCTATCATGGTTGTTAGGATGTCCCATCCGGACTCATATGCCTTTATATATCCATAGAGAATGTGCTGAATTGCTATAAGTCCATGTACTTTGACAGGGTCACTCGATTTGTATTTATGTTGTAAAAAAAATGTTTGTTTTTATTATTTTCTAATTTTGGCCATTTTAATTCAGTTGGAGAATCCCAGAAGCTGTTAATTTGTATGCATTGTTTGTAAGAACATATTATTGTATTAATTGTGCCTACATATAAAATGTAATTGTTTACTGCCAGCATTTTCTTACATAGTAGCTGTATACTGTATGAATAAAATGGTTGATGAATTGACTGAATCATGAATCAGTTTCCACCCTCGACCATTTTTACATTTGTCGCCTCTTGTAGTAAGTTATGTATGCAGAACTTGTGGTAAGATAATGGGTGGTAAGATCGCTGGTTTTATTGACCTGTACAATTTTGGTTATGTTTATACTATAGTTCACACACTTCTAAACTCAAACGGCCCTCCCTCCTAATTATTATCAGATATATGACTGAAAATGTGAACAACAAACGAACAGTAATCGTTTACCTGTTGTGAAATATCATTCACGTCAGAGTACAATGATCGTCGTTTGTTGCATTTCCCGCCCATAGCCGCTAGGAGGACATTGACCTCATTCCTCCTACAGAAACGTCATCGAGGCTGTTCCTCCGACTAAGACCGTACCAACTATTAGGGGGAACTCTGCCATTTACGTAGTCTTGAGATGAACATTTCAGGCAGATTATCTTATTGCTTCTCTTAACCCATAAATACTTCAAACGATTAGTGATATTTCAATCATTGCGTCTCTAAAAACAAAACACAAAATTGATTAACATACATATTGTATGATGATTCTATATTTTCAGTCGCAAATATCCCCCTGTGTTGAACAGGTGGTATAATCGTATCTCGTGAAAAGACGTCTTGTACTCAGAAAGGAATATTAATCATCACTGTTGTTGTGACATATATACTGTTATATTAGGATTTGTTAGTAGAGCTCTAAAAATAATCCCTGACGCTTTTAGTGTAGTTAAAGATGTCTACTCCAGCTAGAAGGCGACTCATGCGAGATTTTAAGCGGTGAGTAACGTTAGCTGAAAAATGATAGATCTGTTTGGATTAGCTGGCTAGCTAAGTTAGTTAGCTTCATAACACTCAGCTCGGTAGGCGATTATTAAACGTAAAATAAACGATTAAAAACACGACATTTAATGTTGTTCTTATTGTTTTGAGTCTGTCGGTAGTATCACATTGCCTGTTTACATTGTGAGGGTTCACAGAAACTCCACGTTTATCTTAGCTTATTAGCTAGCTAGTGTAAGCCGGTTAGAGAAGTTATTCAAGCTCGACTTGTCTGAATGTGATTATATTTTTTAGACTAGTAATATTTTTAAACTAGTAATGTTTATAAAGTAAACAGAAGCCTCACTTTGTCATGTAATATCACACGTTTTTAACAAATTAACGTGATTGAGGCACTGAAATCTATGTTGGTTCCGCACAGGCTCCAGGAGGATCCGCCAGCCGGCGTTAGTGGAGCTCCATCCGAGAACAACATCATGGTGTGGAATGCAGTTATATTCGGGTAAGAAGAGAGCAAATCAGGCTGATCGAGTGGAGGCTCAGCCAACCAGGCTAACAGGCTTCCCACGATCATGGGAAATATGAGAGAATTTTAAAATGGACATTTTCAGGCCTGTAAATGTTATGTTTAAAAATGATGCAACTCCTTGTTAAGTAAAGCTTGGGGTCAGTGAGAATGTTTTTTTGAAAGAATGAATACTTTAAATTAGGAAAGACTCGTTAAATTGATCAAAAGTGGACATTAAGATATTTATAATGTTAAAAAAAAAAAAGATTTATGTTAAAGCAATGCTGTTCTTTTGAACTTCCTATTCATCAAAAGCTCAATTTAGACTAGACTGACAGATGCAGACAGTCACCAGATTACTTACTGCACATCCCTTCTCAGACATACTTATTCAGCATGTGCGATTGGCCAAAACAAGCTCCGACAGGTGTAGCACACTGACCTGACGAAGTGTCTGTTGGCCTAAAAGAATCCTGGGGAAAAAATGCATCACAGAATTCTGCAAAATCTTAATCAGCACAACTGTTTTCAACATTGATAATACTGAGAAATATCAGCATGTTAGAATGATTTTTAATTATTTTAAAATATATCAAAGCAGCAAACAGTTGCACAAATTGTAATATGTACAATATTACTGTCTTTATTGTATTTTTATTTTTTTTAATCAAATAATATGGAGCCTTAGATTAGTAAGAGGGAAGGGGGGGAAAAACGCTTAATCTTACCGACCCCAAACTTTTGAAAATTAGTTTGGGAATTTTTTTAATTTTTATTGTTGTCCTTTTTTCTACAATATTTTATTGTGTGCATATTACTCCTTTGAGTTTGAGGGCTTGACAAGAGTAAATCTGGTTCATATGTGCATTGTTGTTATTTGATATCGTGATCAACATGCTGTACTTTTAGTGACACAAATGTTTCATGTCAGTGTCCTCCTGGCTTTGACCTGATTATTGTGTTTCATGTTTTTACATGCAGTCCAGAGGGAACACCTTTTGAAGATGGTAAGTGTCTGTCTGCTGACCTAGACACAATCACGTGTGGTCAATTGCATGTGTAAAGAAAATTAGTTGTATTTGTCTTTCACTGATTAAAGATACAATGTTGTTTCTGCTCTGCACACAAGGTACCTTCAAACTCACAGTTGAGTTCACAGAGGAATATCCAAACAAGCCCCCAACTGTGCGGTTTGTCTCAAAGATGTTTCATCCTAATGGTGAGTGGTGCTTCCTGTTTGTCTCAAATTAGAAGCCTTGTCAAAGACAATCTAAGCCCCAGCGCTCTCTAAAGTCTGCTCGAGATTAAGGACGTTCCCACACAGAATCTGCTCCTGTAGGATTTATTTAGTCCCTCATTTACAAAGTTCTGCACATAACGTATATAATAATAAAATGTTTTGATAAAAAATTATTTTAGTAATAAACCAATTCAGCAAAAATATTTAATACGTGTGTTAATGCATTTCTTGGTCAATAATATACATTTATATACTAGGGCTGGGTATAAAAAATACCGATTTCACTATTTTAATCTATTCTCGTTTTTATGAACCGATATGGATTCTTAAATCACAAGGATTGATATTTAAGTCTATGCTGTCAAATGATGAATGAACAAAACATTGTATCGTGCCTCCCATCTAATAAATCACTATAACTTTTGAACTTTACTTTTGATATGAAACAACGTCTCAGATTTCAAATTGAAATGAACCGAAACCCAATGTATAGGCGCTTCAGCACGGAATAGGCTATATATTACGCCTATATAATATATAGAATATAGCTCATTATGGTTTATCCCCCTCAGTGTATATATTTGAAGTCTCCATGAAAAAAAAAAAATATATATATATATAATTTTTTTTTTTTTTAAGTATGAATATGTTAGCCTTACTGATATCTATAAGCTGAAATTAGTCACTTGTTCTCACAATTACTGTTTTCTACATGGTGAATGCCACAATGCACTATATAGGGGACAGGAAATGATTCAGACAGTGTAAATATGATTTCCATTGGGGCAAATGAAGTCTGGTTTCACGTAAGGGTCACGTGATCCACCGCAGCACGCACAGTGCTTCAGTCCAGAGACACAAAAGCACAGAGCGGATCTCATGCGTGAGTCTGCGCAGACCACAAAACGTCCCATTTAAGCGATATGGAGGAGATTAGGAGGAGAAACGGTTAGACAGACTCAGCATTTCAAACAGCACTGACGAGTAGAAGAGAAAAAAAAAACTGGTGCCATTCACCAACATAAACTACACATCCTCAGCATGACTAAGTTCACTGTTTTGCTTTTGTAACAGTTTCATATTAAATCTAAAAGGGGAATCTATTAGACAGTGGCTGTCAAATGCGGCTTTACTGAGCTCAACGGCTCTGGCCGAGCTGTGATATAAATGAAACGCTATTGGCTGTTTTTAAAAAGGGGAGGAGCTGTATGATATGTCCCGCCCTGTCTTCCTGTTTCAGTGGAGATTTTGTCAACACGTTAAATAATGCTGTGAAAATAGTTCAGTGGGCCTTTAAGAAATTAAATTAATATAAATGAGTGATTAGTCGACTAATGGCTTAATTGTACGACTAATAGTAGACTAGAAAAATCTTTAGTCGGGGCAGCCCTAATTAATACCGTTTTGGCGCTCTTTAATGTGGTGTGACGGATCGCTGAAGCAGCAGTGAACTGATCATCTCTTCCTCTTTACTACTAGTTACAGCGCAAAATAAACTATATGGACATCAGAAGGTATGTTAAAAGATACAGTACAACTTACCGACACGCCTACTGTATTTAGTACCAACTGACTCGCCGTATAGTTTACACGGCATTAGTTGAGATTTTTTTTCCTTGAGAAAATTTGCCAATAATCAATGTTGATTCTAATTGAATCGGAATCAAATTGCAAGCTTGTGAAAGTGAACTGAATTGTGAAATTTGTCAATACCCAGCCCTAGTATTTACACTTTCAGTATTTTCAAAGCCATTATCAGTTACTGCGGTCATATTTTCTGTACAGTATTAGGAAGTGTTGTTAATGTGTTTTGGAAGCATTCTGAAAGTTATTTTACCATTAAAAAAAAAAATTGAATTTTCTATTTTATTTCTTTATTGACAATGTAGGGAATATGTTGCTCTAACTTTTCTCTTGCTGTTTTTCTCAGTGTATGCTGATGGCAGTATCTGCCTAGATATTCTTCAGAATCGTTGGAGTCCAACTTACGATGTTTCTTCTATTCTGACATCAATTCAGGTGTGTTAATTAACTTTGTTTTATAGTCCTTTTATAGTAAAAAAAAAAAAACAGCTTTCTGTTGCATTTGGACATTATTAAATCTGAGAATTGTCTAATTAGAATGCTCGTTTTGATTTGTGGTTTAGAGAGTGAAGTTTTGCTTGCAATTGTAACTTTTTACATTTCCAATGGACCCTTTTCACATTTCCGGGGTTCTCGAAGCGGAAGTCGTCATAGTTGGGTAAACTTCTATAGCGGGGAACGGGAGATGACCGCAAATAGTATTTCCATTTGATAGTTTCCACGACTTTCCAAAAAAAGTTTAAAAAAAAATAGAGATTAATTACGTTGGTCAGAAGAGAGAAAGATGTCAAATAGGCTGTCACTCCTTCTATTAGTTCTATTAGAAACACCCTTTAAAAGCGTTAATTAATTTTTTTTTTCATTTATTATATTTTTTACTGACAAGGTAATGTAAAACATTTATATAGTTATACATATGTATAAAAAAATTTTTTTTGTGAAAATATAAAAAGCTTTACTAGACTTTGGGATGTTGATAACTGGAAACATGTCATCACAGTATGTGAAAAGGTTATACCTTTGAGGCCTAAAATTTGATTTCTCTTTCTTTACAGTCGCTTCTAGATGAGCCCAATCCCAACAGCCCTGCAAACAGCCAGGCAGCACAACTGTATCAAGAAAATAAACGAGAATATGAGAAACGGGTGTCAGCGATTGTAGAGCAGAGCTGGAGGGACAGTTGACCACATTCACAAACCCATGTTCTCACTGAAACTTTGTTTTCCTTTTGTTTGGCTCTGTTGTTGGAGGATAGGTTTTCTAATCTCCATTTTTAAGTTTTTATGCACTTTACTCATGCAAGATTGTGATCTTTCTTTTGTTTCGTTTTATTTCTCTCCCACATTTTGGCCTGGACTGATTTTCAGCCCGCATTAGGATCACTGAAAGGGGAAATAACCCCTGGTGTATAAGGCTCGACTAATTTTGCATCCGGCATGAACATGCAGTAATTGTCAATTTTTGCAAAATGCATTTGCATCTCTAAAGAAAAACACATTATGGATGATTCAATCAAGGTGTTCTAATCTGGATACACATTAATCCAAGTCATAGTAGTGTTGATGAAAATGTTCTTGGTGCTTCATTGTCAGTTTTAATATCATGCCGTTAAAAGTGTCCTTTTAATTTCTGTTTTGCTTCCATTTCTTTCTGGATTGGTTATGCTGATTTAGTCACGACTCTTCTTGGCTCTGCCAGAGGAGGGTCGGCATGTTACCACAAGAGTGGTAAGAATCTCTAGTACGCACTGAAAACACATACAATGTTGGTAGACAGATGTGAGGGTTTATATAAATGGTCAAAATATGTTGACACAAAATGGCAATATGTGGAGTATAAAATATATATTTACTAGTTGAAAAAAAAAAAAAAGAGAGATTTTGCTGGAATTACTCAAAAATGTCACAAATATCCTTTAAAATACTATTGAGATATACGTTAACTGCAGTTATTAACTGTTCATGGCTTGCATCACAAGTCCAATCAATCAAGTCAAATAATGTCTTCAGGTCTTTTTCCAAGCCCTTACTCTCTGCAGATGTATTCCCTGTTACATGCATGAATGGCCGAGTGTGTCCTTTCCTCTACTAATCTCTTGTATATACAAAATTTTGTGTACAGATTTTGCACTGGTTGGCAGTCTCATTTTCCAGCACTTGTAAATAGGCTACTTAAATAAAAGGTGAAACTACCTTTGTGAGTAATGCATGATTTCTTAAGGCCTGTTCAGTGTTCACACCGAGAATGCTAACTAAAGATACCTATACCAATAACTTTATTAGTGTTTACACCAGCAGACGATGTTATTTTGTCTGTTCTAAGCCTTTAACGTTCATCAGCTGTAAAAATAGAGAAAAACATCTGCAAGTGATTCCAACGATACTGTTTCTCTGTGGCGATATAGTTGTGCTGAGGACTGTGCTGTTTTTATATTTAGAACGATTCTTGGAACTATATCATCATTATCGTTAGTTATTGTACTTTAGTCTGTCATAATAGCTGTAGTCTTTTCTATTTACTAAAACAGAGCCTTTCATCTTTCCATTTAATAACAGACAATTTTCAGATCTAATACACTAAGTTAGTTGAAACCATAGACTGTAAAAAAAAAAAAAAACCGATCGCACAATTATTTTAAGAAACTGAGATCGTGCAACACAGAAGAGCTAAAGACACATTTTTGCCCCACATTTGCGATGTACTTCAAGGCCTCGTCTGAATGTTTACTTTTTTTTAATAAGCCATAAAATGACACTACAACAAGCATGGTTTATTATTTTTTTAATGAACATATGTACAGTTATGCAAAGCATAAATACAAAACCGATAGTTGAAAATGATTTTTACAAAAATGCACTATACTTGTGGCTGGATGAAGAGGATACTTCCAATACTGTAGAACGCTGATAACTAAGTAGCTGACAAAGTGAACCCTATCTCAAATATATCCCTAAAAGATATACATTTACTAACTGATGACCAACTCTAGTTTGTAACATCTCAAAACTGGGTACTAAACTCCTGAATAGAAAAACATTACATGGCAACCAGGTTCACGTGTCACTACCTGTTGTACGATCGGTCTTTTTTCGACCTTTCTAATGCTTTGTCCATTGTCTTCTCATTGTCTCCTCTGCACTTCGGACAGTACCATTTCCCTTTGGGCTTGTGGTACAGGCCAACGCATGAGAAGTGAAACCATTCAATAGTGCATTCTTCATTATCACACCCTATCATCTCTCCAAAAGACACTTGCTCGCACAGGCAGTAAGTGGGTTCATTGGGATCAATCGGCAGGTCTGTCGGGGACGGCTCCCTGTCCTGCTTGCTTTTAGACCTCTTCTTCTTCTTCGAAGACGTGGATGACGTCTTAGCCTTCTTCTCTTTCGGCGTGCCTGAAGCAACCTCCTCGCTTTGCTCCATGGTGTAACTGGAGTTTTCCCGGTTCTCGGAGCCGTTTTTCTGCCTGCGTGAACGCTTTCCACCGGATTTGTCAACTGAAGTCGGGGTCTCGTCTCGTCTCCGGTCCACGGACGGCTTAGTGGCCGACAGCGTCGCAGCAGAAAGTGGTGTCATAGTAACGGTTGCTACGGCACTGGGGGTGCTGCCCACCGACACGGTGCTCTCCGGAGAGTCCTGGGAAGCCTGGAAAATCTCACCCTGCCACTCAAGCTGGCGACTGCGATTCTCCACCATTTCCACCATTTGGCCTGCGATCTGGATCTTTTCGTCACCGAGTTCTTCTGTGCGGATCAAAGAGCGCTGGATGCAGTGAAGGAGACGCCGCCTCTGCACAGGGTCTGATTCATGTCTGTGCTTTTCATAAGCCTCGTCCAATTCATTGAGGATCTCTGCAAGATAAATAACCAAGGATTTGTGTAAAAAAAAAAAAAAAAATTTATATATATATATATATATATAATACTGACACAATGTTTACTGATACTGTCAATCTATGCAATTTTTTTTTTTTTTTTACCTTTATTTAACCAGGAGAAAAGATTATATCTTGATTGAGAGCGTAAAGAGTAATTGCCAGACAAATGCAACATTATTTAATTAAATATGCACTCATTTGGCATCTGAGCTTTCTTTAAAGTCAGGTTATTTTATTTTTTATTTTTTTACATATAGAGACAAAGGTTTTTAACAGAAGGGATTTAATTAATTTAGTATCTTTGCCATCATGTTTTAGGAATAAAATGTTATATAAATAAAATAGCAATGCTCTCTATAAAAACATAATATAAATAGGAATAAAACTGTGAAGTTCGGCATTTTTAGAAAACGGCCTTTAACAATTTGTATTGTAATTGAAATGAACAGATGCAAATAAATTAAGTGTAGTAAAATAAACATTGAAATATAGGCCACAATATTAAAATTGACCAGTGCATGAAAAAACGTTTTTTTTTTTTTTTGTTCTGTAGCGTCGACATTTTACATTCGGTTGACACAGCCGCTGACCATTCATGCGTGTATGTGCAGTCTTTATGATATTTCAAAGACTAAATAGTATTTACGCAACACTAGCACGCAACTGTGATTTCAAGCTACATAAATTTAGACAGGAAGTTTAGTGGCGCTCTAGAATCTGCCAGACCCCTCGACTTCACACTCCATCCGAACAGGATAGGTAGCGATTTCATAGAAGTCACTACAAAATTGAGTTATAAATGACTAATACATAAACCATACATATTTAACCAACTTTGTAGATTTAACCAACTTTGTAGATTTAACCTCTCAATCAGGGGGGGGGGGGGACCTGCGAGTTTCACGTGCTAACAGTTAGCCGCTAGCCAGCTAGTAAGTGTGACATCTAACACCCGTTGCTCAAACAATGCAGTGTTTTCTTCTTACACGAGTGCGAGTGTCCGTATAGTCTCACCTTGATATCTGGCGTCTATTTCCTTCATGAGAGACACACATCTCTGTAGGTCCAGCGGCAAAGACTCGACCAGCTCCAGATACTCCTCAACATATTTCACCACAACATGAGACGACTCGCCGTTTGAAGAAGGGTTCAGCATCTTTTCACACGCATTTAAGAGGTTGGTAGAGCAATAGAAATACGTTTTTAATAATTATTTGATCCTAGTCTTAAGAATTAAAAGTCTGGGAAGCTGAGAAAAGTTACTCATATACGTGTTGTATTGATTTGTGCAGGACCAGTGACGCTTCTATGGCGGAGACTGAGCTCATGAATATAAATTACCTTACGCTGACGTTCCTCCGTAACCTTTCAAAGCGGTGTGTCTAGGCACGGAATCTAATTAATATTCATGAGCAAAACCTTTAACGCAGAATAACCGGTAGTTGCGCGCAACGACGCTTGGTGGCGTTTAATGGCAAGACTTCGACGCAACGGTAATGTTAGATGAGTGACCGACATGTCTGTGTTAATTTTAGGCTTGGGTTTAGTTGAGTTTGGTTTTGAACTGGGAACTGTATAAAAGTCTAGAAAAAATAAATAAAAACGTGCATTTAAAAGAAAAAGAAAATCAGTAATACTTTATAGTAAGTATACAGTAATAAATTACTTACAAATCATTTTGCAAACTATTAGTTTATAGTTCATTCATAGTTTATATATTGAAGTCTCTACATTGTTAATATATTAATAGGCTATATACAAATACTGAGGACTTCATTCATTGTCACTGTAAATAACCAAATTATTATTATTGTTTAATTAGCTCATATTATGTAAAGAGTTAGATCGTGTTTTTTTAGTTCTCACTTGATTAGGTCACAGAAAATGGGAAAATGTCATTAATTAAGTGCTTTAATCCAACCTTTATTTGACAATAACTGCATTAGTATTAAGCGTCTCTTAAACTATAAAGTTTACTGTGATGGGTAGGGTGTGTGTGTGTGTGTTTAATGTATTTGTAAAAATCTTAAGGAACCCTGAATATGAATGATGCAATTAATGTCTAATAAAGGTTGGTTTAAAGCACTTAATTATAGCATTTTCCCTCATTGTTTTCCTAATAACCAATTAACAATTTCTTTACTTCGAGCTAATTAAACAATAATAATTTGATTAAATTACAGTGACAATGAATGAATAACCTACTATTTGTAAATAGCCCATTAATAATATAGAGACTAAAAGCTATTAACTATGAATAAATTATAAACTATTATTTTGTTAATAATTTGTGAGTACTTCATTACTGCA
Source organism: Rutilus rutilus (assembly GCF_951802725.1). Lineage (NCBI taxonomy): Eukaryota > Metazoa > Chordata > Actinopteri > Cypriniformes > Leuciscidae > Rutilus > Rutilus rutilus. The sequence continues at coordinate 27,232,112 of NC_140215.1, forward strand.
TTGTTATAACGTGTTACCAAAAATAGACTATTCAAATCTATTGAATAGATTAAGTATAGTGTCTTATTGTGTGATTATATGAGCCATCTTAATCTATTTTGTTCTTTTTCGTGTGTGTGTGTGTGTGTGTGTGTGTGTGTTGTGTTTCTCCCTTCTTGTTATTCTGATATTTTAGCTTCATTATCAAGTTTGTAAGATATTTTTATATCATTACAGAATAGCCTATTACATTCAGAGTACTGTCAGTCAATCTTAACACCTGTGAATGCCTGTTTTCCCATGTATTATTTTAATATCTCACTCAGACATCTTGAATTTTGTCCTCTCTATATATTCTTTAGATACTTGGATCATTTAAAACTCATGCTGCAAGGTTAGAAGGGTAGTTGCATTCGTATAACACCATGAATGCCCTGCAGGGGTCACTTATGTTAAGGCAATGAGACTCTGAAATGTTGTTTGTCCTCAACTCTGTTGTTTACTGGAACATCATCTAGATATTATTTTCTCTTGAGTGTATTCTTGTTTCCGTTACAACCCTGAAGAGAAATCCAAAACAGTTATTCTACATTTTTTTTACAGTGGTGAGAATGACCTTTAAAAACTGTAAAAGTAGTTCTTTGTACATCTGTATTATTAGCAGTAAGAATGTCAGATGACTGAAATGTCATGGTGAGAGGGGAAAATGTGTATAAAGTTATCCAGAGGCCAGCACAGCTGTCTTCTACTCTTACAGACTCTAACCCGAGTGGTGTTGTAAAAAAAATCACCTCTTACGCATTACAGTGTCAATGGAGGATTCAGAGGTTGGACCAAATTAGGTTACTTTCCACATTAACTTAATGTCAAGAATCAGGGTGTTGAGAAGACGCTCGCAAGCTACGGGCTAATGGCCATTTAAACACCTAAATATAAAGAGCACATTCTTTTGAAGGCTTTTCCCTCATTTAGATGGTGGTGCGGTAATCAGGGGAAATGTTTTGAAATGTGTTGTCAACAAAAAAAGTCTAAATGAATTAATTTGTAGCTCTTAAAGCTAAAAGACATGGATTCCAACCCCAGTTAAAAATTATTTAGGTAAGGTAAAGTTTTTTTAATAAACATTTTTTGTTATACTGGTTGAAACTCTCACTATTCACATGGTGATAGCAATCAATAGAAGTGGTCTAAATATTAAACCATGTGCATAGATCTTCTGCGGAAGTCTTTGTAACCACGTTTGTTTTTTTTGAAGGAGGAGTGGATTTACAGACTCTCTGATGGTAATATTTTGTTGTTGTTTTTTATGAATAGTCATACTTTTCACTTTTTAATTAATAATCTTACAATTTCATTAGTATTCTTAGATTTTGTTTTTCTGTCAAATGATCAGATCCCACGAATCAGTATACATTTCCTGATACATATAGTCAATTCACAACTTTATGTTGCATTTCAATTGAATAAATTCCCCACTTATTATAGTTCAGTACTTTATCTGTGCAAGCTCTTAATCTTAATTATTTGTAATATCTTTGTTAAATCTTAATATTTACCATATAACATGCTGTAAAAGGATTTCAGAATGTTTGCTCCTGTCTATTTATTTTCTTGAGGAAGCTGCCGAGAATTAACGACTCCAGATTTCCCATGACGTAAACTCATTGTTCAGGCCCTTTCAGTATAAACAAACCTAGGCTTGTCTTTGATGAATCTCATGGCCCTTCATTGAGTCACAATGTCCTAGATTACAGTTACCTGTAGCTCACTTTAAGTATTATTCCACAGTCAATTCAGTTCCGTTGGGTAATGTGTAATCAGGCTCATGGTTTAGAGTCATCTGGATTGGTTTTCAGGTATTTGGTAATGGGTGGTGGTGAGAAAGGTTAGGAACGGTGAATGACTTCATCAATAAGTTCATCAATACAAGTCAAATAAGTGCTGATGGTGCTGAGCCTCCTGGTGAGTAGCCTAACACACACTCTCTCTCTCTCTCTCTCTCAAGCACACAGACATAATGGCTCTGGAATTTATTGCTTAAGTGTAAATAATTAAATCACTTCAGATTACCATAAATAAATGGAAATAGGAGACCCAGATTTCCTTTTTTTCTTTCTTTCTTTTTGTGGAACATTGTGTTTTATGCATCTCAGTTACTTTAATTTCTTTAAAAAAGGATTTGTGGACATTTGTGAGACTTCAAATTACTGCTAGCTTTACAATTGACCCAAAAGCATTTGGACTCTTAAACTACACTTACATGTCTTGACATTAAATAACAAAATATCAAATGGCATGGCATTTATATTAAAGAATGACTGCACAAGCAAAATGTTGGACTATATTACTAATAAATACTGTTGACTCAAAGACCAAATAAAAATGTAATTGCATCTTTATTCAAGACAAAAATAAACATAAAACTAAGACCATAAATGGCATTTTTGTACTTTGTACATGTACTTTTTCAGATGCTCTATATTAAAATGTAAAGTCAGCGGATCTCAGATAAACACCTCCCTCCGATTCACTTTCTTATCGTGCCTGCTTCTGCCACCCACTTCCTGTTTATCCTCCGTGTTTCTTCATCTCTCCTTGGGTTGGTGTTTCTTCCTTCATTCGGAGACAAAATTGTATTCCTGTACGACCCCAGAAGTGGTTGGAAAAAGAGAACACAATTTAGATGTGGAAAAACTCCCTGTACAAAACTTAAGATTTCTATTAACCAATTAATGAATAGGTGAATAACTGTGCAGTCACACTTATGTTACTCTTGAATGTATCCTTGTTTGCCATTGCAGACATGGCCGACAAACATGAAGAGGCTCTCCCTCTCCACATGTTCCTACTAGTCAATGTACAACACATAAGCATTCAGACAGACTAATTATGTAACTAGATTGCATAGTCTGAGAAACAGTGACTACTTGTACCTATATGTGATCAGACATTTGTCAGTGATACAGTCTTACAGTTCCTTATTCAGATTCACTCTTGTTGATAAACTTTAGATGAAGAATATCCTGGCATGCTGTTACGCGGGGTGTGTATATTGTATGTGTGTGTGAGAGCCCGTGTATATAGTGAAACCAGAGACGAAGAATGAGAAGCCGTTAGAGCGCTGTCTCCGCTTATGGTGACAAGCAGTTAATCAACATGATTTTGACTTTTTATGGTCTTCGAGCTGCCCAGTGCCACTGCTTGATAAGGACATTCAGTCCCTCTCCTGTCATTCAGTGGTTTCCTCTCACTGGCGGCTAATCAGCCTGGAGACCTTAAGACCTTAGTGCAGCAGTGCATTTAGAAAGTATCCAGACCCCTGAAAACTTTTCCCATTTTATGTTGCTGCCTTATGCTAAATATTTTCAATTAAAATGATTTTCTACAACAATCTACACTCCACACTTCATACTGGCAAAGCAAGACCTGAAAATGTTTGTCTACCGACGGTCCGAGGATCTGCGGAGGAAAATTGCAGAAAATCCCCAAATCTAGATGTGCAAATCTTGTTGCAAAAAAGGTCCTTCATTATATAGTTATGGGTCTGAATACTTATGCATAGTCTTATTTCAAGAGTTTCTTTTTAATACATTTATAAAATTATCACAAATGAGTTTTTTGCTTTGTAATTATGGGGCTTGGAGTGTGGGTTGTGATCAAAAATAAATAAATAAAAACATTTTAACATAAGGCTGTAACATAACAAAATGGTAACAGTATTAAGGGGTGTGAATACTTTCTACATGCACTGTAAATGTGCTTGTATCAGACCGATTGTAAATTCCTTTTCAAATACATTGCACTCACCTGGTGTTGTAATATGAAGTGTGCTCTTCTGTTGCAGAGAGCCGGACACAGAGGGGTACGAGGCCACACAGCTGAGGTCACTGATGGTCACATCATCAGGAAGATTTACTCGATTCTCAATATAATATGTGTCAGCCTTCTTGACAGGAGTGTTTTTGAAGGAAGAGTTCAAGGCAGGTTCCCAGTGAAGAGTGGGTGCCGTCTTTTTATATGTGGCCTTACAGACAGCAATCCTCTGACCATTTTCACTGACCAGATCAGTTTCCAGGCGGGTCACTTAAAAACATAGAACTTTAATTTGAATATCGTTATGATATCATCATTATATATTGTTGTCTTCATTGCTAACTCTAAATACTATTTTTTTTTTTTTTTGTACAACAAATTTAATTCTTCACTGGTTCATGATGACTACAATGAAACAGAGAGATGTAGTCTATCACTGAATGAAACTTAATAACATCAGTTGTTAGTGATCAGTTCTTCAAATTTTCACTGTTTTTACAATAGTGTTACAATAATTTGAAATTGAACTCACCGCTTACAGAGACATTTACAGCTCTGCTTCTTCCTTTTATTGATAAATCACAAGAGTAAAATCCTTCATCTTTCATTGAAATATTGGGAATGAATAATGAAACTCCATTTGAAGTGTTGTACAGCCTCTTTCCATCATTACAAGTGTCGTCCAGTTTGGGTGACAAACCAATATAACATTGTCTGCCCTGCATGCTGATGTTCCACACAAAAAAAATTAATTTATTCCATTTGACATCAGTGACATTATTGGCGCACCATAAAGTTGCATCGCTGCCCTCCACAAAGATCTGCTCTTTGAAATCTGAAAGAAAAAAAATACTATAAATTGTATTTAAATTAGATTAAATATTGGACTAAATTAAATTGTTTGTTTAATCAAACTAAATTAAATAAATAAATAAATAAATGTGATCTGCTTTTGACACATTGAGGTAAATTATTAAAATATATTTCAAATATAAAAAAATGGGTATTACAATGTATTTTGCCTTTTTTTTATATATTTTTTTATACACAAAACCTATATTTCCCTGCCAAGCCAAACTGGTTTTAAATGTTTTCGCGAGGTCAATCTCCTCCGTTCACTGACCATTCTGTTTTTGGTTTTTCCTTTTATTTTCTATCTTGTATCCATTCATGGACAATACAGCTTTAAATAAATAAAAGTGTATATTGTCTGACCTGTCAGTTTTTTTTGAATCACATCATCTTGATTCTGTTGTTCTTCTAGGACAGTAAGTACACAGCATTAGTAACCGGTTAATGTGAGCGCTGGAAACAGAATCATTCACTCAAGTGAGTATTCCTGTTACACAAATGTAAATGTGGGATATTAAAGGTTAAGAAGAAGCTTTTATTACATACATTTGTCATATTTCAAACACAAATCCATCACATGCACATGAAATAACAGATTCCTCATTCTTCTGTACAACCATTTTGAGCTCCATTAAATCAAAGAAGCATCGTGCTTAAAAGTGGAATATAAAAGCAGATTTTCCCTGATCAACAGTTACTGTCCGTTACACTCGTTTATCCACAAAATTGAGTCAAAGCATTGTTTTTGTGACAGATTTAAACAAGGCCATGATTTTCACCATGAAACAAAATACAGTGTTTGGGCACTTTAGCCACACATAGAAATGTGTGAATCTCATTCCATAAAATATAAGTGGCATCTGCAAACATTTTGTTATAATACGAAGAAAGGCCGAACCATTTATTAAGAGATGTAATTGTAACCATATTACAAATTTAAACTCACCTCGTGTGTGGCATCCTGGTCCAAAGATGCTTAGGAGGACGACCACCATCAATATCCAGCTGTTCGCCATCGCTTCAAATCTCTGGTCAGACTCCCTTTTCACTCACCTTTGAATGTGCTCTTTCCCTTGTCTTGAGTTCTCCTCTTTTTGTTTCCTTCAGCAGTGAAGCTATTGTACACTGTTTTTAATTATCATTTCATAATCTTCTCTCACATCCTGTCTTGTTAACCACGGCAGTCATGTGAGAGCATCTTCAAAGTGCAGATTGGCAGTGTGTGATGTGTTAATCCTGTTGTCATCTAGCTGGCAGAACAATGAGAGTATAGTGACCGAGAAGATGAAAGAAAAATGAAAATGCTCTTTTGATCAATTTACAGTGCAGTTTCAGACTCAATCATTTTTCAAATGTTTTGAACATTGCTTGAATACTTTTAATTACCTTTTTTTTTTCACATCAATTTATCCATAATGAAAAGCAAACACCAAATTTACGATCACTTTGCAAATTTGATCAACCTTTGCAATGGCACTAAAAATGTACCTCAGTTGCGTCCCATCTTTAAAGGCCTACTGAAGTGCCTTGAAAGGCGCAGCTTTGTATGATGCGTTGAGGTAATTTCCACTGAAACAGGAAGCTAAGGCGGGACACATTGAATGGCTCCTCCCCCTTTTTCAAATAGCTAATAGCGTTCAGTTTACCTCACAGACTGCAAGTCGTACTTGACAGCACCATGGAAGCGAATCCGAGCGCTGAAGATACGTTGGATTCAATAGTAGAGGTGTAAATAAATTCTAGCCATTTTATTCCTAACCAACGTACAGTTGGAAAATGCAATAAAACTCGAGCATCCGAACACACATCTCCAACCAGTGGCATCATTTTGTTTTAAAAAGTGGGTGAGACAGGTGTGGGGGGAGGAGGTTGCTATACAATGCTAAGATATATGTACAGTATATGTGTACAATAAAAAAATTCGGAAAAAATAACATTACGATGTCCTGAAATCAATTTCAATAGTACATTGGGTTTAATGTGTCATTTAATGAGGTCTACTAATATATATTGTTAGTGCCGATCATTTTCACGTGAATAAATCCATAGATCCGCGAATATAGCTTGTGTACTTGTGGTCTAGTGGCAGAACTGTTGCCAAGTGTGTCAGAGGTTCTGGGTTCTAATCCACACTCGTGTGTTTTTGTTTTCCTCATCTAAGCCAAATTTGTTTATCAGTGGTTGTATATCAAGCAGGGACACGTTTGTGTGCAGTTTGTTTTGTGATATAGAGAGTCTCCGCAACGGTGATAGATTGAATCGCACATCCGAGTGAAGACAGACACTGTATCCGCGCCACTGATAGCCACGAGCACTCAGCAGCTTGATTTAAAAAAACAACACATTTCAGCGCTAGAACGCCTCTTATTCGACAAACGAACGAAATGAATACCCTGCTAGTTAACTGGAGATGTTTTATTTATCTGTATTAGGTACACCCGTCCCGCAAGTTATTTAAAAAAGTGGTGGGGACAATATCGACCCTGGCAAAAACCCATATTGCTCCGCGACATGTCAACGGTCGCTTTAGCCAGGTGGTATTTATAGCATAGGGGAGGGACGCTTTAGATTCTAGAGAGCATTTGATTGGACAGAAGATGTGATGAGAAGCTGAAGTCTGCGGTGATGTCATAAAAATCCATGATCCATTTTAGCGGAAATGTGGGACTGTAAGTTCTGAATGCTTAAATCTCCTAAATGCGAATTTTGTCATTGTTTTGGAACACACCAGCTTATTCATAACCTTAAGGCTAACATATTCATACTAAAAGCTAAAAAACATAAAGGGGTCATATAATGCCATTTTTGTACAAGCTAATATGATTTTTTTAGGGTCTAAATTGCTAAAAGGGTCTAATGCTAAAAGCCAGCAGCCATATCACCCTGTAGCCCAAGACTGGTTGCCCACTGAAGCTAAGCAGGGCTGAGCCTGGTTAGTACCTGGATGGGAGACCTTCATGGGAAAACTAGGTTGCTGCTGGAAGAGGTGTTAGCGAGGCCAGCAGGGGGTGCTCACCCTGTGGTCTGTGTGCGTCCTAACGCCCCAGTGTAGTGACGGGGACACTATACTGCCAAAAGAGCACCGTCCTTCGGATGAGACGTTAAAACCGAGGTCCTGACTCTCTGTGGTCATTAAAAATCCCAGGATGTCCTTCGAAAAAGAGTAGGGGTGTAACCCCGGCATCCTGGCCAAATTTGCCCCTCCTAATCATCCCCATACACTGATTGGCTTCATCACTGTCTCCTCTCCACCAGTAAGCTGGTGTGTGGTGGGCGTTCTGGCGCAATATGGCTGCCGTCGCATCATCCAAGTGGATGCTGCACATTGGTGGTGGTTGAGGAGATTCCCCCCTTCCATATGTAAAGCGCTTTGAGGTCTCAGAAAAAGCGCTATATAAATGTAACAAATTATTATTATTATTATTATTATTAAATTAAAAGTTTGTAATATACTTTAATTAAAAATTCTCATTAGTATTGTAAGAAAACACTAATTTTACCTGGTCAAAAACAGCTCTGTTTTCAGCACACCGTTTAAGTGCATGTGTCTTTAAATGATAATGCACTTTGCTCACCCCGCCCCTCTGTTCTGTGCGTACACCGTTTGAAATAATAACACAATAACCATAGCGCGTTGTTCATTATAAACGTGGGATTATGAATTATATTGAGAACGTCGTACATATAAAACATGCCGTAATGTACCCTGAGTGTAAACAGCCACATTCATTGTGAAGCGTGCAGCAAGCGATTTGCAAAGATTAATATAAATATTAATATAAAGGTTAATAAAACGTTACACTCACTTCAGTTCTTCTGGAGGTGCAGGAACACAAATAGTTGGTACCGATCCTTTTTTCAGGAGCAGCTTCTTAGCAAAACCAGCTTTATACTGACCCTCGTTTGTAAAGCATTCTGGTGTGTGAAATGATTCGCGCAAACATGAAAGCATTGACGTTGATAGTGGAGAATATTCCCTTCGAAAACAAAACTCAGCCACTGCGTCTTCAGCAGTTCGGATTTAGGAACATCAAAATTACTGATGTTGTTCCATATTGCACCCAAGAACAGAACACCACAATCGCTTAGACGCCATTCTGCTCCAGCGTATCAACAACGCGGACTATGATGACAACTCGCTCACGAGCGAGGGTGGGTCTGTGTTAAAACGCTGCTGTCAATCAACAATCATGGGAGGGGCGTCCGATCTTGTGACGTCACAAGATCAAACGGCTTGATTTGAGACGGGAGAAAACATATAAGGAGATTAAAAAACAAAACACTGGATGGATTTTTATCATTATATGATGCAGGCACTGCCAGCACACATTTCAGTACAATCAACTTGTAAAAGTGCATGTACCATTATATGACCCCTTTAAATTTCAGGGGGCCTTTAAAGCTGGGGTAGGTAAGAATGGTCTAAAAAACGTATTTTTCAAATTTGTTTAAACTTTATGTATATATCAATACATAATTAAAATGTAAGTATTCTGAAAAAGAAAGTATAAAAATCGAGTGTATGTAGACCTCTAACGACTGTTTTAAAGACAGCTCATTATTTCCATTCAGTCCACCCTCTCCCTTCTGGGGTCCTTCCAAAGCCACGCCCCCAAAACACATGAACGCGCGACTCCGACAGCTGAGCTGGAAGACGCATTATTTACCTGAGACGAGCGGAGATGAAGGAGCGCAGTGCATGTAGCATCATGTCAGAATCACATGTAATAAAAAAATCTAACTTTATCATTATGAATATAAACAAATAAGATGTATTTTAGTAGCCTACTCACTATCAAGCTATCATATCGATATTGGTAAAGTTTAAAATATATATTTTTTGATTCGCTAACGAGCTAGTTATAACTATAAGGCAAAGCTAAAAACAGGTTGCATTGATACACGTTTTTCCATTTCCATTAGTTGCACTGTGATGAAGATGAATTTCGTGTAAGATTCATAACATATAACGTTAGGCCTACTAGCTGTTAAACATGTATTTTGTTATGTAAAGTTCCCCCCACAGCGGAGCCTGCCGTGAACGCGCAGGCTAGTAAACATGCAGGGTCACAGATGACGACGGATAAGGTCGCTAGATATAAGGTTAGCAGGTTTCAATTGTTGCTTTGCACAGTGCGTGACATTTTGTCTGTATGTTATGCGGCTAGAGTTTTAACACTGAGTCAATGGGCTCCGACGGGCTTGTTTATCGTCATCGGTCTTTTTCCGTTTACCCGTCTTTGTTGTATGAGCAGGTTCCACTCGAGTTTTTGGCAGTTTTGGTTGTTTGTCTGCCATTAGCACAGCTGCTCGGCACACCGGCAATCTTGATTTTGAATGACGGTACGAACTTGATTGACACTGCTAAGACACTCCTCCTGGCTCTGAAGGCATCTGATTGGTTCTTTACATTCGCACCGAATGGCAGTGATTGGTCAAGTCAAGTCAAGTCAAGTCATCTTCATTTATATAGCGCTTTTAACAATGTAGATTGTCTCAAAGCAGCTTCACAGAGATAAATGTATAATATAACGTAAGATTGTTTTGGCTTTATAGCGGTTCTTTAATAAAGTTATTTTCCAGCTAAAGTTAGTTTTGATTGATTCGCTTCCGTCGCAACGATCATTTGTTTTTAAATTAGGGCCGCCAAGACGACACCATTCTCTCTACACAGACTTTAAACGCGAACCTGTGAGAAACGCTGATGGCGTTCAGATGCACATTAAGAACGAGTTCTATAGTTATGTGCGTTTGAATATATGTGTGCAGGTTTGGAATTCCCTACAAACCAAACCTAAACAAATTACTGGTGTTTCCTTATAGTTTTGATTCAGAATTTTATTTTATTTTATCAATTCGGGGTAGATACGCAAATTGAGTTTTCCCGACGACGCGTTATCTGTAGAGTGGGAAAGGGATCCTCCATAGGGAGAGACTAGTTGGCCCTTCAGCACTGCATTGACATCGGGTCCAGGCGAAGGTCCTTCATCAGATCTGGAAACGGCCTGGATCCGGCAGGCTGCGGGAAAACCTTGGGATAAACAAAGACACTAAAATTAGCGTAGATGCCATTCTTCTCATGATGTAACAAGTACATCAGGATTTATGGGAAGTGTTCCCGGTTCCAGCTGACCTAATCTATGCAGCCTAATATTGAATTATAGAAGTCTATAATGTATTATGTGAACGCTATGTCAAAGAGATGTGTCTTTAATCTAGATTTGAACTGACAGAGTGTGTCTGCTTCCCGGACAATGGTAGGAAGGCTGTTCCAAAGTTTTGGTGCTAAATAGGAAAAGGATCTACCGCCAGCAGTTGATTTAGATATTCTAGGTATTATCAACTGGCCGGAATTTTGAGATCGCAATAGACGTGAAGGAGTATAATGCGTTAAGAGCTCGCTCAAGTACCGCGGAGCTAAACCATTTAGTGCTTTGTAAGTAATCAGCAATATTTTAAAATTGATGCGATGTTTAATAGGGAGCCAGTGCAGTTTTGACAGAACCGGGCTAATATGGTCATACTTCCTGGTTCTGGTAAGAACTCGAGCTGCTGCGTTTTGGACCAGCTGTAGTTTGTTTATTAAGCGTGCAGGGCAACCACCCAGTAGAGCATTACAATAATCTAGCCTTGAGGTCATGAACGCATGGACTAATTGTTCCGCATTTGTCAATGAGAGCATATGACGTAATTTAGATATATTTTTAAGATGGAAAAATGCGGTTTTACAGATACTAGACACGTGACTTTCAAATGAAAGATTGGTATCAAAGAGCACACCCAGGTTCCTAACCGACGACGAAGACTTAACAGAGCAGCCATCAAGTGTTAGACAGTATTCTAGGTTATTACGTGAGGAAGTTTTTTGTCCAATAATTAGAATCTCTGTTTTTTCAGAATTTAGAAGTAGGAAATTACGAGTCATCCAGTTTTTTATATCAGCTATGCATTCTGTTAATTTAGTGAATTGGTAAGTTTCGTTAGGTTTTGAAGAAATATAGAGCTGAGTATCGTCGGCATAACAGTGGAAGCTAATTCCATGTTTCCTAATAATATCTCCTAATGGCAGCATGTACAGAGTGAACAGCAGCGGTCCTAGTACTGAGCCCTGTGGTACGCCATACTGAACTTGTGATTGATAAGACATCTCTTCATTTACTGCTACAAACTGATAACGGTCAGATAAGTATGATTTAAACCATGCTAGTGCAATTCCACTAATGCCAACATAGTTTTCTAGTCTATTTAAAAGAATGTCGTGGTCAATGGTGTCAAACGCAGCACTAAGATCGAGTAACACTAATAGAGAGACACAACCACGATCGGATGATAAGAGCAAATCATTTGTTACTCTAACGAGAGCAGTCTCAGTACTATGGTATGGTCTAAATCCGGACTGAAAATCCTCGCAGATATCATTTCTTTCTAGAAAGGAACATAGTTGTGAAGATACTGCCTTTTCTAGTATCTTTGACAGAAAGGGTAGATTCGAGATCGGCCTGTAATTGACTAATTCTGAAGGATCAAGTTGCATTTTTTTAACAAGCGGTTTAATCATAGCCAGCTTAAAGTTTTTTGGTACGTATCCTAGAGACAAAGAGGAATTAATGATATTAAGAAGAGGATCTATGACCTCTGGAAGCATCTCTTTCAGTAGCTTAGTCGGTATAGGGTCTAACATACATGTTGTAGATTTAGATGATTTAACGAGTTTAGTAAATTCTTCCTCTCCTATAGCAATGAATGAATCAAATTTTTCCTCAGGGAGACTACAATGCACTGCCTGATGCGATACTGTAGTAGACGGTTGCATAGTTATAATTTTATCCCTGATATTATCAATCTTATAAGTGAAGAAGTTCATAAAGTCATTACTGCTGTGCTGCTTGGAACCTTCTGTGTTTGAAGCTTTCTTTTTCGTTAGTTTAGCCACTGTTTCAAATAAATACCTAGGATTATGTTTATTTTCTTCTAATAGGTTTGAAAAATAAGCAGATCTAGCAGCTTTTAAAGCCTCTCTGTAAGCAATCGAGCTCTCTTTCCATGAAATGCGAAATACCTCTAATTTTGTTTTCTTCCAGTTGCGCTCCATTTTTCTGGCTGCTCTCTTAAGGGCCCGAGTGTGCTCGTTGTACCACGGCGTTGGATTATTTTCTTTAATCTTCTTTAAGCGCAAAGGAGCAACTGTGTCTAAAGTGCTGGAAAAGAGAGAGTTAAAAGTTTCTGTTGCAATATCAAGTTTTTCTAAGCTATCCGGGATGCTAAAATGATGAAACTGATCAGGAAGATTATTAATAAAGCAATCTTTAGTAGCAGAAGTGATGGGTCTAACATATTTGTAACACGGAGTCGGCTTTGCAGCCTTGGCTAAATGTAATTTACACGAGACTAGATAATGATCTGAGATGTCATCGCTCTGCTGCAGAATTTCAACGGCATCAACATCTATTCCATGTGATATTATTAGATCTAGAGTATGATTACGACGATGAGTAGGTCCTGACACGTGTTGTCTAACTCCAATTGAGTTTACAATGTCTTTAAATGCCAATCCCAATGCATCTTTTTCATTATCGATGTGTATATTAAAATCACCAACAATTAGTACTTTATCTGCAGCCAATACTAACTCTGATAGAAAGTCCGCAAATTCTTTGATAAAGTCTGTATGGTGCCCTGGTGGCCTGTATACAGTAGCCAGCACAAATCTCAAACGTGATTTATCATTTTTACTATATATTTTTACATTAAGCACTAACACTTCAAAAGAATTATATTCGAAACTTGATTTCTTAGTGGTTTTGAAAATATTACTATAAATTACAGCAACACCACCCCCTTTGCGTTTCAGACGGGGTTCATGTTTATAACAGTAATCTTGCGGGGTGGACTCATTTAAAGTAATGTAATCGTTTGGTTTTAGCCAGGTTTCTGTCAAACACAGCACATCTAGGTTATTATCTGAAATCATATCATTAACAATGAGTGCTTTTGAAGTAAGCGATCGAATATTCAGCAACCCAAGCTTTATCATTTGCTCATCTGTATTATAGCTGTTTTTTATTTGTTGAACATCAATTAAATTTTTAACCTTAGATAGGTTTAAACATTTTTTGGATTTCCAAAATCGGGGAACAGACACAGTCTCTATATGATGATAGCTAGGTGAAAGAGGCTCTATGTGATGGGATTTATCTGACCTGGGTGACGCGAGGCCGCTAGCAGACGGTTGGTTTAGCCAGTCTGTCTGCTTCCTGACCTGGTGCCCAATTTGTCATGTTTGAGCTCTAAGACTATGAGCCATATTACTAGATAGAAGAGCAGCACCATCCCAGGAGGGATGAATACCATCTCTTTTCAACAGGTCAGGTTTGCCCCAAAAACTTTTCCAATTGTCTATGAATTCTATATTATTACACGGACACCACTCAGACAGCCAGCGATTCAGTGAACACAATCTACTAACTATCTCATCACTCCTGCGAACAGGAAGGGGGCCAGAGCAAATTACAGTGCCTGACATCGTACTTGCAAGTTCACACACCTCTTTAATATTAATTTTGGTGATCTCCGACTGGCGGAGTCGAACATCATTAGTGCCGACATGAATAATGATCTTAGAGAATTTACGATTAGCATTAGCCAGCACTTTTAAATTTGCTTTGATGTCAGGCGCTCTGGCTCCCGGCAAACATGTGACTATGTTCGCTGGTGTCTCTATTTTCACGTTCCGTGTGATCGAATCACCAATTACTAGGGCACAATCAACAGAATTCTCAGTGGGTGTTTCACTGAGCGGGGCAAATCGATTTGTTGTGGTAATCGGAACGGAAGAGTGGTTTTTTGATCCGCGACTAGAGCGATCCCTCACTGTCACCCATTTGCCCGGCTGCTCAGGCACTACTTCAGCTGGAACCGAATCATGTAAAGAGTTCACTATGCTAGGCGCATCCAAAATAGTATCTAAAGCTCTAGCACTCTTACTATCCTCAATTAAAGTTTGGATGCGTGTCTCTAATTCTGAAATCTTCTCTGTCAGCCTAACTGTCTCCTTACATTTATCACATATAAATCCTACATTGCCAACAGAGAAGTCTATGCTAAACATGTGACATGAAGTGCAGGTGACAATAACAGGACAAGACATTACTCACCGTGTTTGTTGACTGATTATTACTTACCTGAGCTTTTATGAACTCAAAGGCGCGAGCGCGCGAGAGAAAAAATAAATAAATAAAACAGCTGAGCGCACGGGTGGCGCGTTAACAGGCTAGCAGTAGCGAATTAGCGTGTTGTGTTAGTAGTAACGGATGCTAGCGATGTCAATCTGAGATGTTGGGTAAGCTGTATTTAGTATAAACAACTACAAATTGTAGTAAATGATGGTTCAAAACAAAGAAATACGAGGCTAAGACGGAGCTTACAGCACCGAGGCAAACACACTCACAGCAGGCAGCGAGGCAGACAGGAGCAGAGTGGTCAGAGTTTTTACTGTCCTGCAGCTGCTACAGAGGTCTGATTGTTTTCATTCCCTTTTCTGAACACATAATGTATTGACTACTCTCAGGATGGAAGGACCATTTCACCCAGTATAAAAAAAAGTGTTTCTGAACAGGATTACCTACTATAGCTTTAAGATATTGTACACTTTGTTTGGTGTCCTTCTGCAAATTCACTTGATTGGACATGATTTAAAAAGGCACATCAAGTGCATCATAAAACAATCTTCCAAACCCTGATTTTGCCTTCCTTATCACTATGGAAAATCACTATGGAAAGCCTAATAATTATTTATATTTTAGAGCTATCTGGACAGATTTGATTGAAGCAACTGAATCTCAAAACAAAATGAGTTTGCTAGCAAAAAAAAGGGAAAGCGAAAGTAACCATAATGAAACACGAATCAACATAATTTGCATATGATCACATTTGCTGTGCATTGACTATAGGTTCACAAAACAATGTTTATGTTGGTAACAATATCTAAACCACGTACTGCTTTGGTCTGTTTGCCTATAAATATTATTGCCAAGTTATAATTTCCTCCATTGTCTAATGTCAGCATTGGCAAACTTGTAACATTACTTTTCAACAGGTCAAAACAACAGTGGCAACAGCTACTTACCTACTCGTAAGAGATTTTTTTTAATTATTGCTTTTTTAATGTCTGCTAAATTTCAGCAATCCTATAAGATCATTATAAAACACACTGTATGACATGGATCTAATAAAACTTGGGTATGACATATATGTAGACTGTACGATGATGGCACCTATTGAATCTACAACTCAAGTTAGTATTGAAGAATAAATCGCTAGTGGTAAACAAATAGAGCAAGATGCATTTTTTTGTGCGCTGAAAAAAAGAGGAGGAAGCATAATAGGAGAATATGGACGTGGTCATGACTAGGGAAAAGAGGCCAGCTTGGCATGCAAATTTTGCAAATGGAGCTTGAGGTAGTTTTAAGTTTCAGTGCCATGTTGCGTTGATCAATACGCCATTTCATGTTACATTTTTATTGGCTAGTCGGTAGATCGTAGCAGCACACACACTGTGAGATGATCGTGCTAAATTATCACAGGCTATCTTTGGTCACAAGACCGTGACAACATCCGTCTTTGAACCTCTTTCACAGCACTCTCAAGCATTTTAGCATAAGGCTGCCACATAAAATAGTATTCAGTGTGAATACTTTCTGATTGCAGTATATTTCCTGTTCCCGTCTGCTTGGCTCTGATCCCAGTCTGCTTTCCAGAGCTCTGCTGTTATCTCAACCAGAGGAATGTGGGTTCGTACGCTATCAGTTGGTAAACCTCGAACTGTTTTTAACACTCCCTCCTACCCTGTCTCTGTTTGTCTAGGTCGGTCAGACTGACCATGGGGGGTGGGGGGGTCATTGCAGGTGCGTCAGAAATGACCCAGTCCTACGGTGACACAACAGAGCAATCAATACAAACGCCTTGACACAGATTGGTGATGGTTCACCTCCTAATGTCTGTTCAAAAGAAAGAGCAGAGCTAGGTGTGTGTCTAGCCTCAATGCGAATTTTTTTTTGTGATCCATGAGTCAGGTCTGTGCGCGCAGGGATGATGAAAGGCGATGACGCAGAGTTGTGACAATAATGCAGACGCTGGTCTATATGTCTCCACGTCTTTAGAGGTTAAAATAGAACTCAAGGTGTTCAGCTTCCGGTCGGGTTTGAAAAGTATGTGTGGAACTGAGATTTGACCTTTCATCAGTTAATTATGTTTTGAATGTGTGTGTGTTTGTGTGTCTCTGTGTGTGTACTTCACTAGTTTGCTGGCAAATCTGCACCCTACAGTGAGATAAATGTGACGACCTCCCTTTGGGAATATTTAGTGATGTCGTCATTTGACAAAGGGATTCACACACACACTTAACAAATAGGTTCAATTAGTTAACGCATTAGGTATCATGAACTAACAATAATACTTTTACAGCATTTTGCATTTAATAAATATTAACGGTAATTTATAAATATACTTTTGTTCATCCATTCATGTTAATGCATACAACTTAAAATGTATTAATAAATGTTGCTAGTTCATTATACCTAATGCAATAACTAAATTAATTCAATTATCAATTTAGATTATTAAACTTTCTACAACCATTTTATTGAACTTTTTTGTAAAGTTTTTGCCAAATTAAAGGTGCATTCACGTCCATGTTGGAATTACCGCAATTACGAGATCCCAACGTAAAAAGCGTTCACGTCCTCATAGCACTTATTGTTACAACTTGTTAACTCAGAATTTTTGGAGAGCACCGACTTATTAATTTTTCCATTGATAGTGTAAATAATTGCATAAAAATTGCAGCATAATAAGGTTTTTATTATAAAAATGGACAAACAGGTAGGGTTAGGGTTAGCCTGTTATTAATATAATATCCTGTAAAAAAATGTATAGTACAAAAAACAGCGGCAGTGGTTGCCAGAAATTCACAATAAAAAATATGGGGTCAATGTTTCCGGTATTGCAGGGATGGGATATTTGGCCTGTACGTTTGATAACTTATAACCGTGTATTTTTTAAGAGATATAATATAAAAAATCTAGTCTACCTGAATCTATTTTTTATTTTTTTTTGGTTTACCTTAAAATGTACTGATAACCACCATAATACTATTATGTCTTAAGTCTTATTATGCTTGTCTGAAGTTTAAAATCATTGGTTACCCGTAAGCCAATCACATAACGTTTGGTTATGGAGTGTGTTATGCGCATGCTCAGCCGCATCTAACTTCCACTGTAAACACGTGTATGATGCGAAAACAAAACCATCGAGCGAAATACCGGAGTGAACATGGCTGTGAACGACTTTTGCAGATTATGTGAAGTAAATCTACGCATCCACGGTACAATCAGCGTCTACGTCACGGCTCTCAGCCCGCCCTCTGTTCGTTGATTGGCCGGCTGTTTTGAGGCCGGAGGAAAACGGGGAAAACGGTCGCTATCTCAGACTAGTAGGGTAGAAAGACGAGCCACACATTTCCAATACTCACACAGGGACATAGACGCAAAGACAAAACATCATCAGGGTAACATACGACACAAAAAATATGTATAATATACATTTATTACATAACACAAAATTTTACACAAAACATACTGTACATGTACATTACTGATAACAAAAATAAGAATGAACAAAACTGAGAACTTCTGAGACTTACTTTACTGCTTTTCACTGGAATTTATATAGTAATTCATAGTTTTTACAAAATAAATGCAGATTTGTATTTTCAGACAGTTAAAATTACATATAATGTGATACTAAACCATTCATAGGTTTTCAATGTAAATGGACAAAGAGAGTAAAGTAAGGACATTTTGGCTGGTCCTGACGTTGTGAGAGCCCTTTAAAGGCCTGTTTGAGGGTCAAGACTAGGGGTACGGCTATAATTAGACTAAGAGTAGACTTGGGGTAAGGGTTCGGATTATGCCTTTGAACAGTGATTCATGACTTATGATGAGACGGTAATTGTCAGGTTAGTGAGGTACATGGAAGGTCTAACAAAAACCTCATTATTTTCATGCCTCATTCATGGGAATGGCTTATAGGGTTGTGACGCTCGGGTGTGTGTACAAATAAAAAGGCCTTGTGCCGTCATGGTGTCACTTACTGGTTCGTTTCGCACACGATAAGCCTCCCTGCTGGGTCCTGTGCATGTGCGTGTGTTTCATCTGTCTTGCGTAAATGTCACAGTGTGTGAGAGAGTTGTAGCCAATGGGAATGAAATCAGATGGGGCAGCCCGCTGCGACCGCACTGTGAGCGTCCAGATGCTTTGAGAGATGAGGGTGTGAGGTCAATATATCAGCTCGCTCATGTGTTTGTTTGTCGTGTGAGGTCTCTGAGGTTGTTGTCGGGTCCTTGCCCTAGTTTTGTGTGCGTGTGTGAGAGAGAGAGAGACACAAACCATGTGGGCCTGTGTGAAAACCCAGCAGCCCCGGACAGGGTGACCCCATCAGGAGGCAGGTTAAATATTTATACCAGCCTTCACTGTGAAGATTCAATCTGCCCAGGGGAGAGAACCAGGAAACCCGTCAAGTCCAATGCTTTTCACAGCATTGCTGGATCTGCGTGCTTGTGAGAGGAGGAGAGCGTGCGAATGAAATAGTGTTTTGGATAGAGACGATGTTCTGCCCACAGTAAATGTAATTTGCATGTGCCTTTGTTTGTTTTTGCATGTGTGGGGGGAAAGAGAGACAGTATTGTATGATAACCGGTTGATTTTAATATATCACTGAATGCTTTTTGTTTTAAATAAACAGAAAGTTCTGAAACTAAATTCTGATTGATGTGGATGAGCTTGATGCCTGAAAAAATATTTATTCTGATGATAATAAACTAATACATATAAGCATTTTATTAGGTTAGATCTTTTAACATAATGCGTTTGCTGCACTTTTATTGAAGCCCCAAAAATCCAGCCTTGCAATACACAATTGTGTAATACACAATTCAATTTTTTTTGCCTCTATAAAATTATGGTAACAACAGTTGTATAACAGTGTCTGCCCACTTTTTAGCAACCTTGTGATTTTTGAAACGTTTAATAGTTTAATTGTTTAATAATAACCAGCCACAAGGTGAATCACAACATTACTTTGATTTTGTCACAGACACCATTTCCCATCATTCTCCTCGGCACCTAACTACGCACCCCTGGATCTCATATAGTCCTCATCACCAGCACTATATAGAGTGCATGTGGATATGTGTGTATGTACCATATAACTCGTACTATACACTGTAAAAAAAAATTACATCCCCAAGTCAAAAATTTCAAGTGACCGATAACATCTACATTTTTCAATTAGTCTGACGTATTATTTCTCATTGAGCCAATGTTAACAGACTATTGCAACAAGAATTTCACTTGGGCCAATTGAACAATTTAGATGTTATCGGTCACTTGAAATTTTTGATTTGGGAGGGTTAGACATTTTTTACAGTGTAACTTTTTTTGAAATAAAATGAGATCTTTACCCATATACACTCTCATAAATTATAATAATTATTTATTTTTTAGAGCTGTCAGGACAGATTTTGTGGGATATGTGCATAGATATGTCATTTGCCCATTTCTGTCATGTCATGCACAGAGAAAAGTAGCTCTACATTGGTAATTGTGTGGGAGTATTGAGAAAAAACAAGAAAAAAAAAATTACCATGGATCATTCAAAATGGCAGTTTGATTTGACCCTATGGCATTATTTTTATAATCCTGACTTGACCCGAATGTAAGTAGGTGTAATGTAATAAGCAGCGACGTCTGCACAGCCTGCAGGACCGGGTATGACATAGATGGAAATCAGAGAATACAAATAAGAAACATCATTTAAAAGTGCATTTTAAAAGAATTCTGTTCTTCAGAGATCCATTTTGTCATTTTTAAAACTGCCCAAGGCCACTAAAACTCAAAACTAATACTAATACTCAACCCGTGTCTGGCACTTGGATTCTTGGACCCAAACCCACTTGGATCTGGGACGAACTCTATACTTTATAACTTAATGTCTTCAATGAGGTAAAGAACTACAATCCCATGAAGCTTCAACAAAGGCAAATACCATCAATTAATAACCTTGTAGCCAACTACTGTAAATGTCTTTAACTGTTCATAAGTTATCATTAAAAATCAATTCCCCTATGGAGAAAATGAATGGAATTTTTACATTCGGCACCCAACTGATGCACTTTTAAAGAGACTATATTTTATAAGATCATTTTGTACAATCCAAATAAGCTCTACAGATCTTTTTAGGAAAGGGTTTAAAAAAACAGTGTTTTTCATGCTTGTTCAATGAACCATAAATAATTCTTGCACATGCAACAGTCTTTAAGACACTAATAACTTAGGACACAAAAGAGACACCAGAAGAAAGATGCCCAGGGTCCCTGATCAGCTGTTTGAACATGCCATAGTCCTGCAGATGTGGCCAGTGCAATAATAAACTGTAATGTAAGATGCCTAAGACAGTGCCACAGGGAGACTGGAAGGACAGCTGATCGTCCTTGAAGTGCCAAACAGTGTGTAACCATATATCTCCCCAGATTTTCCACATCAATGTTCAGTCTTTATATGTTAATACAAATATTTACACATTAAGTTTTTAGTCATAATAATAACAACAATAAAAAAATAAAAAAAATCAATTTTTTTTTTCTGTCCCTAGATTTCAGGTCAATCATTGTTCTGTTGTAGGACCCGAGATCTGAAACTCAACACAATGTCAATCTCGGAGTTCATATTTCAACTCAAAAACCGTTTTCTGCTAACACAAATGCTATATGTCTTAAGTGATGCATGCAGTCATTCTCAATGATAGTGTAATTGGAAAAGTGATACTGTAATGTCATTTCATCATCATCTGTTCATCGTCTGTGTATTAGTGTACCACCATTGTAAAGCATCCTTGAGTTCCGGAAAGGTGCAATATAAATGAAACAACATTGTTGTTATTATTATTATTTTAAAGGTTCCTACTTTTATTTTGGAAGTCTCCTACAATAGATTCACATGCATATAAGGTCAAAAATATACCTTCATCTTCTCATAATATACATTGCAGAATCACCTCTTTTCTCACAGTGTCTGAAATGGTTGGATCAGTGATTCAGTCTCTCTAAACCCCTCCTTTCTGAGAGCCTACTCTACTCTGATTGGTCAGATGGCCCAGTCTGTTTTGATTGGTCTACCGCTTACGGCGCATTTCGGAAACGAAACGGCCATTACCATATGGGAATTGTAGCTTCCTCGGCACTTGAATACACAATGATACGAACAGAAACAATGGCGTCATTTTTTCCGTTTCAATTCAAGCCCAAGTCCTCATCCTTTGGAAGTGCATGAACATTGTATTCGAAGCGCTAAAAACAGCATTTCTCGACATGTCGACAACATGAACCAAACTCTTCCAGGCCTCAGCTACCACTACAGTGTTTAAGAGAGAGTCAAAGTAGAAGCCAATGAAGACCATAGGCTGGCATTATGCCAAACAATGTAGCAACTTGACATATTAATATAGCATGTGCAGTCACAGTTTTATGTGCATTTATCAGCCTTTTATAACTGATGCAAATTGCCCCTCTGCTTCATGTTGTACCTAAAAGCACCCCTTACCCATGGTAAAATCACTGTAATGCAATAATAATAACCCTCTACTGTATTATTAATACGATTCAGTTAGCAGATGCTAATAATCCTTGAAGGGTTAAAATGTTACCATAAAAGAGACTGTGACATGGTGCACTAGATTCATACCGCCAGTGTGAAATCATTCAGAAATCATAACATTTTTGTGTGACAGTTCTGGTAGCATCTGACAGCACACTTTTTACATCACTGCATGTAGGGTATTTCGATTACTTGAAAAACGTACATGCACATTTTGGACGATTTATAAATGATTTGGAAGCAGATCATTCATGCTTAACGTACAGTGTAATGGTTTCTCGTGCTGTGGGTGGGTGCACATGGAGGCCTAACGTGTTTGGCTGTAAAGTAGTACGCACGTTTGTTCATGTGTTCTCTAGAGCTCGAACTGCTGTCCACATTTAGCCATCTGAGTGAGCCGCAGACATCAACTGCACGGCGCATACGTGAGGCAGCTCTAAAAATACCCGCAGCACACATCCGCCGACACACACTGGGGCCTTGCATTCAGCACATGCAGTTCTGGTAATGAATAGTGGGAGGCTGTTTTTGTTTTTGAAGATGTTTATTTGGGTTGTAGATTTCTGCCAGCACACTATGGCTGCTTACAACCCGGCCACGAACAAAGATCTTAAAAACAAATCAGATGGAAACCTTTGAATTGCCCAAATTTGATTCACACAAATGAGGGTTAATGTACAGTCAACTGGTCATTATCACAAAATAAACTATAAGCTGAGGGGTCTTGTCAATCTGAAGGGGTTTAGTTTGTGAAAAGAACAGGCTGACTGTACATTATCCTGCTTATTTATTACTACTTGCCAGATAAATAAATATTTGGACATGGAATATTCATTTGAGTTATACTGTATATCAATTTTTGACTGACAGTCTTCAGAGTTTTAGTGTCAGTACTACATTAACCTACTATATATAATGTTGAATATCGTGTATAATAATGCAATGGGGGAATGTTTGTGTGTCCTGATAATGCCAAATGTCTTATGTTACCAGTAAAAAGTGGCTTATATTATTTTAAATATATCTAGTCAGTGACAGTGCAAGCATATTCGTCTAAAATTATTCTGTATTTTCAGCTTCAGAATCATATTTGTATGCTGGTGTCACCATTGTCCTGTGCATTGGGTTATCAGCACCAAGTCAAAGCATATTCATTTACACCCACAATGTAACATCAAATGTAGCATTTTAAATCAACAGTACATTTTTCGTTAACCTTTTTTCATGTGTCTTGGAGTATCGCAATAATATTGTATCTTGAGTTCAGTATCAAATCGTGACATGAGGCTATCGTTACACCCCTATATAATATGTAATTTTTTCTTTGACTTTCCTCTGCCAGTAACTCCATTGACACAATTCAGTTTCAGAGATTTCCCAATAGTCATTCACTCTTAACACCTTGTTGGTCTTACACCAGTGGCCTGTTACACAAAGCTAGCTGAACAAATTCGGATTCATTTTACTGTGAACTGCATAGGAAAATCATTAACATAAGACAATTATAGGGATAAGCTGAATAGGAAAACTGATCATTTTGGTCTTCACCTAATAATTCACAGCACAAAAACATTGTTGTATTTTCTTTTACCATGCGTAGTTTGTCCTTTTTGTAGTAACTGATTACATGTATTCTGGAAAATCCAAAAATGACTTGTAATTAGATTATATTACATTTTAAAATACTCGTATTCAGACTACAGTTACAGTACAGTTCGAGCCCTAGTCTAAACCCTGACGTATTTTAATATTTAATGCACTTCATGTTGTTGACAACAAAGATTGGAATATATTTTCTTTCTCTTTGCATATTTTTATATCAATATGGTACGATATTATCCTATTCAAATCAATGTGATAAATGAGTTAGTTCAAAAGTAATCTAAAAGTAATCAAAAAGTAGTCGGATTATATCACCTTAAAGGAGAACTTGGTAACTTTTTTAACGTAATAAAACTGTCTAGAAATCATTTGGATGGTTAAACAACCTGTTCTGGTGATATTGGTGACTTTCCCCGCTCCCCCCAGCGTTCCCAGGCGGAAAACCAACCTTGCAACTTGGGGACTACCGTCCCGGCAAGATAGAAATTGGAAGTCTCGTGAGAAGCGAGAACGAGAACGAGCGCGAAACACAAATTTCTTTACGGCAATTCGACATAAACAAACACGCATGTATGATGTATTACCAGATTACCCACCTCGGTAGACATAGCTCCACACGATACAGTTGGCTTGCTCCGATCAAAACAAACGCACATGAGCAGCGGTAGAGAGGGGGAGGAGGCCGCCGCAAGTGAGTTTTATTACGACCGTGTTGTGAAATATACACCCTCCCACAGCTGTAGGGGGAGCTTGTGGGGAAAACATGCGACAACAAAAGGGAAAATCAGCGAAGAAGTGAGTAGAGTTCGCTAGAGTTACCGAGTTCTCCTTTAAAAGTGTAATATAATGGATTAAACGTTACTAACTACAATTATTGTCATGTAATTTGGAATCAGTAACCGACTATAATTTGTAATTAATCTACCCAGCACTGTTTGTGGATTACGGCATTTTAACATTTTGACGTCAAAAACAAAAGATATGGGAAAAGACTTTTCCTCACTGTTAAAATTTGATAAGCCTATTCATTTAGTTATTCAAACTATGCACATCTAATGCATTTTATTATTTCCTTCTAGTATGAATTTAGTATTTCCCCCTGCTGATCTTTTCCTCAGAAAAGACCCACCATTTGAGACTTACTTTAATAAATTACCTCAGCATGCGAAGTTTCCCTTTCCTGTTACTCTTTCTCATTTCTTTTCTTCATGGACTCTGTGCTTTGTTGCTCAAGCTGCACGCTGACGTAGTTCCTCTACTGTAATGCGATGGTGTGTATGGTAATAGTATTTTGAGTAAGAGGGATGGAAGAAGTGCTCGTATTGTGTGCACGTATGCATGTGGATCAGAGAGACGGTGGAGGAAAAAAGAAAAAAAGAGTGGGTGGAATAACATTTCTTTGCAGTCTGCATATGGAAAGTCTCCTTGTCTTGCAGGTGCATTGTTGAGATAAGAGGAAGAAAAGGAGGAAGAGAGAGAGAGAGAGAGAGAGGGAACCCGCGTGTGTGCAGCACATGAACAGCACATCCATCTGAAATAGTTGAGGAAAAAATGAGACATTACACAAGACTTCCTGAGTATGAGGAGGGAGAGATTGATGTTTCCTTCTGTGCAGGAATGAAAGACCGGAAATTCTGCGGTGAACGTAACAGACCGGTATGTTAGCAATCATGCTCCTAATCCAAAAAACCTACTTTATTCCACTGGCGTTTCACACATGTGGCAGAGCAGTTGTTCACATCCTCAAATGAGACCAAAGCTCTGCTAAAACGACTTGGGCCTGTGTTTGCCTATGTCTCGTCCAGCTTCAGGTCTTGTACCAAAACGCAGAGTACAGGTTACATCAGAGCCCTGTCCTCATATACCTCACCAACTTAATGATCGCAAATGCTGCTGCAGTTCAGCTGAGGTTAGTCTTAACTTGCTTGATTACTGTGGAGAGCTCAGAATGAAAGGTCTTAAGGGCTGTGGCTGGTCCTCAGTCTCATCTCTTCCAAAGCCGGGTGATCTGCCTACGTAGGTAGCGTTTTAAGACATCATAAGCTCACTCCTGACGTTCTAAAAGGGAGTTCACATTAGGACTGGGCGGCATTTACAAGACAACTGTAGAAATGTGTCAACTGGTACTAATTTTAAACCTGCCTTGGCACAGACTTGTTATCAGCCCTATTTTGTTTCGCATCCATTAAGTTCTACAGTGCCTTTCATTTGAATAAAGTAGCTGTCATTTCTTAAGTAGGCCTATTTATTTCCTGGATTACCTAAATGACATTACCACATGATTATTTTTTTAAGAACTATATTGTGATACTTTTTATATTATATGAAATTACTGACATTACTGCCCATTGGAGGTACATGCTTATTACACGGCTCTCCGAAACGCTTGATTCTGATTGGTCAGTCGTGACATTCCGAGGTCGGTTATTCCCCAAAAATTACTGTCGTCAATAACAATGCTGTACAATGACCGCTCATCCGGGTATTTGAGTCCGGCGCTTCTTTTATGTCTCTTTTATGCCTGGATTTTAAGATAATAAACAGCAACGTTTTTAAAGGGATAGTTCACCCAAAAATGAAACTTCTGTCATTAATCACTCACTCTCATGTCGTTCCAAACCTGTAAGACTTTCATTCATCTTCAGAACGTAAACAAAGATCTTTTTAATGAAATCTGAGAGGTTTCTGTCCCTCCGTTGGCAAGCCCCAGAAAGGTAGTGAAGACATCATTAAAGTAATCCATGTAACTCAAGTGGTTAACCTCAATTTTATGACATGAATGCTTTGTTTGTGCAAAAAAAAACACAAAAAAACATAATTTACCACTTTATTAATTATTAATCTCATTGGGATGCTTTGGTATAAAGGGATGTTGTTCACTTCTTATGTGCTTTATCATTAATCTGCAGATTGTCGTGCGTTCGGTGGGTTCCTGGAGCTACTGAATCTGACATGTCTGAATCCTGTCAGTTTTCATTTATGCAGACATGAGGGACACGTCCCTTCAGAGATGAATCATGTCTGTTTGTTGAGGGTTGGACTCAGTTCAATTAGCATGCAGTCTTCTTGAGTCACCGCCTGCTCTGCACATGCTATGGCAGCGTTCAGTCTACAAACACTTGTTCCTTGTGCTTTAAATCATGAGTTTCAGTAAGATTGGCTTCTAATAGTTCAATAAAAGATTTGATAAAAGGCCTTCCCTTTCCTGAATATTTGACCTGGATTTCGTGAGATTAAATGTGACTTCCACGAAACGTGTAAATTACTCTCGTGTGTTACACCACTGCGGTCATTAACGGCAAAGCAACCCACACAGCCCACAGCCAGACAGAGCACTGCTAATGACACCCAGCTGCTTCCTCAAAAACTCTCTGTGCATGTTGAGTGTGTTATCTTTTGTCTTCTTTCTCATAACTTGTGCACATTTTATGCACACCTGTGTTTCAGTGGCTTTTGCTTCTACTTTGTGATTGTGTAGACTAGTTGCTTGGTTGGAATAATATGAATGTATTACACCTTAGTTTGGACTTTTCTTTTTCTTTTCTTTTTTACTAATCTGAAAGAGGTTAACATTCTCAGGTCACATTTTACCATTAAATAACAGAACACAAATTATATATTTTGCATAAAGACCATTCATATTTTCAGCATTTTCAGCATTCACAATTTTATCCCCATTTTATCCCCAAATTCCCTTTTGATTTTCTTCTTTCAATTGCAATATTTAACATTCGTAGCAATAATTATAACATCTATATGTATTGATTAAACATTAAAATTGATAAATATTAAAACACATGCATAGAAGATTATGAATATTACAATATTTAAAGCAATAGTTTACCCAAAAATGACAGTTCTGTCATAATTTACTCACTCCCGTGTTGTTCCAAACCCATTTGACTCTCTTCTGTGTATCATAAAATATGATAATCTGAGAGAAGTTTCACCATAATGTTTGGTTGTCAAAGAAATTTTGTGATTAGAAGAAGAAAATCAGTCACACAGGTTTGGAACGATATGTGAGTGAGTAAATGATGACTGAAGTTTCATTTTTGGGGCGAACTATCAATTATATTGAAAATAATGTCGATAAAAAAAATTCTATGATTAGTCTTTTGCACGACTATTAGTCAATTGCATTTTTTTGATGCAAAACAGAATTTCTTACTTTGAGGTACATTTTGAGGACCCAGGCATGTTCTTTACTGGTTGCATGAAATTTCAATCACCTGTAGCCTACATGTGGTCTTTTACGTCTCTTGTTTATCTATCGGTTTATGCATGTTTGGCATGTGACGTCAGCATAGCATGCTGTCTGTTTACACTCAAGTGTGTGTGTGTGTGTGTGTGTGTGGCCTCTACGCTGACACTCTCACCATTGGAGCCAAAGGGCCAGAGTCCCACATTAATCTCATTACCACAGGTAAGTCTCTTAACTCAAGTCCCAATAATCCTTTTATACAGAGCAGAGAGGGAGATTCCCTTTTTCGGGGAGTGACAGATGCACAGGGAAAAGGAGGGGGGCATTGCTGATCAGTTATAGGCTTCTATTCGGTCAAAACAGCCATTAATATCTACAGCAATATGTGACTGTCAACAAGAGACGGTTGATTTATCAGTTTATATTGGAATATCTGGAGTTCCTGTGCTTTGGATCAGTGTGCCTCGTCTGGAATCAGAACAGGCGGAGGAGGAGGGGATGTTCTCCCAGTGACATCAAGCTTTATCTACTCACAGCTCTCTGACGCCAACCAGTTCTCACGTGTCGAGGAGAGGAGAGGAGATGATTAAGACCGACTGCTTTATTGCGTGCACACTTACGCACACACACTCACACATAGTCAGATATGCTTATGCACACGAACACACTTATGTGGATGGTGCATCGCTGAGTCTGGGAAAAAAGACACAACCTCACCGAATTTTATTAAAAAGAGGACTACAGGCATATTCATTCCTCTTATGCACTTATTTTCATTTACATGAAATGGGAAAAACCCACAGGAAAAAGAACAAACAGAAGCGAGATCAAATGAATATCTCAATTGTTTCTAGATAGTAATGAGATTGAAAACTTTGCTTAAGTCTCCTATTTCTCTGATATTTCTAATGCAAATGATTACTCACACTACCGTTTAAAGGTTTGGGTTGGTAAGATTTTTAGTGTCTTTAAAAGGAGTCTCTTCTGCTCGCCAATGGTACATGTATTTGATCAAAAATACAGTAAAAACAGTTATATTGTCAAATATTATTACAATTTAAAAAAACAGTTTTCTAATTGAATATATTTTAAAAATGGAATTTATTCCTAATGGCAAAGCTGTATTTTTATCATCATTACTCCAGTCTTCAGTGTCACATGATCCTTCACAAATCATTCTAATATGCTGATTTGCTGCTCAAGAAACATTTATTATTGTTGTCAATGTATCATAAACGAAAGAACGAATGAACAAACAATCCGAAACTTTTGATTGATAGTGTATGATTCATTTAGAAAAATTCAAAGAAAACAAATCATTTAAAGAGAGTTTATAGTTTACTGTAAAACAATAAATTAGTTTACAATAATACCACAAAAAAAAATTTACCCATAAAGAATAGAACAATGCATCCATGCATTGCCATATCAGTGCAATATAACCAATTAATTACGGTCTGTCCCTTTAAGGAAACACACCTGAGACAAAGTTGAATTTCACCATAAAGAACATCTATATAAGTTGAGTTGACTGACACCCTGAATGATTTACAATCACAAAGGTGGGGGCACTTAATCAACTGACTCATTGTTTACCCACTGTCATCCTCTTTCTTACCCCTCATCTACTGTCCCAAATTCACCTCCTGGTCTCTCTCCCCATTCCTTTCCTCCTTCAGGTCATCCGCCTGTTCAAAAGAGTCATGCGCTTCCTGACGCAATACTATTAACATCAGTGTGTTTTTCCCTTCAGAAATAACCTCACAAAACATTTGGACAAGTTGTTTACTACCTAAAGTAAGGCTTGTTAGAGCACCACTCGCATTTGTTCTCAGAAACATGTAGTGCACGTGTATTATAACTCTCCAGTACACAGTGTTGAGCTCATCTAAACTGGAAGTAGAGAGGGTTTTCAAAGGTCACTGTTTCACACTACGTCACAAACTATAGTAGACGCTGCTGAATATATGCATCCTTAAATAGTTCACATTTGAGGGAGCCGACAAAAGAAACACTTTGACATTAGACAGAAAGCTGCCTGCTCCATTACTTTTGACCTTGTTTAGTCAAATGCCAGAGAGTGCCTTGGAAGACGAAATGTCCTTTAAATGCCCTGAAGGCAGATAGATTGATCTTCCAAACGGACTTAACTGTGATTCATTTCTACAATTTGACTCTGCCCTTGTGTTTGAAGGCCAGACCTCTTACAGCTGTCAGGCCCAATCATTGGTCATAATCTTCTCAACAATGCATTGATTATGAGGTCAGATATTTCCTCTTCATAACCCTTACAGATGGAAGCTATTTTGCCCTGTACCTCAGGGTCTTTAAATGGGATTTCAAGGTTGAACACCATTAGTCAAAATGGTGCCAATTCACACACTTTAGTTGGCAATCTCAGGATAATATATATACCCCTGGTTTCACAGACAGGGCTTAAGACTAGTCCTAGACTAAAATGTAAGTCTGAGCTGTTTCCACTGAAATAAACTTGCACTGACTGATCTTAAAAATATATCAGTGCCTTTTTAGTTTTAAGATGCACATCGGTAATGTTTTTTTTCTAAGCATGTTTATAAAAATTACTTAAATGTCCTAATTGATCTATGGT
The DNA here is from genome assembly GCF_951802725.1 of Rutilus rutilus. NCBI lineage: Eukaryota > Metazoa > Chordata > Actinopteri > Cypriniformes > Leuciscidae > Rutilus > Rutilus rutilus. Next base: position 27,262,881 of record NC_140215.1, read on the forward strand.
CTAATCCTGGCTTAGTCTAAGCCCTGTCTGTGAAACCGGGCCATAGTTTAGTTATCTTTTTGTTCCTATTTGTGCTTCAGTTCATTTTAGCCTTGATTGTTTCCTAGTTTGTCTCTTTGGTTACTTATTATGTTCAGCTGTCGATCATTAGTTTTCCTTGATACCTATGTGTATAATTTCTCCCTGTTTTGTTCAGTTCTTTGTCTGTGATTGTCAGTATTTAATGTGGTAAGGGTTTGTGTTCTTCTGCGTAACTCTATTTTGTGGATTAAAGTATTATTGGACTGAATTCTTGAGTTCTTGGTTTCGATGGTATTACCACACGTGACAGAATCACAGACCAGTTAAAAGGAGCAAAAATATGGACTGTTTCATGCTAGATGGATGAACGCTGGAGGAATATGTGGAGGGCTATCTTCAACTTTACAACAAGGCGCACTGGGACGATGAGACCCCGGAGCCAGAGCAGGTCGTCGCACCCGTCCCGAGCCTGGAGCCGATCGCCAGATCCAGCAATGAGTCAAGTCCAGTGAGATAGTTCTCTGATGAGCCAATTGAGGAGCGCTGGCTCATCAGTTTAGCCACAGAGCTCGTCCTTCTCCAGCCCACTACCCTCGACATCATAGATGACCCAATCCCACCCAATATCCTGCCCATTAGGCATCTTCTCACCTGACTCCATCTAAGTCCCCAGACTTACCTGCACCACTGGTGTCTTGTAGCTCCTATAGCTCCTTATTCACCACCAGCACGGCTCTGTGAAATCGATCACCCTGGCTACACCTTAGGCCTCCAGGCCCATTTTTTTCACCTCAACCTGTCAGCCCTTCAGCTCCGCTTTGGATCGGAATCTTCCTTCCCTCCAGTTCCACATTGATCCTCGCTCCCAGTGTCGCCCCGTTCTGCCAGGCCCCCGCCTCCTCCAGTGAATCATCTGTGGCCTAAAATAGTTTGCTGTTCTTTGTACTTTACTAGAATGCAGTGCATTGTACGCTTTTAGAATGTAGTACTTGTAGAAGGAATAATATAGTATGTACATACCAATGAAAACTGTACTCTGCAATATGCAGTGTGAATTAAGTATAATATTGTGTGTGTTAATGCTTGTATACATTTATATAGTAAATAAAAAAATGCTATCTAGTGAGTACAGTTTTGGAGTGTGCCCTTTGTAGAAAGCAAATTGTAATTTTCCATGAAAGCATTCACTTTTAGGTATGTACAGTGTACAATTTGAAGTATACTTTAGTGGGTTTATAATAAGTGAAGCCTGGCCCTATGATATTCATCAAGTCTTTCCCTCAGGACACCACTGACGTCAGTCATGCCGTATTTTCTCTGCTTAACGACTTTATTTACTAAATAAATGTTGCTTTTAGGAAAATAAGGCTTTCTTGCATTTCCCAGCAGTGAAAGAGGCAGACGGTTGTTCAGGGTGGCAGTGCTGATCTCATTCTGTTAAAACGTTCTTAAGCCTTTTTTTTTTCCACTGGCCAGACTCCTCGTAAATGGTTGCTTTATTTTGTTTTATTTGGTGTCATTCTGTTTTATATGATCTTTCAGTGTGGAGTTTTAGAACAGACTGACAGTAACTATCTTTATGAGACTACTTGTCTCAAACAGTGTCAAAGTTTGTACTGAAAGTACCTGCTGTTATCAGTACTGTAGCTTCTCTAGTACTACAGCCTCTCCAAATGATTTCAATTTTTTGGCTCTGGCCTATTTATCTTGGGTGCTATCCAATCTTTTCATCGCATAACAGTACGCCATGATAAACCCGTTCTCTGAAAACACATTTATAATCAAGGTATGTCAGAATACTTGTATTTTACCTTCATGTTGTAGGTCCCTAATAAAACAATTCAATCCATATACATAATTTCCTTCACTGAGGACCTGAAGTGCACAATGAAAATGTCAGTCAGAAGATGTGCTGTGTTACTGTGCAAAAACCGACGCCAAAGACTAGCGCTGAATCGCTGATGAAAGCCGACTGTAAAAAAAAAAAAAAAAAAAACTCAGCTTGGTGTGTCCCTGGCTTAAGGCTGCGTCCAAAATCTTGGCCAGCTGACTTGTTGCCATCAGACAATAACTTTGCAGGCGGCATTTGCTCATGAAGGTAGTTTACAAAACTGATTTCGGGCAGGCTTCTGAGGCAGCATAACAATTTACTGATAAATACAACAAAAATACCCCCTGAAAAGGTACGGCCTCAAGCAGTAAAATGAGGAGGGCACAGAGGAGGCAGAGGAAAGGGAAACAGGGTTGAAGCCAATAATGGAGACCAGGGCTGCGTTCAGCCCCGACAAAACGTTGCACAACGTTTTTTAAACAGAAACGGTGATGCGTTGAACACACTGTTCTGATGACGCAAGAGTTGCAACTATGGCAGCTGAGAAGGCCATTCTTTGTGTTCTTTGTTTAGAATTTTCGGAGCCTTATGAAGTCGGTATAAATATGTGTTTAATACTACAAAATATGCCCGATGTTACAGTTACTGCACTTGCCGCCCAGAACAAAAGAGAACATCCCAATCGAGTGAAGGGATTTCTGAAACTGAAATGGAAGCACACATCTTACCTAATTCAGACTAAAACACATCTATTTAGCCTCACATACTGACTTTATTTGTAGTTCATACTGTTTTAATAGCCTACCCTGTATTTTCTTTCTCATTTTTAGGAAAAGCACTTAATTACCATTGTTTATTTCTATACCAAATGTCATACACTTGCAATGAAGCTAAAAATATAAACAACTACATCATTATGTTGATATCCTATATTTTTACAATAAAACTTACGACAAACATGTCTTCTAATATCCTCAGTTGTTGCGTATACCGAGCTGCATCAAACACATTTGTAAATTACTTTCCTTGAACCCATTGTGCGAGTTCACTTTAATACCCCGTGTTTTATATACGTTGCTGCTGATTGGACTGCAGTTCTGACACACCCACCAAACAAGAGAAAACGTATCTCAAACCCCGTTGCACACCGGTGCACGCCGTTTCCAGGAAACATGACGTTCAACCCGGAAACCATAGCAAAACGTTGCGCACCGTTTTGAACTTGAACGTGCCCCAGGGTGGCAAAGATGGTGGGCGGAGACAGGAGCAGGAGGATCCAGATGGTGACCCAGAGTCCAGCCAGAACGATGCCTCACGGTGGAGTTAAGGGAGGGTGGAGGAATGGTGAAGATTTCCTCTAAGCCATGGGGACGACTGATGGAGACAGAGCCCAGTGGAGAGGGTGCCCAGAGCGTAGACAGAGAGCAGATGGACCAGAACGACACCGCAGGCTTCGGAGGCCGCGACAGAGCTGTAGCGACGACCCCCCCGAGGTGGAACCAGAGTACCGGAGGGCTGAGGTGGAGCCAGAGCAACTGAGGGCTGTGGTGGAGCCGGAGGGAGGGCAGAGCCAGATGGAAGCCATAGGGTGGAGAGAGACTGAGGCGAGGCGATGTCCAACTGAGGTGGAGTCGGAGGATCGAGGGAGCCCAGTGGCTGTAAGTCTGATAGTCCCATGTGGAGCCGAGGGAAGGAGGGACCAAGGCGGAGGAGTCAGGGTGACGGGCCAAGGTGGAGTGATGGGAACAGTGGGGAATCCCCTCAACAGGGCGGATCTGGGGCTGAGGGGAACCAGCAAAGGCAGGGTTGAGGAACTGGCTGATTTTAGATGGGGAGGCAGGACAGGGAGGCTGGGAGGTAATTATGGTAACACAGGCGACTCTGAGATGGCCGGGACCAGAAGGGGCACTGGAGAGTTCATGCTGGGACGGGAGAAACAGGGCTTGACAACAGCTCACCCTTGACGGTGGGAATGTGGGCGGAGTCTTCCACCGTTCCCTTGTACTCCACGATGTCTCCCACAGTTACGATGTTGCCGGCTCACACACCTGGTCAGACATCTTGCAAGGCTCAAACTCCGGGGTAATGTATGACTCCTTCCTTATAGTAGGTTTCGGCTCGTTCATCACGGCAGGCTCAGTTCCCCCATCTGCGATGGGCTCTGGCGTCGTATCCATGCAGTGGGATGGTGGCTGGCTGTTCTCTGGGTGCGAAACGGGGGTTGGTAATGGTGACGCCACCGTGCTGGAGCACCCAGCCCAAATACTCCAACAGGCTCCTCTGTTTGGGCTGGAGGAGAAGACGCACCACTGGTGATGAGTCCATTTCTACTTGTCGTGTTTGTCCTGTATTCTGAACTAGAAAGAAACCTAAACAGAACATACACATGTGTCAGGGTACTGCTGTGTAGAACTCACCCACAAAGGCACAGGAGGCAAGAGTCCAAGGAAGGTAATCTTTAATCCACAAACTGAGATGCAAATTATCTCAGGAGAATGCAATAGCACACCTTTGGTTAGTCAACTAAACATGACTAACACCAGACAAAGAAAGAGGAGCAACTAAGAGAATTTATAGAGACTAAAAGAGGTACACACCTGAAATGAGGACTGTAACCATATAAACTAAACGGCAGGGAACAAAGGAGAACTGAACTAATTAACAGGCTCAAAGCAATGACAAAATAGAGCATGACAAGAAAACATGACTATAACAAACTAAGATTATGACAACGTGACACAAATATGGAGATTTATTCCAATTTAATTGCAATATTTTTGTTTTATTATTTGGAGTATTGAATAAGGTAGATGTATTCCAGAAATAATGTGGATAGTACTTGTGTACTATAGTATGTGTATGTGTATATTTAAAATGCTTGTATACACAAATACATACACATGCTACAGTGTGTATATAGAATATATAGGCATTACAAGTTTTGATGTAACAATTAAAGTAACACATTACTTTATAAATTAACATTAATACTTAACTTACTTTTCTGAAAAAGTAATGCACATTTATTTTTAATTTTAATTAATTTGCTTAAACAGTTTTTTAAACTACTGAATTAAAATTCTCCCTCTTCTCCATTACGTAGACATGCACACTTATAAGTAAGTGGGAACAGACAAAAAGTACAAAAGTACAAAAAAGTAAAACATTTCAGTAAAAATGGTTGTACAATAAGGAAATTAACCCGTAATGTTGAGAGATGTTTTGTTTGGCATACATAGGTCTAGGGATCAAGAAATATTCCAAGTGGTCAGAATATAATATAATAATGCGTTTTTAAAAGAAAACGAAAGCGTATGTTATAAAGGCTATGTTGTAGAATGCATTACTGCGCTAAACACTTGCCAGAAAGAACTTCAGTCAAAAACACCTTAAAGGCTTGAAAGAGAGCAAAGCCTCAGCCAGGTGATAAAAAGTAAAGCAAAAGTAACATAATGCATTACTTTCCATTAAAAGTATCGTAATTAGTTACTTTTTCAGGGAGTAGTGCAATATTGTAACGCATTACTTTTAATAGTAACTTTTATCGTTATCTGTTGGAGATGATAACGGTATCATTTTCAAAAACTCTTTAGCAAAAACTTGCACTTTGAAACCTCAGCCCACCAAAATGCCGTTGTCGTGTAAATGAACGGCCAGAACGCAAACAGTTTTCTGTTTTCTGTTTTTAGTCCCTCCCTGTTTACTGAAGTCAGCTGGACCCCGGCCGTATCCAGTTCAGATGGTGGACCTGCACCTGGACCCACCCATGACGCATCCCTGAAGTGCCAGCCTCATCAGCCCTGTGAAGGCCTCATCGACACGACCAATCTGACTTCTGACCTGTAATGCTGCCTGGATCATAATCATACACTGTTCGCTCGTTGGTTCCCCGACTGAGCCTGGGTTCTCCCAAGGTTTTTTTCTCCATTCTGTCACCTGATGGAGTTTTGGTTCCTTGTAATTGTTGCCTTGGCTTTTGGCTTGCTTAGTTGGGGACATTTATTATTCAACAATATTATTGATCTGCCTTACTTAAGGTGGACGATGACGCAATTTTCTTCTAGAAACAAACTTTGTTGTATTATTTTCATGTTATCACTGTGAAGCTGCTTTGATACAATCTGTACTGTAAAAAGCGCTATATAAATAAAGGTGACTTGACTTGACTTGACTTAAAAATGGTGTTGTGAAAACAGCCCCTAAATTAACTAGATGTACCGCATGGCGGTACAAAATATGACCGCCGCTCAGGCCTGCACTGGCTTTCCACAAAAATAAATGACGTGGAGCAATTTGGCTGTATTGCGTGTTTATGTATATACCTAAAAAAAGTAGTAGTATGTGCATGTCTGTGTGTGTGTGTATGTGTGTGTGTTTGTGTGTGCGCATGTGTGTTTGTGTGTGTGTGTCTGTGCATGTGGATTTGTATGTGTGTGTATGGGTGTGTGTCTGTGCGTGTGGATGTCAGTGTGTGTGCATGCTTGCGTTTGTTTGTATTCCTGCATGTGTGTGTGTGACAGTATCATCCTAAACCAGCAACCCTTCGCTCAACAGCACCATCTACAGGCCGATGAGTGTACAGTCACTAAATGTGCACATAAATTAATTTATTTTATACCCCCCCATGGATGAAATTCTACGAAACTTAGCATACCCCCAGAGGATGTCAAGTTAATCATACACATGAAATATGGTGCAGTTCTGAACATCTCCACTGAAGATAGGGGCGATTAAAGCAGAATAATATTGCATTTTCATTTTTTATGGGAGGGGCGCAAATCACAAATGAGTGATTATGGGCTAGGTTGATGTGGGCCCTTAAGACCAACATACCATAAAAATTTCTTCATCCTCGGTTCCACGGTTCAAGTAGTTATTTAGGAAAAACTGCATTTTTTGGGTTTGGGGGGGCCCAGCGCGGGGGGGGGGGGGGGGGGGGGGGTAGTGGCCCCCGGGGACCAAACGAAATTTTTCCGTAAAAGTCTAGTGGGGCTACATGCTCACCAAATTTCATGTTCCCCGGTGTTTCGGTGTCCCTGGTATCGTTGACGGAAAATTCAGTAGATTGACGGGAAAAAAAAACTAAAAAACTTTGACAATCGATTATGGGCTAGGTTGATGTGGGCCCTTAAGACCAACATACTTTGCAAATTTCTTCATCCTCGGTGCCACGGTTCAGGTAGTTATTTAGGAAAAACTGCATTTTTTGGGTTTGGGGGGGGGGCCCAGCGCGGGGGGGGGAGTGGCCCCCGGGGACCAAACGAAATTTTTCCGTAAAAGTCTAGTGGGGCTACATGCTCACCAAATTTCATGTTCCCCGGTGTTTCGGTGTCCCTGGTATCGTTGACGGAAAATTCAGTAGATTGACAAAAAAAAAAAAAAAAAAAAACTTTGACAATCCCTATATGATGAATAATAATGAATGATTTTTACAATGGAAATTAATCAAAGCTGAACTTACTTAAGCTGGACAATGACACAACTTTCTTCTAGAGCTTATATATTTCTTATATTATCTTATATATTTTACATTTAGTAGTATTCCTCTTACATCTCTGGACTCTGATCAAATACCAGTCAGGATACATTGAAAAGCCTTAAGATAAATAATTTGTTTTAATCTGTGTGTGTGTGTGTGTGTGTGTGAGAGAGAGAGTGAGTGGCCTCAAGTCTGTCTGTGGTCTCTTGCTGACGTAAATACAACACAACTGCTTTGTTTGTGTGGTCTGAACTTTAACTGACAGAGCAAAACATCTAATGTGTTAAGCTGCTTGTCTCTGAGCCCATCTGTAGCACCGGCTGCTATCTCATGCCTACAACCTTGTGCACTTCTGTTGCAAAAGGCAAATTGTTGCAAATTTTGTGTCATGATGTTCTTGGGAAAATGCTTGGACAGAGGATGTTCCTATACTGTGTGGGTGAGATATTTGTGTGTGTAGTTGAATCATCCAGCTTGTATTTTATTCAGAGCGTCACATGCTATATGGCCTGGTGCTTATGACTGTTTTTTTGTGAAAAGAGGGAGAAGGATAGTGTTGTCCTTTGTTCTGTATGTTTTGCACCATCCTGCATGCAAAAGCACAGGATTTGATTAAGGATGCATTAAATTGGTCAAACCTCAAAGCACCTCTGTTTACCAAATTTGCAGATCTCTTTGTATTTATCAGTGGAATAGCAAAGTGAATAGTGCATGTGCCTCATTCCTGTGAAAGTCACAGTTGGAGGACACAAGGAAATCAGTGAGCCTTGGATGGGATCGACCGGCTTCATTGATCAGTCTTGGGAGAAAAACTCGCCACATGAGCAATCCTGTGCTTTCTAATGGACCATTCCAGCTGCGTTTCTGTTTCACAAAATGGCATTGTGCGTGCACTTGTTTTTTAGTATGCCTTCCTGTGTGCAGAGACATACGCTTAGATATATTTATGATAACAGCAAAGCAATTATGCTTAATTATGCATATAATATGGTTATGTTCGCACACAGTTCAGTTATAAGGAAGAGTGATGTTTATAAACCACATTCAGTAACCAAACCGACTGGTTAAAAAAATGTGCTGTGTGAATGGAAATGATCCAGATTAACTGGTACATTAAGATTTGATAGATAAACTTGTGATGGAAGTTCATCCATCAAATCTTAACTGTTTATAACTTAGTGTCAATTGTGATCAAAACTGACATGATCACATTTCAAATATATGTTAAATATATGGTGTAAGCATAAGGAAATATATATTTCAAATTTTAAATATATTTTGTTTAAATCTTCAAACGTGAAAAATGGGGCTGGCAAAATGATTTCTAATTTTAAAATAAATTCTGGGTAAATTCAATATATATATAAGTATATATATAAAGCCTAAACATAAAAGAGCAAAAATATTTTATTTAATAAATATAAATATGTGATAATATATAAGAAAATATACAATAAGAAATATAAGTAACTGCAGAAATCTATCTATCTATCTATCTATCTATCTATCTATCTATCTATCTATCTATCTATCTATCTATCTATCTATCTATCTATCTATCTATCTATCTATCTATCTATATATATATATATATATATATATATATAAACATTTTATTATCTTTGTGAGTAAGCAATACATTTTTGAGACATTTATTGTATATTATTATTGAAACATTACAAAACCATTTAGTATTTTAATATATATTTATTTATTTATTTTAATTTTCTTTAACTGTATGTGCTGTAAATTGTTGTATGAACAGGATTATTCAGGAGTAAACACGGTTGTCAAAGGCAAACACTGACTCTGTGGACTGATCACTTTGAGTAGTGTGTAATGAGCCGCCTTCATTGCCGGGGCAGGAAAACAAGCGCTTTTTGAGGCACAGAATGAAACTGGTAATGAAATGAGAAGAAGAAGACCAGTAACAATGATAGTAAGAGAACACAGTGTGTATGGACCAAGAAAAAGAGTCACAGAGTACAACAGTGGTTCTCAATTCCAGTCCTCGGGACCCGCTGCTCTGCACATTTTGTATGTCTCCCTTATTTAACACACCTGAACCAGATCATCAGCTCATTAGGAGAGACTCCATGAACTGAACAAGGGGTCCCGAGGACTGGAATTGAGAACCACTGGAGTACAATAACATATGAAGAATGAATAAAGATGCAATAAAAAAGAAATTTCGACTTTTATCTCACAATTCAGAGAATTGTTCAGAATTGATTCAGAAAAATTCAGAATTGCGATATACTATAAACTCGGAATTGCGAGAAATAAAGCCAAAATTGGTCAATATAAACTCCCAATTGCGAGTTATAAAGTCCCAATTTCCTTTTTTTTTTTTTTCATGATTCAGATATAAAATTTTCAGATAAAAAGTCCTTTTTGTTATTCCGTTTACCCTTTTATTTTATTTTTATTCCATGGAATAAACAAGCTTCCATAATAATCCGATTATTGTTATTTCGATTACCTTTTTATTTTATTTTTATTCCATGGAAGAAACAAGCTTCCATAATAAACTTTGTAATTCTCATCTGATCTTAATCATTAAAACAATTGGTTCATAAAGTAATTGATTCAGTTGGAGCAGTGGCACAGAGTATAGAGTGATGCTCATGCTCATATAAGGAGATCTTGTGTTCACAGGGAATCCAGGCTTAAGTCTGACCTGGGTCATGTCCTGAACCCACTCCCCATCTCCTCTAGTATTTTCCTGTCAGCTCGCCAGTGTCCTGTATAATTCCAAAGGGAAAATGGCAAGAAAAAAAAGGTGCCTCTCTAAAACACCGTGGCAAAAGTCACACATTTAAATGACTAAATTCTCTCAAACCAATTGAGTCGCAAACTCAAATTAAACACTTTATTTTGATGGTACGTTTTGAACATTCTGTTGACAATAAGTAACGTTGCACGCATGTGTCAACAAACTCTCATTAAAGTATTAATAGACTGTCTGCTTAATATCTGTTAACACTTTGTTGTGTTGGTCCCCCAACAGACATTCTATTGACTATAAGTAACTTTGCATCTACGTCAACTTATTCTGACCAGTCTACTAATACTCTACTAACACTCTAATGACAGTTAGTAGACATGTAGGTGCAACGTTACTTACAGTCAACAGAATGTGTTAAAGGGACCACAGAAAAAAGTGAAACCAAACTTTTTGATCGTCATCCACCCACTTAAAATCATTAATCAAAATGTTGAAGGTGTTATTTTCAATGCATCATGAAAACTGGTTGTCAAGTTTAGTTTTTGCTTTATTTCCCCTCCATGTCTTGTCTTACTTATGGCATGAATGAAAACATACATTATAGGCAAATAAACAACTAAATAAATTGATAAATGCATACATACATAAATAAAATGTAACATAAAAGAAGTATTTCATTTGTTTGTAGCCCTGACCTCTGCCCTTTTAAGGACCATAACCTCAACTTTTTCGAGTGCACGCATTGATAATCAATTTAAATATCACTCAAACCCAAACTGACACTTTCAGCAGTGGGTGTGGTGGTTCACCTCATGTAGGCAGAGAGAGCCTGGTTACAAGAAAAAGAGAGTGTTACACAGCTGTTACATAAGTACAAGAAGGGCTTGTTATGAGTTTGTTTTTTTCTTACAGACAGAGTGAGATGTACAAAAAAAAAAAGGCTGAGTGAACACACTGGAGATTCATCTAACCTGACACCCCTCTCCCCTGCAGCTCTTTATTTCACTCTGGTTGTTTGCTGGAAGGTCACCCTGCCCAGGTAACCCAATCCAGCTCTTTCTGCGTCACGCTGCTTTCAGTCTGGCCCAGTGACGTCTCGCACACCCCTGGTTGCCTGGCGTCGCCGGCTCGTTTTCACCGTGTGAATGGAGATTGTTCATGGTGACAGATGAAGGCAGGTGACCACCAGCTCTCGGTCATAAACCGGAGGGTAAATGCTCAATTATTGAGAGAGAGTGAGAGAATGATGTCGGTAAGATAAAAGCAGAGAGACAGATATGAGGACAGACAGAGAAAGAAAATGATGTGTTAGAAAGGACGGATGTGCTGATGTTCACCCTCACTTTACCAGGCCATCTGTCAGTAGTGCTCTGTCAAAGCAGTCATTTTATAACACACGCACACACACAACCAGATATTACAACTTAGCTCACACACACTTCAGCTGCCAAAATATTAGATATGAGATATAATGTACAATTTGCCATAACAAAACAAACCCTGACATGGGTCAAATAAATGTACCTTGATTGATTTACATCGAGATAATATTGATTTATATCAGTACTGATTTGGGTTGACATTATTCTGAATGTTAAATAAGAAGAAATTAAGGCAAGTATACAGTTTTGTGGTCATTACACAAAAATACTAGGGATGGGCAATACCACTTATTTTCTTTTCAATCTAAATAAAGGCCAGTATCTATGAAGCCCCTAAGTGGACATGGTGAGATAATAGGGAAATTATATTTTACCGCTTTTGCTTTCACTCTTTTGTGTTCTCTCTCACAATAGTATTGTGTTTCCCAGAGAAACATCTAGTCTACTGATGTAAGAGAGGGAATGAGGCACTGCACCAAATGACGCTTTCACCGTGTGAAACAAAGACATTGGCCAACGCAGTGCGATGACGTCACAAGGTGCGCTCAAGCTTATAAAGAGGGCGCCTATAAACACGTCATCTGGTTAATATTTTCTGAAGAACAAGCAGCCATCCCCAAAGCATGACAATGTGACGCAACATCTCATTCCCTCTCAGGGAACTGGGGTTACATGCTTAACCTAGACGTTCCCTTTTGACGCGCTGTGTCGAATGACACTATGGGGACGTCAATACCAATTTGACCATGCTGACCGGTGCCTGTCCTCTTGTGAAAATTCCTTTTCACCTGTTACATGACCTCAGGTCTAGGTTCCTTAAAGGCCTCAGCATCGGGCATTAGCAAGCAAGTGGTATTTACCCTGTGACACCATTGCTCCCAGCAATTTTTTTCTTTTATCCACTAGTTTCAGAGCTTTAGGAAATGCCTTGCAGCTTCCATGCCCAAAAAGGACCCATGAACCAGTTTCTAGCCAGGCTCCAGGACGGTACAGATCACCAGAGCAGAGCTACCAGTAAAATAGACATTAGCCTCTGCTAAGTCCATATCAACATCTGACTGCTCAGCCATGCTGTCGTAGAGAATATGAAGTTGCTATGGCAACACAGCCAGCTATGTACTACAGCTGGGACAATAAGAAGGAGCATAACCTTATTAATATTCATTTCTGGAGAGGGTGGCAGAAGTGGGTAAAATTACTACCTAATTAGTCTACTCCAATCTCTCTGTCTAGCTCTACGTCAGTTTTTTATGTCAGGGGACTATGTTTTTTTAGTTTTTTTACATTAAATAGGCCTTAATTGCATGATTTTTATAAATTGTTTTCATTTAAATGTACTTTAAAATTAAAATGGATTTTTGTTTTAAAAAATAATTAGTTTAAAACACTTAGTACTGCTCTTTTTTAATGTGAGGACAATTCTTCTCTGAATTGATACTTCAGGATCAGTCTAGTCACCCTTACTTACACCCATACTTGACCAACAAGTCTAGAATCCAATATTCTAGAAAGCCGTATAATAAAGCTGGGAATGTTGTCCGGGGACATGTGATGAGGAGATCAACATTGGTAAAGCCTTCTAATTTGCCCTGAGGAAGAGCAGGTTCATCCATAAAAATGTGCCCCTGAACCTTGTGAATTGTCCTCAATATTAATATTAATATTAAATCTCAATATTAATATCTTAGTGACAGCATTGTTTCTCCACTGACTGTATCATTTCCGAGCTTGGCGTGATGAGAGGGAAAGAGGGGGAGAGAGTCTCTCACAGGATTTATTTCTTTGGCAGAGAACCTGGCTATTACTTGGAAAAGAAACAAAAGATTGTGGGAAGGGGCCGTTCAGGAAAGAGAGCTATAGAACTCTGAACGAGAAGAAATATTTTGCAAATACATCACTTGTATTTCATGCAGACTTCTACCCCTCATGAGGAGCCAAGCACTGTCTTACTCTTAACTACAACTGTCTTTTGATGTCGAGCTATAATCCTGTGGATGCGTCTGAGTCTGATGCATGGCTATTCTCAATGCTGCTTTACTTCAAGTAAATGTATGCACTCTTTCTTTCACATTACAATGCTTTCTATTTTGCACAAGAACTGAAGCGCTTCATTTCCTGTTTGAGGTTTAGCAGTACTTCTGACTTCTGTAGTTCCCAGGGTGGCTGTGCTACTTCGTGTTTGGTGTGTTTTTGTTTGTATGTGAGGTAAACCACTTAATAAATTACTGCGTCTAAATCTGGAACATGTCAGAAAGTCCAGTGCCATAGTTTCGTTAATTGAACCGAGTCAGCTGCCGTTTCCACTGTGTTTCCCGTGTTCCCTCCACTAGCCCTCTTCTCTCTGTGACGCAGACACTACCGTGCTTTCCATTTCCTCCTTCCTGTGACGCTCCTCCTACTTCCTGTGAATGAGACCCTCAGGAGTGATCGATACTTCCTGATTTAGGCTACGCTCTGCTGTTCTGTCGCAACAGTCCTTTTTCTATGAAGTGACGTTTCCCAGCATGACATTTTTTTCCAGAGTGCTCTTAAGCATACGGGAATAAACTAGATGCCCTCTCTATGCCCTTACATGCAGATGTTAGCAGTGTTTCATATACGACATTGAAGTTTAATTTGTGCTTGCTGAATCTGTTAATAATGTCAAGCATAGAATAATGGTGTCAGAGAATGTTAGTGAGTAATATTAAACATGGGGTTGACCGAGGAGGTCTATAATAGCTGAAGTGAGTTGAGTGAGTTTGTTAGCATTAGCATTCCCTCTGGAGTGTAAGGTTTGGATGCTGCCATCTCTGTCACGAAGTTATAGCAAAACCCATCTCTCTCCATTGAAGGCCATCCAAAAAAAAAAAACTGTTTATTTAAAATATTATTATGTCAGAATATGTGGCTACTTCTGAATGACCTTTAGAAGCTGCTTTGTGGCATCTGAATGATATTCAAGCAAGACATACCGAAGATAACCAGCCATAGAACTTTATTAGGATTTCCAACAGCATTACAGGAACCTAAAAAGCTTCTCCAAAGGCATCTTTATTTTTGGTTTTACTGCCCCTGTAAATTGTACTTTGGATTGAAAATCTATGGCAGGAAACCATGTCTGAGTCTAAGATTTACTCTCAGTACAACTATTATTAATTTTCCTACTTTTGGATATCATCCCTAAAAAATGTATTGTATCTTGTGTGTGTGTGTGTGTGTGTGTGTGTGTGTGTGTGTGTGTGTGTGTGTGTCCACAAAGATGTCAATATCCGAAATCCTTGTCCTTGTGGAGCATTTTTTAGTCCCCATGAGGAAAACAGCTTATACATCATAGCAAGTGATGTTTTTTGAAAATGTAAAAATGCAGAAAGTTTTCTGTGATTGGTTAGTTATCTATTGATAGTCGGATAGAATATACAGTTTGTACAGTATGAAAATCATTGTCTATGGAAAGTCCCTATATAAAACATGGAAACCCATGCGTGCGTGCGTATGTGCGTGTATGTGTGTGCGTGGCCTGGTAAATCTACATTATGGGGACAGAATGGAAATGTCTGAAATCTTTGACCTTGTGGGGAATTTTTATGGTCCCCATCAGGAAATCATACTAAGTGATGATTTTTTTGTGCAAGAAAGTTTCTGAAAAAAATGCAGAAAGTTTTCTGATATGGGTATGGGTAGGGTTAGAGCATATTATAATATACAATTTGTACAGTATATAAAGAGGTTGAGGTTGTGTGTGTATGTGTGTGTGTGAGCGTGTGTGTGCGTGTGCGTGCGTGTGTGTGTGTGTGTGTGTGTGTGTGTGTGTGTGTGTGTGTGTGTGTGTGTGTGTGTGTTTATCTACCCTCACATGGCAAAGACAGCCCAACAGGTGTCCCTCACCCAGCGTCCCCTCCCACGCCCCACAAACAAACACACACATCCTCTAATCTCTGCTGAGCTGCTCTTTACTCTATATTCTATGCTCTATACTTACTGTTTTCCTGTGCAGGTACGAAAACAAAACAGAAAACAAGAGTTAATATCTCAAGTTAACGTATCATGGTTTAAGAAAATCTAGATATTTTTAATTGGAAAACAAGACAAAATACTAAGAACATCTTTCTGTAACTACACAGTCTATATTCGTCCACTTCCTTCGTTATTCATGGTTTGTAAGCAGTCAGTGAATTAGACTGTTTACCAAATCCGCTCCCAAATAGAAGCAAAATGATGGTGACAAACCCTTGAGAGGGAAGAGGCTGGGGACAGTGGACATGGATCAGAGCATCAGGACAAGGAGAGAGGGTTGTGTAAGCCTATTAGACTAAGTGAGGTAAATCCCACTCTGCACGTGCATTTGGCAAGAGCGGCCTGCAGAAAAAAGCCACACACCCTACTGTCCTGGGAACTCTCCAGCTGTAGACACAGATTAAGGTTTACCTGAAGATAAAACAAACAGCACACATGGAGGCAGAGGGAGGGGGAAAGAAGTAAAGCACCAGATAGAAGAGGAAACATAAGAAGATGAAGGGCAGGGGCCAGAGATGTCATGAAAGATCGTCCTCTAACAATAAACTTAATACCCAGACATAAGCGCTTAAAGGACATAGTCTTTCCAAGCAGTTTCTTTTACATTTGTATTGCAATACATATAAGAATAAACAATAAAAAAATAAAAAAAATAAACACACCCATAAATAAATAAATAAACTTGAACAAATGCAATTGAAATAATTAATAATCAAATAAAGCAATATTTTATTAAATAAACAAATGAATCTGAAATAATTCTTTTATCATGCTTAGTATTGTTCTGATTAATATCTACAGCAACAATAACAACAACAACAATAATAAAATAAAAATAACAACACTAATATTTGCTCTGATTACAGTAATAATAATATTAATAATTTATTTTTCAATTCAAATTAGGCTAGTTAAATAAATACATATGAAATGATTGAAATTTTAAATAAATAACAGCAATAATAATAATAATAATAATAATTAGAATAATAAGTTATTCTTTTAATTCATTCTTCAATTTCAATTAGGCTAATTAACTTCAAAAATAGACATAATGTTAATAAATAATTAGGCAGGGTTTTACAGAAGCAAGAACGCTGTTGGTCTGAATATGCAGCTTGGCCATTTGGATCAGAGTGTTAAAATTATGAAATTATATATGAGCAGAACCAAGATAAAGTAAAGTGAGATTAAATAAAATAGCAGATGTTCTGTGTGTGTGTTTGCCAGAAAGCAAGACAGCAGGCCTTTTGCTTCTGAAATTGCAGAAACAATATCACAAAACTGGACACCTGTGGCTCTGTCAGCAGCAGCTTTCTTCTTCTTTAACCTTGCTTGAAGGCTGCTCTCTCTCTCTCTCTCTCTCTCTCTCTCTCTCTCTCTCTCTCTCTCTCTCTCTCTCTCTCTCTCTCTTTAGGTAGGTTTAGGGGGTAGGTTTAGGGTAGGTTTAGGGGTAGGGTTAGTGTAGGGGAATATAATATACAGTTTGTACAGTATACAAATAATTATGCCTATAATATCCCCACGTGTGTGCATGATATGCAGGTGGGAGAGAGTGTTCAGCTTTGGATTTTGAATATTTTCTCTTTCACACACAGTATATGTAATATGTGACGTCTGCTATTAATATATACTGTGCTCATATGCCATCCACCTCATTTCTCTCCACTCATCCGTCTTTCTGTTGACTCACTGGGCCTCTGAGAGACACCCGTCCACTCTGACATATTTATTTTGCTCTTATTTACCTCCTACACATTTAATCAAAACCCAGTGGGTCTGCATATTAAATTCATTCATTTCATAGAAATAGCATCCCTTGAATGTTCTCTTTCTCTGTCTCACATACAAACCCCCGCATTCTCTCTCTCTCTGCCTCTCAGTCAGTCGTTTACAATAATTACTGCAGTGTGTGTGCTTGTGTCCATGTGTATTTGTCTGTCTAATGGGCAGGCCACAAAATCTGCACTCACAGAAATAATAATAAATTATTATTATTATTATTAATGAATGAATTTAAATCTGATTTGTTTTTAATTATTATTATTGTCTATGTGATTTGTCTGTCTAATGGGCAGGCCACAACATTTGTGCTCACAGAAATAATAATAAATTATTATTAGTAGTAGTAGTAGTAGTAGTATTGTATTATTAATGAATGGATGGAAATAAATAAAAATTAAATATTTTTTATTATTATTGATATGACAAAACAACAACAACAACAATAATAATAATAATAATAATTTGTTAACTATTTTAATTTATTCTTTAATTTCAGTTGGGCTTATTAACTTTGATATTCATATGAAATTAAATTAATTATGTATTAAATAAATCTGAAAAAATATATTTTTTATTGATATGATTAACATCAACAATAGTAATAATATTAATACTAATAATAATATGTATTTTTTTATTATTATTTACTTTTAATTAGGTTAGTTAACTATGAAATATAAAAATAAATAAAAATAAATACATTTAAATGAAAAAGTAATCAAATAAAGAAATCTGAAACATTAATTAATTTTATTTGTTATTGTTACAAATATATACTGTATATACATATACATATAGTAACAACAAAATATTTAATTCTGAAAATATTCGATGCTATGGCATAAATTACTAACTAATGAATGCCTTGATCTGTGAAACACATCAACACAGGAAAAAAGTGATATCACTGGGTATTTAATATAGAATATGTCAATTATGTGTTCATCTGAATTTCACAGCAGCTTTGAATGTGCTTTATCCAATCAGAGTTAAAGCAAAGGGTTTTATAAAAAGAGTTTTGGACATTTTATTCTGATTTTGGGAGGTAGCCTACTATAATAGTTGCATAATAAAACCAAATGTCTGACCTCTATCTCCCGACCTCTCTAAATTCAGTCCATGCTTTGCGTCTGTCTCTCTTTCTCTTTTTTCCTCTCTGTATTTCATGTTACGACATCCTTTTTGCTTTTACCCTAATTTTCACTTTTTTCCTCCATTACTCTCTGTATCACCGCCGTCTCTCTGCCTCTCTTTTCTCCTTAGGGACAAAGGACTGTCTACCAGCAATGACGCACTTAGGGCTTTTGTGCAGAGAGGCATTTGAACAAACATATTCGTTTCTCTAAAAAGGAGGGGGGAGGTGAGAGAGAGAGAGAGAGAGAGAGAGAGAGAGAGAGAGAGAGAGAGAGAGAGAGAGAGACATGCTGGGGACGTGAACTGTACATGAACATGAGCCATGCGTGTGAAGGCATGCCAGGTAATAAACAGTATTTCTCACTAATGAATGCTGGCTGTGAGGTAGGCTACATCTCATCTCACCTCAGCAGGTGTGAACACACTCCCGTTGACTAATCTTCCAATAACGTTATGCATGTTATGACTCAAATATTGGTGATTCTCAAGATTCGTACTGAATATGGTTTGAGACTGTGCTAATGAATGTTTTGTTACTCCTGTGATTAGAATGGATGATATATTTCTGAATCACATGTTGCCTCCTCTGGATCTTGCGACGGGCTGCTTAGTGATTTAAAAGTTTCCCTGTGACAATATCACATGCATCTGGACCTTTATACCTGCATATGAGCGTACCTCATTATTGCCATATTTACAGGAAACTTTGTGCGCCGTTCAGTGGTTGATAGAGCATTTGAAAGAGTCTTTGATGTTTGTTGTCTAAACTCAGAGAGACGTTCAAAGAAAAGATGTGACTGAGGTCCTGACATGTTCAGGAGGTTTGTGGAGCAGTAGAGCTTCACAACATCAGTCACCATCTTCAAGATACTCAGTAGTTTAAGAAGTGAACTACTGTCAAGCTACTCTTTTTACAAATTAGTTGGACGCACAACTGTTCACAACTGTTGGAACGATTTTGTTTCTTATGCTCACCAATGCTGCATTTATTCGATCAAAAAATACTGTAGATACAGTAATATTGTGGAATAATATTAGAATTTAAAATAAATGAAGTTTTATGTAACAAAGTTCGGAGGAGCACGTTCAGGTAATCAACCAATCAGCACAAGAGGAAGCCGGTATAAATAAAGCCTTTCCTCACCTCTGTCTCATGTCAAGTTTCACAGCATCCCTCCACCACCCCATCACCTCACTCTCGGCTGGTTTATATCCCAGTAAAAAGGGGGAGTACTCTGGGTTCGGGCCAGATTCCCCCGGACAGCATGCCAAATACGCTTAAAATACTACATCTGATTTCATGTACGTGTGAACTCGTCAATTGTTTTCCATATTAAAGGCACCCTGCGTGTGATTTGTGGTGATTTGTTCCAGAAACACTATGGACATGTGTACATAATCATATCTTGTCTGTGGAAGTAGGACCAAAAAATGTTCATTCGGTCTGAATGCAATGATACACCTCCGCGCACCTGCTCGCACAGAAACCACACAGAGTTAGACAGACGTCAGTCACAGAGCACCGCAAACGAAACAGCAGCCACCTTTTACAGTTTCTCCTGAACCAAAATAACGAGCTCATGCTGCGTTTATGCCAAAACTACTGTAATTTGGATGAGATGGACACCTGTGACGTTATACTTGGAGCAGTTTGTGACTCGAATTAATGCTTTTCAATGTCAACACTATCAACGCCGAAATGAATCTGCAGCAGTCAGGTGGTACAGGTACTCTTTAAGTTGTTTATGTTCATTTTTATTAGTGTACATTACAAACTATTATAATTTTTATCAATATTACCCAGACAGCAACATAGTGTCGGCCCAGATCCGGCCCACATCTGGTACGTGTGGAATCCATGTGAACCAGATGTGGGCCGGATCTGGGCCAACACTATGTTGCTGTCTGGGCTTGTTCTACAAAAACAATAAGGATCCCATTTAATGTTTCAACATAAAACAGCATTTGAACAAATCAGATTACACAAAATACCACCATTAAAGCTAGAAAACACCATCATTTATCTCACATTAGGGATGATGAGAAAACAAGAGTGACTGACTAAATATGATATTGTATGGAAGCTTGTTTCCGCCACAAAATAATAATAAAAAAAATGATAATTGCGACTTTTTATCTCACAATTGCGAGTTTACATCTCGCAATTCTGACTTTATTTCTCAGAATTGCGAGATACAAAGTCAGAATTGCGTGAAATAAAGTCGCAATTGCGTGTTATAAAGTCAGAATTGCGTGTTATAAAGTCAGAATTGCGAGATATAAAGTCGCAATTGCGTGAAATAAAGTCAGAATTGCGTGTTATAAAGTCAGAATTGCGAGATATAAAGTCAGAATTGCGTGAAATAAAGTCAGAATTGCGTGTTATAAAGTCAGAATTGCGAGATATAAAGTCAGAATTGCGTGTTATAAAGTCAGAATTGCGAGATATAAAGTCAGAATTGCGTGAAATAAAGTCAGAATTGCGAGTTATAAAGTCAGAATTGCGAGATATAAAGTCGCAATTGCGTGTTATAAAGTCAGAATTGCGAGATATAAAGTCAGAATTGCGTGAAATAAAGTCGCAATTGCGTGTTATAAAGTCAGAATTCTGACTTTTTTTCTCGCAATTGCGACTTTATATCACGCAATTCTGACTTTATAACTCGCAATTGCGAGTTTATATCTCGCAATTCTGACATATTTTCTCACAATTGTGAGATATAAACTCACAATTGTGAGATATAAAGTCCAATTCTAAGGGGAAAAAAAAGACTGACTTTTTTTCTTTTTTTTTTACCTCAGAATAGTTTATCTCACAATTCTGACTTTATAACACGCAATTGCGACTTTATATCATGCAATTCTGACTTTATATCTCCCAATTGCGTATTATAAAGTCAGAATTGCGTGATGTAAAGTCGCAATTGTGAGAAAAAAAGTCAGAATTCTGACTTTATAACACGCAATTGCGACTTTATTTCACGCAATTCTGACTTTATATCTCGCAATTCTGACTTTATAACACGCAATTGCGACTTAATTTCACGCAATTCTGACTTTATATCTCGCAATTCTGACTTTATAACACGCAATTGCGACTTTATTTCACGCAATTCTGACTTTATATCTCAAAATTCTGAGAAATAAAGTCAGAATTGCGAGATAAAAAGTCGCAATTATCTCTTAAAATGTTTTATTCTGTGGCGGAAACAAGCTTCCATAATATTGTTTTGTAAAATGATTGCAATAAACATTAAAATATTTTGTATATATATTGCTAACCAACAAAAACACAATGTAAAACTCTGCATAGACAAATGCATCAACGGACTAATTCATTCAGATGAATCATTCAAACAAACTGATTCACTAAATGAATCAGACGTCCTAATGTGTCACATATGAGAGAGAACGTCTTAGGAAGGAGTGTTTGATTATTATTTCAGTTTTCTAATCTGTAAAGCTACAATGTGACAAATGTGTCATGATACACTGCTGCTTGTTACTGGAAAAGCTGCACTAGCTAGTTGGTTAGTTGGTTACACCCCTACACTGGCCACCCTGTCTGTGATTACTCATCTGCAGAACATAATCTTCACCAACACAGCAGAACACGTTTTCTACGTTTTCCAGATTATAAAACCCAATACACTTGGCGATATTAGGGAAATTATGGCAAGGAAGCCTCCATTGTACTGTCAGCATATCTTGAAATATATATGTCAAGGTATTGATTCATTGACAGAGTCATCAATAAATATCTGGAGCTGCCTCTCATTTAGCTGATGGCTCATTGATTAACACAGCAGAGATGATTGAGTTACGGGAAATGACCGTATGTTTGCCCTGCAGATGCCAGCACTGCTTTGCTTTATGAACTTTGACCCATTAGCCAGATAGGCATTCAGATACATAATGTTCCTGCACGTCCTTTGTCTGTGTTTTTTTGTGTGCATGTGTATGATGTGTTTCATTAACGTTGTGCGTTCAATTCCGAGGATAGAAGCTCCAAATAGTCAGTACTGTTGTTTGTAAAAAAAAGACTTTCTTGTAGAAAAATTATGCTTTGACGTCCAAACTCACGAGGTGGGGATGTAGCTGCCAAAATCAACAGATACTGGGAAAACAAAGTCAATAATCAGTCAAAGAAGAAAAGCTTCTCTATTCTCTCTTTCCTCCCCTCTCCTCTCTCTTCATCATCCCCACAATAGTTTTGGGTCACAACACATTTTGGATCACAAAATGTGTCTATTCTGCTTTGTCTGGTCTACTTTGCAGCTTATTTGGGCCGAAAAATGCACACTTGGGCAGGAGAAGGTCTGGCGGACAGGCATGAAATGCGACCAAACAGAGTTTCTTTTGGTTCAAATTAGTTAGATACAATCCCGTTCAAAGTTCAGGGTATTTAATGGTCACAAAGGCTGCTTTATCTGATGAAAAATACAGTAAAAAGTAGTATTGTGAAACATTATTACAGTCTTCTGTTTGAATATATTTTAAAATGTAATTGATTTTCCAGCATCATTACTCCAGTCTGCAGTGTCACATGATGCTCAAGAAACATTTCTTATTATTATCATTGTTGAAATCAACAGTGCTGCTCAAAATTTTTGTGGAAAGTGTGAAATAGTGGGCAGCAGTTTCTGACTCTGAATCAGGATTGTCTTTATGAGAAAACAGGAAAGTACTTGAAATTAAACATTTGAACATGTTCAATGCATAATAATGTACAGTGGTTACATGACAATGAAGATAACAGTATTGTGCAGTATTGTGACATCAATAGCTAATGTGGACTAAGATGAGTGTAATTCAGTGGGAGTTGTATTTCAGTGTGACTATGTAAGGTTAACAATGGTGGTTGCTGTTGTGGTATTTCCTAAAAAACACAAAAAAGCTGTGGTAATTTCCATCACAAACTCAGAGTTATTTTTTTTTGGTCCGGTGATTCTGTTTTCTGATAATTCGGTCAATGGCGGTGAAAGAGTTAATGCCACGTGCTAACAAAGGCTTGTGATATTTTGCCACTCTTAACATAGTTTATAATGTTTTGGTATGACAAGACTTTAAACATGTCCATTCCTTTCATTATAGCTCTGTAGATTAGCAGCTGAATGTGAGTGTAATTTATCATGCTGTGGTGATATATGACGTACGAGAACAAGGAATTTGCAAACAATGGGGTGGTACAGCGAAACGCAGCTTTCAGAAGCAGATGTAATGGCATTAGTTTCACAAAGGATACCATTTGAAAAATGTTCAAAGTATGCCATGTATGTTTATAATGCAGGAATGAAAAGCAAAGATAAGAGCCTTTCATTCTTTTATGACACAAAAAAAGTGAAGGTAAATAGGGCGTAACTGGGTAATGATATGGCAATATGACTTCTATAGCTTTGAGTAAACAGTGATTGTTTTGGGTGCCAACATGTTGGTTTTGATTGGATGGGATGTTTGCAAAGCAGTATGGAGTAGTATGGCTAGGCCTTGGGTGGTTACTCATCATCAGATCACAGCTAAAACACTTTAGACAACTGAAGTCAGTTAATAAAATTAGTCAAACCACTACACAGGCTTTTGTCACAGACTGTTATTCAGGCCTCTTTCTCTCTCCCATAAACACACATATCCAAACATTCTCTTGGGTCATAATCTTCACAGTAACGTCAGAAGAAAACCGCATTTCAAATACTCACTGCATTTCATTTCCTATGCCGATAGCCTTTCCTGACCATTTAGGAAACATCTGTGTATGTATTTGCACGTGTTATTGAGGATTTTTTACACATGTAGTGTTTCTTTAAATGAATTAGAAAGATGTAGTGCATTTATTTTGCTTGTCTTTATGTGGCATCCACAGAAAACCTCAGAATGATTGCACACAAACATAAGATCTTCTTTGCTTAACCATGAGATTTCTTTTATTATTTATTGAAATTGTATTCAATCAATTTTATTTATCGATCTGTCATTCAAAAAAAGACCCCTTTCCCCCTTCCATGAGCAGAAATAACTGAAAATAAGAATGATGAAAGTCAAGTTGAATTATAAACAATATCTACAACCATCGCTCTGAGTAACATAATTTAACATGTTTTTTTTTTTAAATATATATTTTAAATGTTATTGTCTATTATAATTGAAGGTAAGGTAGGTCATTTTGGAGAGGCAATAGTAAGCTAGCTTTGAAAGCATAAGATCCCACCCTCCATTCAGAGCATCTCCAAAGCCATGTATCATTCAAAACACGTGAACACACACAGCCAGAGCAGAGTCTGCAAAGCGTCAGGAGACGAGAGACAGAGTAAAATGACCTCATGTCTAGAAGCACACAACATTACAATGATAACGAACATAAACAACTTACAGAGCTCTTACTTGCACCACCTGACTGCTGCAGATTCATTTCGGTGTTGATAGTGTTGACATAGAAACGCATCAAATTTGAGTCTGAGGACGTGAACAGTTCCGGGTAGAACGTCACAGATTGCCATCTCATAGTTACAGTTAACAGTTATGACATGGCGTGAACACAGCATAAAGCTTGTTGTTTTGGTTCAGGAGAAACTGTAAAAGATAACTGCTGTCCTGTTTGTATACGGCGCTCGTGACTGACATCTGTCTCATTGCCTTAAGGAACAAGCGTTGATGACGTGCGATGTCTGTGCGAGCAGGTGCGCGGAGGTATGAAAATACATACAGGTAGGTAGGACATCCTATCATTACATTCAGACATTTTGTGGTCCTGAGACTTCCACAGATGATAAATGTACATTGTTTTTCTGTTTTCCAATTTGTGTTTTATGCTAATAAGACATGTCTGAGTGCTCATGAATATTTGCCTATACTTTAGCTCAATGGTGCATCTTAATAATAATAATGGTGCAGAATGTCAGAATATGGAACCTAAATGGTTTGCAAATGCCATTTGAGGTTGACTTTAATGTGAAAGGGCAGTTTCTCTGAAAAAGTCTAATTTGAGAATCGATATTATAACTGTGCAATGACCTAAATGTTTGTTGGGATTAAATCACTCAAGGTTAAGAGTCTAGAGCAGAGCCCAGGTGGCATCATGTGACAGGTTGCATAACAAACAGGATCATATGAAAGTCAGATTACATTCAAAGCAGAAAGATATGCAAACAGGTTGGGTTAAAGTCATCTGCAATGCAAACCGTGTGCTGCGGTACGTGCGGAGCTCCACTGTGACCTTTAGGGCAGTGCAGCATTGATGCTTTAGGTACAGTAAGGTGAAAGCATGACATTTGAGTCAGCTCATTTCTTTGCATTGTGTTTGCATTCCTCCAGCCGAGCACAGATTAACCAGCAGCGTGGGATGACCTGCTTTTTTTTTCACCTTTCTTCCTCGGTCTGTGGAGGAGGTATCGTGTTGATTTGCCTCCCCCATCAACTGTATCTACCTCATTCCCCTTTTCCATTGTTTTTTTGTTTGTTTTTTTTCTCGAGTGATGCTCTGGCATTTCAGCAGTTGTCCAGTGTCTGGTTTGTTTATTCTCTCGGTCTATTCCATTTCCACCATGACTCAGAAAACTTTTTGACACCACTAGAAACGGAGCGGAAAAGTTTGTGTTTAATGTCTCACCACCAACACCAAGAAACTCCTCCGAAGACTTTTGCGTGGGCGGCGTGTCCTCTATTTCTGAAAGGTCGTTTGCTTTTGAGGGAGACCCCTCATTAATGTCACGACTTGAAGATACTATATTGGGTTTTCTTTTCAGAGCTATCAAAACCAAAAGGAGTCCCCAACCTCCGCCTAGTGTGAAAAAAAATGAAATTTAGGTGCTTTCCGCAACCGTCCTGCCTTTAAATTGTGTATTCGCAGAAAGTGACTAATCCAGATATTTCAAAAAAAAAATGTGACAAAATAAATAGAATTCTTTTAAAACACAGGAGATAACAATATTTGACTCAAAGGAGACATCTTTTGCGTAAGAGACTCTATTAGGAAAGAATCTGCTGTCCTTTTTTGAAGAATTGGAAGCAGTAATGTCTGAATTATGACTTATGGAGCAGCTTAAAAGCCTTTAATCTGAAACATATTTGTTTTTTCTGGAAGGTAATCTTCGTCATCTGTTTGACAGATGAGTTGAGGTCACAGAAAGTAAGACATTAAACATTAAACACCTGATGATAATGAGGGTAATGGCGCGTTTCATTCCATGACAAACAAGTATGTGTTTTACGATCCTTAACTGTCATCTATGCAATGTGATGTATTGCTACCATCATTTTAGACTTCTGCGTCTGTTTCAGTGTTGACGCACCAATAACCACTAGATCTTTATCTTTATCAACCATTAAAGTCCTCTGTGGGGTTGCCTCAGGCATAAATCAATGCACTGGTGTGTGTGTGTGTGTGTGCCTGAATGAGACTGTGTGTCCACAGGGAGAGGTTTGCAAGCAAAAGCTTGTGTGTCTACATATTTGTGTGCACGTGTAAGATCTCTGAGATATGCTAATGACAATGCGGTATATGCTCTCTATGGACATAAGCATTGTCATATAGATCAGCGCTGTGTATACACAATGAATGATGCACCACTCCCTCTCTTGTTGAGCTGCAGAACATATTAATCACAACCTTGACTTTGAGAAGGAGACTTGAATCTTGCAAAGAGCCCTGTAAGTGGTGTTTCTAAGAACAAAATTGCGCAATACAGTCGCTGCAGGTATAAAGGTGTATATGCATATTTGCATCTATTTCTTGTAAATATTGCAATTTAGGGAGGTGTAACGATACCCACATGTCACAATTCGATACATATCATGATACTGAACTAACAATACGATATTATGGCGATACTCCAAGACATCTGGTAAAAGGTTAAGAAAAAATGTAATGTTGATCAAAATGGTAAATTCGATGTTACATTGCGGGTGTAAATGAATATGCTTGGACTTGGTGCTGATAACCCAATGCACAGGACAATAGAGACACCAGCATAAAAATATTCATGAATCTGAAGCTGAAAATACAGAATTATTTAAGACGATTATGCTTTCACTCTGTCACTGGCTAGATACATTTAAAATAATATAGGCCACTTTTTACTGGTAACATAAGACATTTGGCATTATCATTACCCACAAATATTCCCCCATTGCATTATTATACATTTTATTTATCATTATATATAGCAGTTTAATGTAGTACTGACACTGAAACTCTTAAAACTAGATTTTTTTCTCACACAGCAATTTTTATTTCGGGTGAACTACTGTATACACAATACATATTGTCACTATCCACAATACATATTGTTCGATTTTTTGTATTGTGATATATTCTGACACGATATATTGTTACACCCCTATTGCAATTGCAATGTGCCCTTTGAACATAATTTCAAAATGGCTTCTGTCATGAAACTCTGGATGGCGCTGGCTGATGGATCCTTTACACAACCTGATGGCATTTACATCGTTTACTACATGGCACAAGCTGATTGGTTCCTCTTGTATCTGCAGCCAATGAGCTTGCTGCTCAACATTTAAATAGCTGGTTAGCATTTGCTATGGCAGTTTGCAGTTTCAGTGTTCCTCTGAAACCCTCCACCTTCCCCAGCTCCACCTGTATATATTGCTACGGGTAATTGTATATATGCTATCTGTGTGTTGTACATGCCACAGCAGTGTATCTGTGTTTGTATTGGCAGTAACAAGTCCCTTGCTCTGCAGCAGCAGTAATAACAGCAGCATAGCAGATCTATACCTACAAGACCAAATTAACACAGTCATATAACCATTTCTATGCTAAAAATCTTTATGCAACTGTTAGGAATTGGTGTAGCTGAAAAACTCAAACCTGTTAGCCGCGGTTGTCCACATACTTGTGGTTATGTAAAATACTTTATGCAGTATTAGTAATGACAAAATGTAATATTTGAGAAAGTATGACATGAAATATAAAATTCTTTATAATGCTGTTAGTTTTGTCAATGAAACCACGTTTATAAAATAAATGGTGTGTGTGTATGCGTAGGTCATTTTATCCCTTCAGTTGTAAAGCTTTTAAAATGGGAGGAAGTTAAATTAGATTTAGTGGGGGGGTTTGTACTTTTTTTATGTATTGTTGTGTATTTACACAAGCAAGCACATACCTCCAGGAAAATAAATGAAGACTAACTGAACTGAACAGGTTTTACCTCAGGTTGCAGGCTCAAATCACTATGGATAAAAATATTTGCTAAATGGTAATCTGCAATTTACTTTCTTAGTAAATATCCATCTGAACATACTATTTAAGCTATGTATTTACATATGCAGATAAATACAAAAATAAATGTATATATACATTTGACACACGTATGAACTAGAGTTTCAATAGCATGTAGATGTGGGGACAAATACTCACTGCTGCAGCAGCCTGAATATTATGCTAAATAGGGAGAAATTGAACTCACTTTTAAAAAGGGCAAAATAAATGTGAACTAAATTAGCTGCCATAATAAATTCCCCAAATGCCAGATGGAAATATCCCTTTATGTGGAAAAATACAGCAAAAACAATAAATAAGCTAATGCATACTGTGAACTTAGATGTAGGTTACCCCATCGCTCCAAAACAAACATGCATCCTCATTTGCGTCCACACACCAGAATCATAATTCATTATCTGTATTCCTCAAATAACACAAGCATGTCGAGCAAGTTGACAGCTGTGAGCGCGCGCGCGGAGTATGCATGCATGCCTTCCAGCAGGTGGAGCAGACTCTGAGCCTCCACATAACACTAACAGCTTGAGAGCAGGCGACACATCTCTGCCACTGGCGTCATCGTCCTCATCTCCAAGCAACCCCTCCATCAGCACTGGCGTCACCGTACGACGAGCCCGCACAGTTGCTCGGCAACTTCTGCCTTGTGCGCTCGCGCCCAGCTCAGAGCTCTGACGCGAGTGTGACGTTAATGAGGCGGGTATCAGTTTGTTATGGCAAGAGGAGGAGGAGGAGGAGTCCCTCATCACACCATGAGCCTGTAGCGTTTGTCTCATGCCAGCAGAACTGCTCTAGACTAGAGCGGAGCCTCAGTGGCCGGAGCGGCACTTTGTACATAGTAGCGCGCTCCGTGAAAAGTGTATATCGTTGTACATAGGAACTATATTCAAGACAGAATAAGAACAACATATTTTCCCTTCAAAATTTGCACAAGGAATAAATTGTAAATGCAGACTTAAAAATCATTTGTGCTGTGGAAGGAGTTGGATTTTATTCATGTGTTAAAGGTAAGCGTATTTTCGGTTTTGTTACTTTGACATGACGTGCATGTGTACAGTTAATGTCTAACAGATATAAACACTTTGTCGTTATATACCTAGTTGTTTAGTTGTTTTTATTTATTTGTTTCTAATTTGATATTTCTCACTGAATTCCAAGGACATTTATGGACGTTGTGCGCTGCTTTTACTTGTTAGCCTATTTGCGGTTAGTTTTAAGATGATAGCAATTTGAATGCTATAATTTGAATGACTATTCCACTTAAATTAACTTGCTTTTAAGTGAGCTGAAGATATGTTATATAGCTATCAGTGCATCTTAAAAATAAAATGTTATTAGGAGATTTGATTTATTGATGTATGAAGCACTCATAGACTGTTTTGTGAAGGCTGTGATTGCATGTGTAAGAATCATTGCTAATGAATAATAATAATAATAATTAAAGCTGCAAGCAGCATTTATCGGGGTTCAAGCAATTAAGGCCTTTAAGGCCTGTAAGCATAAAACCATCAAAAGTTATTAAGATTTATTTAGCATGCATGTAACTACTGACATAATAGATGAAAAAGACCATTTACCATAAGAAATATATGGTTTGAAAGCTTTTTAACAGTTATAGCGCCACCTTTGGTCGGATCTCCATAAAATTTGGCATGCTTATTAATGATGTTATTTCACATATCTTCACCAATTTTTGTGAAGTTCAGAGTTTTTATTTAGGATTTATAGGCTTTTTTATTTATTTTGCCCTGCCCATTTTATAAATTACCCTATTACAGCCATCCAAATGCAAAAGTTCAACTTTTTTTTGATAATTATTGATCTAGAGAGTCCAGAGAATTGTCCTAGACTGGTCTGGTTCCGATCGGGCGAAAAACCAGGGACTAGTTCGCAAAAGTAGGTTTTTAACATATTCATGAATATTTAATGAACTGTTTGATTGACAGCAATAGTTCTTGAGGCAAAGTTGTTCAAGATGAGGAGGTCTATCAAATGATATGCATTTTGTGACAATAAGTGTAACACCACGTGATTACAGAGCCATTAAACTCGTTAGCGCCAACTAGTGGCCGATTTCTTTCAAAATTCTTACAGACCTTTAGGGCCATGAGTCGAATATGCCCATCGAGTTTCGTTCCGATTGGACTCCGTTAACCTTGTCTAATAGGTGCTCAAATTTCATTGGCCGATGGCGGCCATGTTTTTCAAGATACACCAATGTCCTCATAGATATACATGGCACCTTGGACCAAGACACTGCATACCAATTTTCAAGTCAATCGGACTAACGGTCAGGTGGTTATAGCCTGTTTTATGTTTTTGTCATGTTATAGCGCCACCATGTGGCCAATCGCCGCGTTTTTTTTACTGTGACCTCAGATTGACCTCTTACACATGTGTACCGAGTTTGGTGAAGATACCTCATTTACTTCTGGAGTTATAGCCATTTTAGTAAAATAGGCGCCGCCTTCTTCGAACGTTTTGGCGCCCCTTAGTGACCGTGAATCGAAATTTCAACTTTTTTTCGATAATTATTGATAATCAGACTCCAGACAACATTTCTGCACTGGTTTGGTTCCGATCGGGCGAAAAACCTAGGACTAGTTCACAAAAGTAGGTTTTGGACAAAATCCAAAATGGCGGAAAAATTTGCATACCGGAAATGAAATCCTTGAGGCCTTTTTTGTTCGGCTTGACCCAAGGATTCCAATGATATAAGACACTTGAGTCTGTGACAAACGGTTAATGAGATTTAAGCAAAAATGTGCAATTTTTTTGTTTTTTGCGCTGTAGCGCCACCTATTGGCCAATCTGGGTCATATTCTCTGAACCTCTCCTCGATTTTTGTACTACCTTCTGGCCAAGTTTCAAGTCTCTAGCCCTTACGGTTTGGGCTGCACGATGCGTTTTAGCGGAGAAGAAAAATAATAATAATAAAAATCCTTACAATTACAATAGGGTTTCAGCATTTCATGCTTGAACCCCTAATAATTAAAGCTGCAAGCAGCATTTATCGGGGTTCAAGCAGTTAAGGCCTTTAAGACCTTTAAGCACAAAAGCATCAAAAGTTATTAAGTTTTATTTAGCAAGCATTTAACCACTGACATATATGACTCCAACGTCACAGTCAGTGTTATGCTGGGATTCACTCATTTTTCAGCGGTCTTTTGCAAACAGGAGATTTACACATGAAGGAGAAAACAATGGTGTTTGAGGCTCACGGTATGTCAGTTCCATGTCCAGAACTCTTATCATTCAACTATGCCAAGATAAATACAGTTTTCAATTGTATGGCACCTTTAAAATAGATGATTAGTAATGTAATGCTTACTTGCAGTCTGAAATGGCTTTAACAAAAGAAGAAAAATATTCTTAGATTTCTGTTCATTCTAATCATGTACAAATAAAGTAGCACAGTAAGATTACATTTATTTGAATGCATTAGTGAGTGTGTGATTGTGCTGTGTGTGCAGCTTATCAATACTAAAAGTGAAGGTGTAGTTGATATCTTTGGTGATAATATCTGTAATCATAAAAAACAAAAACAATTAAGAAATAAAGAATTAAAATTACAAATAATATTCTATTAAGATATGAGTTACAATAACATGATTTGTAATAGTAATAATATCAATAATATATGCACAATACACACAGTTTAGACTATCAGGTCTGTGTTTTACAAAAACATTAGTATTGCAGCCAATGTGAGTCTGTGGGATTTATAAACAGACAAAATATGATTTGAAATGTTATTTTAATGATTTTATTAAGTTTAAACAATATTTCAAATGGGAAAAAAATGAAAAATAATATTTTAGTGGGTAGAATGAACCAATGAGTGTTCTTCTTCTGGTGGTTAAAATGTAAATGAAAACAATAATACTTAAACAATAATACTTAATACACTAACCATGCTTGAACACACACATGCACACATTTTGTTGTAGATGTAGATATTTAAAATAAAAGATAGGTAACAAAATGATAATTGCAAATCTCCTCTGTATAACACCATTTTCAGATTTCAAATTAATCACTGAGAGGCAGAATTGTTCAAACTGAGAGCTCAGTACAAATGAAGTGATAAACTTTGACAAAACATGATTGTGTTATAATAGGTGATTTTCATGCAAGTAATTTTATATAGTCCAAAACTTAATGCAAAAGCACAGATGAAAATATTTTATTAAGTAGAATGTCCTGCAGAGGGCAGTAGAAGACCACTAATTGACTCACTTTCATTTGAAAGACTTTTTTATCCACCAGTAAAACAAAGCAGTTTCTCCATGTTCTTTCCATTAAGCATGCTTACACACACAGACACACACACAGACACAAACACATCCACACACACAAAGACAAATGTTTTCAATGTTTTTAGGATGTGATATTGTGAAAATATCTTCATCTCCTCATCCTGAACAACTTTGACTCAAGAATTACTAATGTCAATCAAACCGTTCATAATCATAATAAAAAAAAAATATATATATATATACAAATATCATAATAAAATAAAAAAACATCATAAAAAAAGATTGCTTCTTAAAGCATTTGTTTATTTCCCAATACTGAAAGCGAATTAAAAGATCATGCGTAATCCTGCTGCTCCCTCTAGTGGACAACAGTGGAATTACAGTCTCCATCTTACAGTTGAAGTGTTTGAATGAATGAATGGGAATTTGGTTTTTCACTTATATCTCGGGAACCAGAAGGCGAAAAATTCTGAAACTCAGAGCATAGATAGTGCTTGAGGAGTCCTGTTGAATGAGACCATCGCAGTGTTTTTGGGCGATTGGGCCCGGGAGTTATGAGGCATATTATTTTGGGGCTTTTATCTCTGGAATGCCCAGGGCAAATTACACCACATTTGAATCGATGTTAGCCAAGGACGCGCCCTTTCCAACGAGCTCTCACACAAGGTTCGGGGTGGTCTGGGTCGGGAGTTACGGGCGTTCAAAGTCGGGGTCCCGCGGACTAAAGATCCGCGGGGGGGGGGGGCGCTCCCGAGGCCCGCGACCATACGTTTCGATCAAGAGCCCGGAGACGTCCTTACCATCAAAATTTGAGCGCGCAGCGACTTTCCGTTTTCGAGTTATGAGTGAATTTGTACTGGGGGGGCGTGGCCTAAATGGCGGCCTCCGTTTTTACTTTCGTTTCTGGATTCCATTCATTAATGTGACACAATTGTCAATAGTAATACTTCAATAGATGAGTTTTGACAAAATGTGATTGTAAATGTTAAAATAATGATTTTATAAAGTCTAAATATGAATTATATAGCAATATTAGGGAGTAGTATGATGAAATGACAGCAGGGGGCAGTACAATACCACTTATTGGCTTAATATGCCATGTTATATATTTTTTTACATTTTTAACTGTTATAGAGGCAAATTTTGTCCGATCTGTCTGAAATTTTTCATACTTCTTAAGAGTCACATGTTCTGACTTGTTTTTATTAAAGAGATATAGGCTTTTGGAGACACTTGGTCAAGGCTACATATTGAAGTGACACTATTATAGCCATCCAAATGAAGAAGTTATACTTTTTCTGATAATTATTGATCTAGAGAGTCCAGAGAATTGCACTGCACTGGTTTTGAACATTATTATATGAACATTATATGATTATATGAAAATACCATTTACAGCCAATACGGGCAATTTACCATATAATATATGATTTTAAAGCGTTTTAACAGTTATAGCGCCACCTATTGTCCGATCTCCATGAAATGTTGCATGCTTGTTAAGGATGTTATGTCACATATGCTCACCAATTTTTGTGAAGTTCTGAGTTTTTATTTAGGATTTATAGACTTTTTAGTGTATTTTGCCACGCCCATTTTATAAATGACCCTATTACAGCCATTCAAATGCAAAAGTTCAACTTTTTTTCGATAATTATTGATCTAGAGAGTCCAAAGAATTGTCCTAGACTGGTTTGGTTCCGATCGGGCGAAAAACCAGGGACTAGTTCGCAAAAGTAGGTTTTTAACATGTTCGCGAATATTTAATGAACGGTTTGATTGACAGCAATGGTTCTAGAGGCAAAGTTGTTCAGCATAAGCAGATCTATCAAATGATATGCATTTTGTGATGATAAGTGTAACACCACGTGATTACAGAGCCATAAAACTCATTAGCGCCAACTAGTGGCCGATTTCTTTCAAAATTCTTACAGACCTCTAGGGCCATGAGCCGAACATGCCCATTGAGTTTCGTTCCGATCGGCCTCCGTTAACCTTGTCTAATAGGTGCTCAAACTTCATTGGCCGATGGCGGCCATGTTTTTTGAGATACGCCAATGTTCTCATACACATACATGGCACCTTGGACCAAGACACTGCATACCAATTTTCAAGTCAATCGGAGTAACGGTCAGGTGGTTATAGCCTGTTTTATGTTTTTTTCATGTTATAGCGCCACCATGGGGCCAATCGTCGCGATTTTTTTACTGTGACCCCAGATTGAACTCATACACATGTGTACCAAGTTTGGTGAAGATACCTCATTTACATCGGGAGTTATAGCCATTTTAGTAAAATAGGCCCCTCCCACAACGTACGTTTTGGCGCCCCTTAGCGACCGTGAATCGAAATTTCCACTTTTTTTCGATAATTATTGATATTCAGACTCCAGAGAACATTTCTGCACTGGTTTGGTTCCAATCGGGCAAAAAACCAGGGACTAGTTCGCAAAAGTAGGTTTTTGACAAAATTCAAAATGGCGGAAAATCTATCATGGCGGAAATGAAATCGGAGATATACGTTTTGTTCGTCAGGCATCCAGCTTTCCAATGATATAAGACACTTGAGTCTACGACATACGGTCTAGGAGTTATGAACAGTTTCGCGCTTTTGGTTGCTATAGCGCCACCTATGGGCCAATCGGGGTCATAATCTCTGAACCTTTCCTCGATTTTTGTACTACCATCTGTCAAAGTTTCAAAGTTCCAGCTCTTACGGTTTGGGCTGCACGATGCGTTTTACGGCGGAATAATAATAATAATAATAATAAAAATCAGCACAATTACAATAGGGTTTCAGCACTTCGTGCTTGAACCCCTAATAATAAAAATCAGCACAATTACAATAGGGTTTCAGCATTTCATGCTTGAACCCCTAAAAATCAGTACAATTACAATAGGGTTTCAGCACTTCGTGCTTGAACCCCTAATAAGAAGAGACGTTTTGGACAGTTATAGCGCCACCTATTGTCCGATCTTCACGAAACTTGGCATGCTTCTTCACCATGTTCTGACACATATGCTCATCGATTTTTGTGAAGTTTGGGGTTTTCCCTTAGGTTGTATAGGCTTTTGAGTGTTTTTATGTCCCACCCCTTTCCTAAATGACCCTGTTACAGCCAGGCCAATGCAAAAGTTCAACTTTTTTTCAATAATTATTGATCTAGAGAGTCCAGAGAATTGTCCTAGACTGGTCTGGTTCCGATTGGGTCAAAAACCAGGGACTAGTTGGCCAAAGTAGGTTTTGGACAAATTTGCCCATAACAATTTTTTTTTTTGCTCGTAGGGGAATTTGGAGATAGCCATTTTGTCCGTCTGGAGCCAGGGATCACAGTGATGCTAAAATTGAGATTCTAGGACAAACTGTCTAGGAGTTATGAGCAATTTAGTAAATGTGGTCATTATAGCTCCACCTATGGGCCAATCTGGGCCATACTTTGATAGGTTCTCCCCAAATTGAGGACTACCATCTGGCAAAGTTTCAAGGTTCCAGGTCTTACGGTTTGGGCTGCACGGTGCGTTTTAGCGGAGAAGAAAAATAATAATAAAAATCAGTACAATTACAATAGGGTTTCAGCACTTCGTGCTTGAACCCCTAATAATAATAATAATAATAATTTGAAAGTTCAGTATTATTATTGCACATTTATAACTCACTATTGATTGTTTATTGCAGATCAAATTAAGTTATCGCTGCGCTTAGGCACACACAAACCGGCATCATGGTTATAATGACGGACAGCATTACGGGCTCTCGGTCAAGTTGTGCCCAGTCCAGGCCTCTGCAGGTCGGCTTCTATGAGATCATCAGAACCCTCGGCAAAGGAAACTTTGCTGTAGTGAAACTGGCCAGACACAAAGTAACGAAAACACAGGTAAGACTCCTGCATCATGCAATGCCTCAATATAGCCTAATGTTTTTTTTTTTATGTTTTTTTTTACTTTTATATATATATTGTTTTATTCTTTCAAATCGGTCAATAACAATAGGTCTAATAAGAATAATAATACTGTACACTGTAAAAAAAAAAAATATATATATATATATGGTAAAAAAATGTGGACAACAAATGTTTTATATTGCTTTAACTCATCAAAATAAGTTAAGCAATTTTCAACTTTTTTTAGTAAGTTATACAAGATTCAACACTTTTTTTTTCAAGTCAGTTTCATGTAATGTAAGTTGAAATGACTTAAATGTCCAAGCTGATTGAACTTAAAAATGTAATAAATAAATATTCTGCATAAACAAAGTGCATTTTATTGCATTTCCATGCAGGTTGCAATCAAAATAATTGATAAAACAAGACTGAACTCTGCCAACCTGGAGAAAATCTACAGGGAGGTTCAGATCATGAAGCTGCTCAATCACCCTCACATCATAAAGCTCTATCAGGTAAGTTATTGGATTTGTAAAGCTAATAATGATGTTATAATTACAAATAAAAGCCCGATAAACTCCCTGGATTAATGTCTGAGGGAGTGTTGTGTGTTTTAGCATGCTCAGTGACATTAAGAGAGTGTGGAGTGAATGTCTAAGTGTAGGTCATACATATGGTGAGGTGTTCTTCCCTGGAAGTTCATCTGGATATCTTGCAAAGTATAAATAGACTGAAGTTACTTTCTCGCTTGCATCCAGCTTCTGCATAGCAACTCTCCACTGCATTACACTGTTAATTATGTTTTGTCAGATCACCTAAACCTTTTTTTATTGAATTAAAAATATATATGACAGAAAGAAAATGTGAAAATATAATAGAAGCAGAAATAGATCCTTAAAGTAAGAACTGCAGGGTTTTGCTAAAACGATGTAGTAGCAATGGCCGTTTTTATTTTCATTAAAAAAATTCTGATTCAAGGCTGTTTTGAGGTGATTTGTTGGCTTTTAGATCACTTTTTTTTTTTTCTTTTTTTTTTATATTGGACAATTCTGTGTCCAAAATGTGTGGTTTTGCCTGGAAATAAGAGACACAGAAAAGGAGAAAGTGTGTTGGACATAAGGATTCAGGATCTAAATCTCAGACTTAATTAACACGGGTGGAAGCCAAGTGCAATGTGTCTGCAGAGTCACGTGAAGCTAGCTGTCTGTAATGAGGAAAAATCTCTAAGAAGTATAATCTAATTTGATCCCTGGGCTTGTTTTGTCACCATAGTTTGGCTCACACACTCATGGCAAACAGTGGCAGGCTAGTACAGGGTGCTAAAGCGTCAGCGCATTCTTGCTCTCATAGCCTGTACCATTTAAGTATGTTTTGTTCAGATTAGCATTTTGCGGATTATACTGGAGAAATTTTTTCCCGAGGTTGCGGGAACCTAAAATCCTTGGGAATAACATCTCAGCTCACTGCTTTGGATCTGACCCCTCACATTTGTAAGAGGTGGAATTTTTGGGAACTGAGCAGCATCATTTGATATGAGCTTGATGTGCTTTTCCTTCAGCATATTCTTACATATTAATTAAAACATACCTTAATGTCATCCAACATATGAGCCGATGACTGCAATATCAGTAAGAATCCTTCACGAAAGCGTCCTGGATTTTCAGCTCATTTTGGTGTCGGATAACCTGGAATGTAACTCTCCTTTCATAACTTAAACCCTGTTTATTTAAAGGAGAAAGCCTTTGAGATGAAAAATAGGGAACTTGTGACCCATGACCCTTCATGATAAACTGTTTCCGTTTTTTTGCTTCTTGTACAAACAGTCCTTTTATTGCCTTTAGCTTCTCGTTCACTTCAGACACACTCTCTTCACAACTAACAATAGTCTCCTTCACTCATCTCCCTCTGCATTAGTGACGGAGGGAGACGTCTCTGTGGGCCAAACAGGCCAGGGTTTCTAAGGAAGCTATGACATCATTGGCACCTCTGGGTTGACATTAAAGGCTGAAGTCTTTGGAAGCTTGGGTTATCTGGAGATAAAGACCCTTTTCCTGCTGTTGCACAGCCTGACTACGTGAGCCATTACACATCGTGTTATGCACTAACCTGAAGTATCGAGTGTCTGAGCTTGTGTATGGATGATTACACAATTTTCTCAGTGATAGAAAAAGAGGACACCACAGAACCTGTTGTGCAACTTTTTCTGGTATCGCAGCAGCGTTTAGTGTTTCTCCCTCAAGCGCTTCCCGTGAACATACGAGAAATTTTTGTGAAGGGTGAGGATGTCATACACCCTCTCTTTTACAATGGTTTACGTTGTTAATGGTTGCACCAGTTCCTTTTGTGTAACTGCATGCCTTTGTGCTCAAACTAGGTCTTATGTGTGAACATGTTTAATGGTTCATAAGAAATGGGTCGGTGAAGATAAAGTTTCAGTTGTCAATAGCTTCTTCAGTGACTTGGACTATTTGTATGTGCTCAGGGCATTCAGTAAATACTTCACTACTCTCTTATGCAATGGTGCATGTCATTACAAACTAACCTGTCCTGTATGAATGACAAGAACTATGAAAGAAGTTGACAGAAAGAGGGAATTTAGTTTAAAAGAGACCATAAGAACACAGAGAACACAAAATGTGTGTTTTTTTAAATAAAATAAAAAGCTAGCAAAATGTGTGGTAATAATAATACAAATGATGATTAACTAATTAATAATATTTATTTGAATGCAAGTGTAATAAACATTTTTTTATAATTCTATGATGTTTTGTCTTTACAGGTCATGGAGACCAAAGACATGCTGTACATTGTGACAGAGTATGCAAGAAACGGAGAAATGTTTGGTAAGTGGAAACACTTTTGTAAATGAATGACTAAGTAATCTGCGAAAAGATTGAAGGGCGTCTATTGTTTTTGACGTCTGTGTCTCTCCCAAAACCTCTTGTCCAGTTGTTGTGGATAATGAGGTCTGACGGGGAAAGAATTATTTAGATCAACGCTGCCGTCAGAGCAGTGAGTCAGTGAGTGAGCACAGAGCGAGACAGGTGTTGGATTTTCAAGCTTTATGTAACTGTAAAAGGGATAAGCTGCTGTACCTCTGCTTGTCCTCACCACCTAGGGATTTAAACACATATATAACATATCTGTCTCTTCACCTGTCAAATACTCAGCCTTTAAAAAAATAACAATGGCTGTCTCCCCAGATAAACCGTAGGCTTGGTTATGTCTTTATATGGTGTTTTTAAGGCAATGTCTCCTCCCTTCCTAAGCCGTCCTCTTTTTTACAGACTATCTGACTTCCAATGGAAGGATGAGTGAAAACGATGCTCGTAAGAAGTTTTGGCAGATTCTGACAGCGGTGGACTACTGCCACCGACACCACATAGTCCACAGAGACCTCAAAACTGAAAACCTGCTGCTAGATGCCAACATGAACATCAAGCTGGCAGGTGAGCAGAGAAAATAAGCTTTTTAGGGTTCACATATTGATGTGCCCTGCTCATAAACCCATGCAGTGCCAGACTTTAAGTGTCTTAAAAAGAAAGTAATTACTGTATTCACAGGATCAGTAATACAATTAAGTAATCAAACCAGTCTGCTTCTTTGTACCAACACAAGTCATTCATTATATACTTTTATTTCAGGAATTTACACTATTCTGAAACAATTTAATGAGTAATGAGTCTTTTCATCAACAAAGAACTTACTTCTGTTCTGTTTTTTCCAGACTTTGGATTTGGAAACTTCTACAATGCCGGTGAGCCTCTCTCCACGTGGTGTGGAAGCCCTCCATATGCTGCCCCAGAGGTCTTTGAGGGGAAGGAGTATGAGGGGCCACAGTTAGACATTTGGGTATGTTCATTGTTTGTATTTTCACCTGATGTCTTACACAGCTGCTGAATATGAAATTAAAATGATATAATTATGAAAGTATATTGTATACAGTGATTGAAAACCAAAACTATATATAAAAACTACTATATAATATAATATATAACACAGTTCTTTGCTGCCTTGCCAGCACTGGTATAAATGCTTATCTAGTTTAATACATGCTCCAAATGTTTGTCTTTCACAGAGTCTGGGTGTGGTTCTGTATGTGCTGGTTTGCGGGTCCCTGCCCTTTGATGGGGACAGTCTTCCTGCTCTGAGACAAAGAGTGACGGAGGGCCGTTTCAGAATACCATTCTTCATGTCACAAGGTACAGATCTACACTCCATCTTTTCATGTACAATGCTGCAGCTTCATAAAAAAAAAAATGTTTTGACCGAAACCTCCTTATCTCCTTGTCCAGACTGTGAAAATCTGATTCGTAAGATGCTAGTAGTTGACCCTGCCAAGCGGATCAGTGTGGCTCAGATCAAGCAGCACCGATGGATGCTTGTGGATGCCAGTGCACCCCACCAGACCCTTTCCCTGTCCCTTACTGACTACAACTCCAATCTGGGAGACTACAGTGAACCCGTCTTAGGCATCATGCAGACCCTCGGCATTGACAGACAGAGGACTGTGGAGGTGAGAAAATGGGCAGATACAATGGGATTGTAGAGACAGATTATGTGTATGTTACAAACAGTATTGGCTCAGACATTTCCAGCAGGGAAGGGCTTGTTTACCACAGCAAGGGTTAATACATATTGTTCGAAGGGCATTCATTGTCAAATTGTCACCTCAGAATAAAAGCAAAAACCTATCCAGCTTCCTGTGGCTTTAAATATGCTCTTCAGTTGGCACCAAAAGGATAAACACAGTAGCCTCTGTTTTGAAAGCTGCCATATGTTTCTTTTAGCTTTCACTAAAATCCCTTAAGAAGTTAATTATTGATGCAGACTGCCTGTGTTTCATTACACCTGTTAATGTGACACTCAGTATAACCACTGTGTCTAAAACAGTTTTTCAATTGCTCTCCACAGTCTCTCCAGAACAGTAGCTACAACCATTTCTCAGCAATCTATTACCTGCTGCTAGAAAGAGTAAAGGAACACCGCAGCCAACAGCTGAGCCGCCAAAGCGGGGCCTGGACTCAGAGGTCGAGGACAGCATCCGATTCCTCCGCCCCAGAGGTGAGTGTCGAAGCGAGGCCAAGAACATCTCCTGTTTAAGATGAAATCTCCCTCTGCTAACTCAGCCTTTCCTCTGTCCATCTCACTTTCAAGGTGATCCTGGAGTCATCTGACAGCTTCAGAACCTCAGCCTTCCCCATCAGCGCCAAGGTGAACGCTCCTGTCCATTCAGAGATGGAATGTGAACAAGGAGGCCTGTTTCAGGTCAGTACTTCCCCTGAGCTTGAAGTAATTCCTCTTTAGATTGGGGGTCGGCAACTCTGGCCCTCAAGGTCCACTGTCCTGCACGCTCCAACCCTGAACACACAACCTAAGCAAGCTAATCAAAGTCTTCAGGATCACTGTGTTTGATTAGGGCTGAAGCTAAACTTTGCAGGACAGTGGACCTCGATGACTCACCTCTGCCTTAGACCCCTCTCTTTCTAGTTGCTCAGTAAATAGACTCCCTGTCCTGTTTCATATTGCAGATATGCAGTGCACCCCCAATCCCCCTCCTCCATTAGAGACAGGCAGTGGCTAATGTGAATGCCTCCCTCCCTTCCTCAGCGTGTGGTGTGCCCGGTGGAGGCCAGCCTGAACGGGCTCCTGTGGAACCGATCCATCTCCCCCAACAGCCTGCTGGAGACCACCATAAGTGAGGAGGTGCGACCTCATGACCTGGAGGAGGAAGAAGGGATGCTGCAGGTCCAGCCGCCCCATCTGCCCAGCACTACCTCCCGAAGGCATACACTTGCAGAAGTCTCCGCTCGATTCCACAAGTGCAATCCACCCTGTAAGTGAAATGTTAATAATATGGTGACTTTAAGGATTTAATGCACAGATCTGGTTGTTAATTACATCTGTTGTCCTCTTTCAGGTATTGTTGTTAGCCCCTCAGACGGTGCTTCCTCTGACAGCTGTCTGAAGTCCTCCTCAAACCCCAACCCGGCTCTCTTCACTGCTGTAGAGGATCTTTCATCACTGCTCATTTCCGGTACTGGCCCAGGGGCCTTAGCCCCTGCTGGGACACCCCTCACTCTTTCCTCCAACCTACTCTTGCTGAACCAAGGCAGCATGCTTGCAGCCAGCTTTCAGGAGGGGCGTAGGGCTTCAGACACCTCCCTTACACAGGGTGAGTTTAACCAAAAAGGAAAAATGTACTTTGATACACATGTGCCAAGAATCACATCATAGACCTCATGTTGAAAAATCTTAAATGGCTTAAAAAGTTTTCTAACTGGACGGTGACTATTTCTGTAGGACTTAAGGCATTTAGACAGCAGCTGAGGAAGAACACTCGTGCAAAAGGCCTGCTGGGGTTGAACAAGATCAAAGGTCTGGCGCGACAGGTGTGCCCTCCGACCTCATGGTCTAGAGGCAGCCGTGGGTCGCTCGGCCCTCCCTCAAGCCTCCAGAGCTCTAGTGGCCCCCGTGAACGCCGAAGCATGCTGGAGGAAGTACTGCACCAGCAGAGGTGAGAATAAATCTATACCTACGCCAGAATGCTGAAGATTGCTTCAACCCTGTTTGCAGAGGCACCCCAACACTACATATTTTCAAACTCTTTGTAATCAAATACACCTGAAGAAACTTATCAGCTCATTAGTAGAGGCTCTAAGACCTGAAATGGATGGGTCAGTAAATAGACTCCCTGTCCTGATACATCCAAATTGTGCACTGTTGGGGTGCCTCCAGCAACAGGGTTTGGAAACACTGGGGTACATTTCCTGAATATACCTAAACTCTGTTCTTATTTCATCATACAGAATGCTACAGATCCAGCACCAGCCTCAGCCCCAAGTCCAGTCTCAACAGCCCGTGCTCTTCCTCTCACAGTCCCAACCCTCATCTCCTCCCTCCAACAACCTCTTCGCCCCCGCTGCCCTCTTTTCCAACCCCCCGACTCAACCTATCCTTCCCCAGTGCCAGCAGACCTCCATCGCCTTTCAACACAACCTGTGGCAGCAACAGCAGCAGTCTCTTGACTCCTCTTCCTCGTCCCTGTCTCCCGTGACATCTGCTGCCCATCTTCTTGAAGCTCGTCTGCACATCAGCCAGGGGCCACATCTCCACCCTCAGTCCCAACAGCACTTGCAGATCCAGCCCACCATCCTGTCCCAGCGGCCTTTCTCCTTTCTGCCCCACCAGGGCAGTTGGAGCCTGAGCACCAGCACTGAGTATGAACCGGATAACCAGGTGACGGTTTGTGCCGGTCAAAAGCAGCAACTCAGCAGCTGTGTCATGGTTAAGTAAAGAAGGCAAAAACTTTTTGAAGATCTTCAGAGTGATGCTTGCTCCCACCACTCTAAGACCAGAGTGAGCCGGTGGACAATGGTGTTGAGCATCAGAAAAGGCATCTCATTTTGATGATTCTTTCAATAGTTTTCTAATGCAAAGGAGAGACAATTTTACTCTCTCTTCAAGTCCATG
This sequence comes from Rutilus rutilus, assembly GCF_951802725.1. NCBI lineage: Eukaryota > Metazoa > Chordata > Actinopteri > Cypriniformes > Leuciscidae > Rutilus > Rutilus rutilus. The sequence goes on from NC_140215.1 coordinate 27,307,080, forward strand.
ACCATGTCTATATGGGTTGGAATGACTAGAGACAATAAGAAGCAATAGCCAACCTCTTCATTGAGCCCATGATCCTTGTCAGGTGGTCCTGCCCACACAGCAATAAAGGACGGGGCTCTGAACAAGAAACCGAAGAGTGTGAGTTTTCATCCATTTGCGAGTGGGTCCACTCATATATAAAACTGGCCTCCGTAATCGTAAATGATTATGTCAGAGATGCTTGTTTATCCTCTATACAAGTATGAAAATAGGACAGTGATGTCTTCCTCACAGATTTTTCCAAGGATTTCCTTTCAGGTCGTGAGCATTTTTTGTTGTTGTTGTTGTTTGTTGTTGTGTTTCACATCTCCAGAGAAGACCAAAGTTGATTGCTTTTTGTTGATTTTGACTTGATTTCTTTCCTAGAAGTTCTTGAAACAAAATGCAGTATCTGAATTATCCTAAACTTCCAAAAACCAAGAAAAATACTGTCATTTCATCTGTGATGTGAAAATGTGTGCAAAGTAGCCACACTATGCCTCCAATTTTTTGTGTGCAATGAAGAGGCGCCTTAGTATGAGGGGAGTTATAAGCTAGATATAAGCACAAGAGGTACTGCAAACTGCATAGTGTTCACTTAGACCAGGTCTTTGAGCTTTCGCTATTTGTGACTATGACTTTAATGCTGATTCATGTTGTGTCACATCCGTACAAAGACACTAGACAATTATAATCACATAAATGTGCACCTACCAATGATTTAATGATATTAGGAGACATTGTAAGGTTTAGCTGTTCAGTTCTGGTCCCTCAAGACTCCTCTTCCATCAGTTCACTACCTCCTCCATAACTGATCATTCACCTCAGAAGGCTGCATCTCAACACACACTGTATGAGAATAAGTTAAGCCCATTACAATGTCTTTTTTTGAACCGTGAACAAAGAATATGAGAATAGTGCAATATTTCACATTGAAATGTAGAACCAGGAGAGGAAGCTGTTGAAGGAAAGCAAAAGGTACTTCATGCCTGATAATGTTTTTTTTTAAAGAGCATGTTTTTTTTTTGTTTTTTTTTTCTATTTTGAAATGATTGTATGAAGATCATTTTAACAATGTATTCTGCATGAGCATAGGAAATAAGAGCCTGGCCATTTTCTACAGCTTGTTCTCGTCGTGACAGAGATTGCCTTTGCATCCAGGCTAGCTTGGTAGAATGGGAGAACTAGAAAAATAACAGGAAAAGCCAAAGAGAGAGCGCAGCTAGGGAAAATCAAGAGAAACATACTTTTTCAACAGATGTCATGGTGATGAAAAGCTCTCCTTTTATTAAAGTGTTCAAATCTCCCAGTCTTACTGCTCAGATGTAAGAATTAGCTGCCTCCTCTATAGCTAACAAATATTTGATAAGCAATTGTTTTAGAAAGCAAAGGTCCTCCATTTCTCAGAAAGGTCATGCATTTACATACTCAAATATTTTTTTCTTGATTAAAATGCACACACACATAGATCTTGTAGCGATATAGTTGCATTTTATATTTTTTCTATTTTTAGCTTACAATCTAGGTGCTAGAAGTAGATTTCAAGTGTGTTGGGTTTGTGTGCTATTTATATGACATAATAGTGTGTTACCATTGTTGAAGCTCCACCATTTGCTTGAAGCACTGTTTTCATAGCCCTAAATGATCCTGTTGCATGTCTGTCTTTTGTGAATTCGACATATTTGTGCAATGGTTTCTAGTAGTTTAGAAGAAAGAAAAAAAAATCTGTGCTGTGTTGTTTTCAAATTGGGTCATAAAACAACAGTGTTTGAAACCAGTGCAGGAAAAGATGAGTTGAAGGTAAAGCTATTGAAGATAATGTAAGAAGCAGTGTTAACACCCCTTTCCTTTTTCACTAACCACCAAAACTTGTGCCTTTGTCTGAACAAATCCAATGGTGTCGAAAAAATGTAAGCTTGATTTTAGGATATAAGAAAGATGCAGATGTGTGTAGTTTAAACTCCTTTTGTTAGTTTAAACATCCCATTGTATACTTTAATTTCATTTGCTGTTTGACAGTAATGCACTTTATGATGACAGTTGCTTTTGAAAATAGTGTTTGTTTCCACTGCAGATATGAGTCTGTAGTTACTTTTGAAACACTGTTTTGATGCTGAACTGTAAAAATTTTAATCTGTGACTTTTTTTATTTGGTTTAATTTCCTGAATGTGCTTGCTTGCTGTATGTGTGATTGTACATGGCTGTGTGAAAGTTTATGAGAGATAGTTTTATTTATGTGGCTATTTATTTGAATAAAAATTCACCTCTTGAAATTAATTTATGTGTGTTTGTGTTTTTCCCCACCTTTTTCTGGGTCTCCAGTTGCTTATATCGAATTTCACATTACTATTAAATCATTAGATTCTCAGGAATATTTAAAGACACTATTTTTGACAAATTTACTAAATGCAATACACATATTAAAATGATAAAATATCCCGCCATGCAAAAAAAAATTGTAATCTGTATTTTTGTCTATCGTTTTTGAGTACATAAAATTTAAAATAACAATAAAATAATACACGTTCAAAATAAAGCTTGTTTTCAGGGAATATATCTTTGTTTTGTTAAAACTGTTTTCTAAAAAATGTTAGATTTTTATTTTACTATTGGCTTTTGTTGTTGTTGTTGATCTAACATAACATGGAGGCTTAAACTTAAAACTATTATCTTGTATAAGAAAAAATTATTCAGGAAAAAAAAATATATAGGCTATATATATATATATATATCAGTATAGAATTTATCTTGTTTTAAGGGACATTTTTTACTCAAGTCAAAATTTTTTACTGAATAATGTAATGTGACAGTTTCTGTGGAGAGGATCACAGGTACAGTGGAGTATAAAGCACAGTAAACACATTCCAGTGCATGTGCGCTCATCATGCACTCCAGCTGTAAGCTAGCGGGTGGCTATGTGCCCAGAGAGCTCGGATTGATCTATGCTGGGAATTCCACGCTCATACGTTCAGCCCCAAAGCCAGCGGTCCATGCCAATCATTCTGACTGGATGCCCTGCTCCAACCTATAAGCTCAAACGCCTGCTCACAGCGTGTCAGAACTTCTGTCACATAGACTCTGATTGATGACTCTTCCGTAAATACCTTTGTGTGTATATCCAGATCACTCTGCTGCACTCATAGCTAGACTGCTGATCTCATGATGTGGTCCTGCAGAAAAACACCAATTACCAGGAAGAGGCTGTTCTCTGTTCATGCTTCATCATTTCATAAACATCAAGTGTTTTAAATGTACACAACAAAAACCTGGTCGGAACTATAATAACACTAAATCATATGAGATTGTCATGAAACGCTATGAAAAGACGTGAAAATTAGAATCTACATCAGCACTGAACAAAATGTAGATATTAAGCATATTTCCCCAAAGCAAAATTGTTTTCTTGAAAGACATTTATCATACAGTATATTAGGTTATCAGGACTATCTAAACAAATTTACATAATATGTAGGCAATTTTTTGTCTAGTTTTTGTGCACAAATATCAATATGATAATAAAAATAATACATTAAATAAAACTAGATAAAGTTTGAAGACAAAGTTTGATGTTGACCTGAAAGCCAGGTCTGAAAGTTTAAAATAACATTGAAAAACATGAAGTTTGAAGGGTTTACAAAAGATTTGACTAGCTTGTTTAAGCATGTTGCTAGCATGTTTTTAGCACGTAACTAACATGTTTTAACAAATTGTTCGCATGTTTTAGCATGTTGCTTGCATGATTTAAAGCTATATGTAATTTTTTCGCCGCTAGGGGTCGCTAACCTCTTACAACAACAAAGGCGTATATTGATGACACATAAGCATTAAGCAGAATTATGGATCTTGTCAGGCTGATGGATCTAATAATGTTTATGGATGAGGGAATACATTGATATTTTTAACATGACTGTGGTATGAAGCCGGGCGCGATTGCTAATGAGAGACATATATCAGCGCCACACGCGAGGCCCGCGGATATAAAGGAATAAGGACAGTTAATTCAACCGAACTATCCGCAAGTGCTTTATTACTACTCAAACAGGTCATTTTATTAGACGAATTAAACTTGTGAGGTAACGCAGCGCTGTTTCACTTGGTCTAACAGTTAGGCATACACTATCACACTAAACTGCATTTGAGTGTGTTGAATGTTATTCTGTGTTAGTTTGTTGGCTGTATGAGACTAGCAGTAAACTAGATCAACATTAGAATAACATACAGATCATATTCTAACATTTCATCATGTTGAACTATATAACATTGACTAGTTTTATGTAATTTGCTCACCTGTCTATAAAGTACATGCAACAGTCTGTATCCTCGTTTTAGTCTGTCGCCATGGTTACTATGGCAGTACGATCGGTAACCGAGGGTAACGCGGATATGACGCCATTGACTGGCGACTCCCTCACCCCTGCTCACACGTCCCGGTTCCTTGGTTAAAATCGCAATTTTCTAACGATTTACAAATAGTTGGAAACATTTGGGATATTGTAAGTAATCAACTAAACAAAAAATATAACATTGGCCTAGTGGTTTTTGAATATTTTACTGAAAAAATCGTACATAGTTCACCTTTAACACATTGGATGTTTTTAGCATGTTGCTAGTATGTTTTGCTAGCATGACTAGCATGTTGCTAACATGATTTAGCATGTTGCTAGCATGTTTTAACATCATTAACTTATATTGAAAAAAAAAATAGACTCATTCTTTATTATTTCTATTGTCTGCACTTTAAAAGGATAAAGTCATCAACACTATGAAATAAACCAAAATGGAAGTATGGGAATTATAGTGGCCACATTTTTTTAAACAATTCAAACTTATCTACAATTTCAAGCATTTAAGCCTAATGAACTGGGTTTTGAAGACACAATAAATGTATAAATTTTGTCAAGCCTCTTGAAAGTGGTATTCATTAGAGAATTGTTCAAGTAGGCTTAGTATTCGAAAACTATTAGTATTTGTGAGGCCGTGTAATATTTTGTTTCCCTTGAGAGGTAAAGAAAAAGGCTTTTTTTTTTTATCATAACATATTTTAACAGCTTTTTATATTTTTCTCACAGAACAATATAATAATCAATCCAAGTGAGGAGGAATGCATTTATTACTGAACACTTGACATCTCTTGGGATGTTGAATAGCATATGATGAGTACCAAGTTAAAGTTAGCTGTCTTTAATGAGGCAAGCATGGACGTAATGACATTACATGGATTATAGAGTGTAATAGTCGTATGTATGGTAGGTAAGTCAGAGGTATTTTGGTACGGCACTGCTCTATCTTTCCCTTCTGGGACACTCTGTGGCCAGGATTGTAAGCTGAGATAAGTATGAGCGAGAGATGAGTTGATTCTGTCAAAGGTCAGACTAGCAGCTAGCCGTCCTTGACGGGAAGTTCAGAGAAACCACTTCAAAGTCATTTAAAAATGCTTTTAGTCTGTTCTCAGTTGTCCAGGTAAGTAAGAGTAAACAGAAATGGGAAAATCTATATCAGGGATGGGCAATGTCGGTCCTGGAGTGCTGCTGTCCTGCAGAGTTTAGCTCCAACCCTGAAAAAATAAAATAAAAACGCACTTGACTGTAGCCTTAGCAAAGTACCTTGAAGGCAAGCCTGCAAGGTTAGCAAAAAAACTAAAACAAAGGAAAAGTGTAATGCCTGCTAACACTGAGGTATGCAGGGAAGGAGACCAGAGGAATTTAATTTTAATGGATGTCAATAGAGGAGAGCTGAATAAACTGCTTTTGTGTGAAAACAGCTTATCATTTAATGAATCAACAGCCCATCGGCTAATCTTTAAAATATTTGCTCTTAAACATTCATCGTTGTGGATTGGTCTAGTTTTAGAGTTTGCACCGGAAAAATGCTATTTATAAGAGAAGTCACAGAAAATTGTACGACAGGATTCAGTTCACGGCACTTGTCATTCATTTCTATGGTAGGCCTATCTGCAAACATTGACAATTCAATGTCTTCAAGGCTGTAATGTAATCAAGGCACATGTGATCCAAGTTAACCGTTAAACTTCTTTCCAATGGTAGAGACACGGACTCATTATCTCCCAATAATAAGACCATCCCTGCTTCCCAATGTCCATATCTATCCTAAATAGTATGATTACATTAGGCCTAAGTGTGTCCCAAAGCATAGTATGTTGAAAAGAGTATCTCAAAAGTCCCCGGATGGTTTACAATTTACGGTAGATTTCCGAAGTGTGGATCCGTGCACATATTGCCCACAACCCACTGCGCTTTGGAGGAGGATTCGGTTCAGGACAAGAAACATGAGTAAAACGTGTTAAAAACAAAACATGGCAGATTTGCGCGACCGGTGGTGAGAGGTTAGATAAAGGTTTGAGTGACTAATAATCAAAGTTTAACCTGATAAAAAATATTTATTTAGTGTTATATTTCATCTGCAATAACATTGTGGACTTTTATAAAGAACCGTTTGGCTTTTAAATGCATCGTTATGCATTAATATGAGGAGAGTTTTCCGCATGAAAGACCTGTGACTGCAAATCAACGTGCTATGTCTCTCTCCAATACGGTAGGAAATTATATGAAATTGAAAAAAATGTGGAGGATTTTTACTGTGACAAGATGATTGACAGGCCAGTTTACGGTGACAGGATGCGTGTCAGGATGTGACTGAGAACAATCGTTGAAGAAGCTATTTTATGACATGATAGTATGTCCCAAAGCATGTTTACTCTTTTGCTACACACTCAAAAGTGTGTACGTTTTCTTCATAAAAAGAGTACATACTCTCAGGACGTAGTATAAGTAGGCGAATTGGGACGCAGCACATCTCTGACCTAAGTAATCCTGATGACATTAGCTTGTTCAGGTGTGTTTGATTAGGGTTGGAGCTAAACTCTGCAGGACAGTTACTCTCCAAGACCAAAGTTGCCCATCCCTGGTCATGTTTAAAGACCTTTAATCACAGTAACAACATTTTTTACTAAATTATTGCTCTTCTCTTTATGTAAACTTGGATTTACAAGTCCAACTTTGTATACCTGGAATACAATCATGTAAAGTGATATATACTTTATAGCAAATCTCAACTAAATGTAAACTATATTATCACCCAGCTCTAATCTGCTAAATGAAGATAATAAGATGTTATAAGAATTAACAAAGCACTATACAAATACATTTGACTTGACTTGATTTGACCTTTACTTTGCACCTCCAATGAGAAACATGTAAGAGATCATGTACAATCAGCATCATCACAAAATGAACTCTTGACAGCTGTCAATCCACGTGTACCAGATATGGGCCGGATCTGGGCCGACACTATGTTGCTGTCTGGGAGGGTGATCAAGAACTTGATGTGAGTGAAAGAATCTTATATCACACTTTTATAGTTTATAGTTTATAGACTGGCTGACTGCACAATCTCCCATGGCTATAGCAAATAAATCAATATATGGACATGAAATGCTGAGTTATCTTACTGAGTTGCTCTTACTGTTACTTATGTAGCCTAAGTAGAAAGAGTGGCGTGCAAGAGAAACAAAACTAGGAAAATGGATTTGGACAACAGTCAAACTAAAGCCCATACTAGCGGGAATATTATTAATAACAGGCATAATGAAAATATTTGAGCACAGAAAGCAACGACTGACCAATCAGAATCAAGTATTTCAGAGAGGCATGTTATACATGTTCTATAAAACCTCAATAATAGTAATTTAGAAGGTTGAAACCAGTATGTTCATCTCAAAACCAGTAAGCAGTGACCATGTACTGTGGCAAATTAAAAGTTTAAATATTTATCTAGCAAACTTGATACATTTAAGGGCCCATTCACACAGAACACATTTTTGCTTTTAAAAACTTGATATTCAGGGCAGTGGAATGGGGGAAAAAGCAGGTTCTCAAGCACCACGTTTTTAGAATCTTGATGTGTCATGCGCAAGAAGCTGCAAAATGGTTAATTCTGACACTTTTGGCTTTCCATAATATGATGGAAAAGATTGTCACTTGCTTCTCTGACAAGAGTTCAGACAGGTCCAGATGACCAAATTATCAGAACATTTAGTGTATTAAGCCTGGTTCACACGGCAGGATAATTAGGCCGATTTTAGCCCCGATTCACCCCTTCCGACAATCTTAAGGATGCTCCGATTATCGTAAAATAATCTGATCAGATATTCCTGCCGTGTGTGGTGTGTTAAGACTGCTCTCGTCTGCTCGGAAGGACGTCGGGACCGCTCCGATCTCAAATCGGGGATTTCCAACATGTTGGATTTATTTGGCCCGATTTCTCCTCGTGTGTGGTGTCCCCCGGAGACAAACGAGCACGCAGCCTGTGGACTGTGGCGTGTAGCCAATCAGAAAGCGAGGTGACGAGGCGGCGAGGAAGCACCGGGAAACAAAATCAAAATAGCCGGCGGCATGGCGCACCAGAAAGTCCAGTGGACGTCGGAGATCATCGCCTTTTCTTTTGATAATGTTTTTTTTCGGTTAAAAACAAACTACAAACTATCGCCACTGCATCCTCTTCGTCCGCCATGATTGTTTACTCTGAAGTCACGTTTGATCTCGAGGGATTTTGCGAGATTTCCCGTCTGACCTGGGAATGCTCGGGAGTCAAATCGGTTTGTGTGTGATGTGTTGATTTTGCCGTGTGGCTGCGCACCACACACTGTACGACCAAAACCGTTAGACCCGTGATTTTTTAATCGCCGTGTGTGGGGTCTCTCAGGTTTGGAAAATCGGCCGACAATTTTAAAATCGTCCTGTGTGAACCAGGCTTTAGTGTATTTGTTTCACACTTCATAATCCCCTTGTCATAAGCTGCACAGTACAGCCTATGATGTTGGCATGAGTCACATCAACAGCAAACAAGTCCAACCTTACTAAACAGTTCTTCGGTGCACCATTTTAACTTTTCTGAGCATTTTGATGTGATGGATATGTCTAGTTTCACAAGATTTGGCAGTAGTATGACTTTTGTTTGTTCTTTAAAGCAGAGCACAAACATCACTTTGACCAGAGTTGAGAAACAGTGAGGGGTTTAACCTTTATCATAATGGAGTCATTAAGAGACCATTCCCATTCACTCTGTTGCATAACTCTTTCTTACACTCCTGGAGATTATTAAAGGAGAATGTGTGGTTCACAGGTTGAGAAAAGTTTTGCGTCACTAATCAGAAACAGCTGTTGGATGAAACTGGGTTGGATGTAATAAAGTCTTTCAGAAAGTGGAACCACCTTTCTGAGAAACACACTAAGTTTGCATGACATTTGCATTGTCATTGTCAAAGGAATTTATACGTTTGCATTCCAAATCTCCAAATATCTAAATTTACCTACATTTAAGAGTTTCAATATAAACAAACTAATAAACTTGTGATGCAAATTTTAATGCATCACGTACGATTTCTGTATAAAACAGCATTGCATAGTTTATCAGCTATTTGCCTATATTTGATTTTATTGAAATCATAAAATCTTATTTTCAAAATGCATTTATTTCCCAGAGAAACATTGCGTTCACTCACGTTTTGTGAGCGAACGCAAAAAAAAACTAAAACATAAAAAAACCTTTGAGAGAGAACGCTAAAGCATTGAGATATACTTTTTCCACCATCATGTCCCGGCTTTAAGGGCTTAGTTTTAATCTGTTTATTGTGAAAACAATTAAATGTACTCAGTTAAAAAGTATGTTAAAATATGGCTAGCTGTGGAACAAGCAATATTGTTTTATAGCTAAAATGTATGAGATTCAAACTAATTAGATTTATTGATGATAAATATATAAACCTGTTTTTTCCCCTTTGTTATACACACGGTTTCATGATATGAAATGTGCAATATTTGCACATATAAAAAAGTACTTGTCACACTGCAGGAACACTTAAAATAAACCAGTGAAGGTAAAAAAAGGTTATTAAAATGGTTGAAAATAAACAAATGGTTATCGGTTACCTATGATACACAAATACATTCATAATATTTAACCAAAAATATATTGATATTGATAACAAAATAGTCCATGTTATGTCAACTACTCATGTTGTACATTATACAAAACAGTATGGTAAACAGAACCAAAAACAAGCTGCTAGAATTAGACCAATTAAAACTGTGCTGTGCAATGAACTCCTCTATGTTATGCCATTGATCTGCATTATGTCCCTTCTCTGTAATGTTGGTAAATGACCCAGACTTTGATCTCAGGGCAGATAGACAGAGAGAGAGAAAGAGAGAGAGCCAGCTAAATCAGCACACAGCTGCTTAGTGAACTCAGCATGAAAGGCCTGTAATGGAATGCTCAGTCAGACGCCAATGCCTCCTGTACAATATTAACTGGGGCTCAATGTGCGTCATTCAGCAAACAGCTGACCCTGAGAGCACTGAAGCAAGTGAGAACCTCTCACCCTCTCCCTCTCTCATTACTTGCATTTTGAAATGAAAACTGCTCAAACTGAAATACGCAACAGTGTTTAATAATAATAATAATAATAACTACTACTGCTCCTGTTGATATTGACGATGATCATGATGATGATGATGATGATGATGATGATGATGTAGTAAAGGATACTGAATTGTTCTCAAACGTCCTGGTAAAACGTTTGGTATGTTTGGTAAAACTTTATTTTGATAGTCCACTTTAGACATTCTATTAACTATACGTAAGTTTGCAACTACATGTCATCTAGCAGTCATTATAGTATTAGTAGACTGTCTGCTTAAAATCTGCTAACTCTTTATCATGATGGTCTGGCAACAGACATTCTACTGACTAGAAGTTCTTTTGCAAGTACATGTCAACTTATCCTACTAACCCTAACCTAACAGTCTACTAATTCTCTAATGAGAGTTAGTTCATGTAGTTGCAAACGTATATCTAAAGTGGACTGAACAGTTCAGAGTAACGTTCCAGCACCTCAGGGTCTCTGTCAAGGCCTCTTTTCATTGCCGCAGTTTGCATAGATTTGTAATTTTTTTTAAATAACAAAATGTTATTAATGGGAGAGTGCAAAGAAAAATCCATCTTCCAACATGTCTTTACCCAAAGACATGTTGATAAATACTAATGATTCAGATTTTAGAGCTGTCGGGATGGATTTCACAGAAGTGGAGTGCATTCGTCATTTTGCGTGTGCATGTCACATTATCCGTATTTCATAATGAAAAAAAAAAAAAAAAAAAAAAACATTTATTTGACCATTCTCTCTGACAAAATGTCCTGCATCTGTACACCGGAGCCTCAAACCACATGTATCCGTGCAGAGGAGCAGAGCTGAAGCACAACTAAATCAATGTTGCATGTAGTTTACCTTTAAGGACTGAATAAAATCAAGATTATTATTGTTTTGTTGTAGTCCAGGTCTGTTAGCTTTGAGGTGTACTACTAAAAGTTGACAAAATCAACACATTTAAAATGTACGTTTTTTTTCTTGAGACAAAATGGACCAAAACATTTTGATGACTCATCTTGCACTCATGGGCGTGTCCAATTTTTGTCCAATCAAATGCTGAAATTAAAATGCCCCTAATCTGAAATATCCTGGATTCTCCAAGGCTATTAAAGATAAAATCATATTAAGATTATTTACAGACTAATACATTTTAAAGTAATATACAACTTGGGAACCTGGATAATTCAATTTGAATAATTCAATTTCAGAAAATGTACACTACAATAAAATGCAGTCTGTAGATTGCACAAGTTAATGACGTTTCCATTGTGGTGAGTGTCCCACAGCAAGACGTGGAGCAAGAAGGGAGTTGTGTGGAGAGCCGGCAGTCTGTTTCCCATTCCCATGGAGTACGTGCAGATCAAGTTTCCTGTCACGTGTCAGAGTTGAGGGTGACACAGGAGAGTGCTATGTGACCAGCAGTGCATTTTGTCATGTTATGACAAGACACTCCACTGTACCCCACTTTAGCACAATGCCTGATGATTAAACCAGTTAATTAGATTATATGTTTTTCATTAATCACAAATATTTGATAAGAAAAGCACCCAGAAGAAGATTTCAGACTAAAGCATTACATGGACATTACAAAAAGTGGATTTAGATGTCAAGGTAACAGTTTACAATAAGGTCTCAGTGAATGTTAGTTAATTCATCAACTTACAGTGAGCAATACATTTGTTTCAGTATTTGTTAATCTTTGTTAATGTTAGTTAACTATTAATTTTCAATGTTATCTCATTAAATACAATGAACGTACAACATTTGATTTTAATAATGAATGAGTAAATGTTGAAATTAACATTAACTAAGACAAATAAATGCTTTCGAAGTATTTTTTCATAGTTCATTCATGTTAACTAATGTAGTTAACTAATGTTAACTGTCACTTTCTGGAGGCTGTGACAAAAACAGTTTTTAATCAGTAAATCATAGGAAATCTTTGGAGTAATAATAATCCACAAAGACGTATACAACACCAAACAAAGAACTGTGTAAACTGACATTTTGAATACACAAGGAGGCTAGCCAACAGAAACTGAAACAGATGCGTAACAATCAGTAACCAATGAAACTAACCAGTGAATAGATGGGCAAGTAGTCAAGGCAAACCTAACTATGGGTACATTTACACGGAAAAGTTTTTAAATGACTAAAAAAGCTGTATTATTCATGTCTGGCCAGTAGTTGGCGATGACACTTTGTAAAGAAACACTGCGTGCCTATAGACTGAACACATAGGCCTGCAGTAATACTCATGCGCATGACGTCACAGTTTTCACAAATTTGAGTTTTTGTAGTTTACACAGAGAAAACAACGGTATCGTTTTTTAAAAACTTGCACTTTGACACTCGTTTTCAAATGCTTGCGTTTTCAGGCATCCAAAACGCCGTTGTCGTGTAAATGAACGGCCAAAAAGCATGACAAGTTTTTAGAAAATTGTGTAAATGGCCGCAAAACACAAACAAATTGACATACACCTGACATTAACAAATGAGGCCTTATTAAAAAATAATACCAAAGTCAATTTCCATATAATTGAATTAAAGTCTATAAAGTTTACTAAATTCCACAACAATCCACATGGTAAATTGTTGGTTCATGTGTTAGACAGATGTCTTTGGCCATTGTGTCATGTTTGTACTTAACTGAACTAAATTAACACATTAAACTGCAATCTCACATGATAATGCCAAAATCTTTGTCCATTTCTGTCATTTTGACTGCATGTGAAGAGTTTTGCAAATGTATTGCCTGCTTTTGAGAACTCGGCCATGGGAGACAGGATTTGTAATCGTGCTTCACTGAATAGGTCAAATGGCTACCTTAGCAAAAAAAAGGAACAAGCTAAAGGTACGTCACGTCACGCTCATCTACAGTAAACTTTGGCAGTGTGTCAAATGTACAGTCCATAATGTTTACATAAGAGATAAACCACTGTGTAGAAGGGAACTGACCTTGTTGTATTTAATGATTTTGGGTCACACAGACATGATTGTGCGCTCTCTGTCTGTTGCTGAGCCCTGGGTTTTCGTTCTGCCCCGTTTGCACTGGTTGTCACCTCTGTTTGTGCCGCCTGCAGCTCAGCACTGTGGGGACCCGTGATGTCATCGGTGTGTGAGTGCACTTAAGGCCTTCCCACACTGAACTATTAAAATTCAAACCGCTACGTGAGACAGTGTCATATCTCAGAGGAATGAACTCTCTCTCTCTCTCTCTCTCTCTCTCTCTCTCTGTGAGAAAACACAACTTAGATAAACACAACTTGATTAACATTTGAATCTGGTTACACACTACTGACAATAAAAAGCATTTGTTTATGTAATAGAGAAACCCACCGATGACGCAAACAGCAAATCATTTATTTTCATAGATGTTTCCTTTTTTTGTATCAAACTATAAAAACATTGACAAAAATAGAGTACAGATTCAACAAGATATGAATGTGATTTGATACAGAAATGGAAATACAGAAAATCTCTGGTTGTGATTGGCTATTGACGGCCTTTACCCATTTAAGACCATATTGCCTACTAGGGGAACTAACTCTCACTCAATTTTGGATTGCTTAAACTATCCTGCAATCCTTCAAAAAGAAACCCATAACCCGTTATGGATTTATTATTATTATTATTATTATTATTACTAATCATCCGTATTTTCGCTAAAATTATTATGCTAGTTATGTTTGAAACTTATGTTTGAAGTCTTTTCTGCTCACCAAAGCTGCACTTAAAAAAAATAAAGTAAAAACAGCAATATTGTGAAAAATTATCACAATTTATAATAACTTTATATTTGAGAAAGTCATTTATTCCTGTGATGGTAAAGCTGAATTTTCAGCATCATTACTAATTGGCGGTATGGTCCGGTTCTGGGAAAGAATTCCCTGCGCATCCATGCAGCCGAGCATGGGTAAGAGCAGGGAGAGCAGCAATTGACTGACATGACCTGACATGACCTGCCAGAACTGACGCTACGCTTAATGTCTTCAGTGTCACATGATCCATCATCATTTTAATATGCTGATTTGCAGCTAAAGAAACATATCTTATTATTATCAATGTTGAAAACAGCTGTGTTGCTTCATATTTTGTGGAAACCGTGACCCTTTTTTTCCCCAGGATTCTTTGATGAATAGAAAGATCAAAGCAACATCAAACACAATAAGTAATAATTTAGGGCCCTATTTTAATGATCTAAGTGCATGGTCTAAAGCACAGGGCGCAGGTTCACTTAGGGCGTGTCTGAATCCACTTTTGCTAGTTTAACGACGGGAAAAATAGTCGGCGCGCCCAGCGCATGGTCTTAAAGGGTTGTCCCTATTCTCTTAATGAGTAATGGGTGTGTTTTGGGCGTAACGTGCAATAAACCAATCAGAGTCTCATATAGGCGCATATTACTAATGTGCCCTTTAAATAACTAAAGAAATACTGCACCATTGACTTTAGACCAGGTTTCAGTTGGTCAATGGCGCAGTCTATTTCAGTTGCCTCAAAATAGCAACGCACCAACAACGCAACTCGTTTTCAGACCATGGGCGAACAGATGGGCGCAAATGCATTTGTTATTTAAACAACGTGGCGCAGGACGTGAAAATGATAACTGCGTCGGGCTGAAACTAGCAAAAAACACTTGCGTTGCGCCTGGCGCTGCATTGTGCCGGGTGTGTGATAGGGCCCTAAGTTTCCAAGGTACAAAACAGCATACAATTGATTCCAAAGGCAATTACAAATGCTGAACATTAAATAAATGTTATTTTTGATGTAAAACTTGTAAGTGTTTGTAATCTCACATACAAAGCTATGTGACAAACACTGATTCCTTATTCAGGCTAGGAATATTGGGAGCTGCTATATAGCACTAACTCTGCATCCAAATGTATAGATAGGCTTCAGGGCAGTGCACAAAATCTGTCTACTTGTTTAGTCTTGTGTGGCAGAATTTCTGATCTTTGGAGACAGACTAAAATCCCCAGGGTGTAAAGACATCGAGGCTGTTTTCCCTGAATAACACCAATCTAATGCAGTTAGCCTCTCCCTGCGGAGAAGAAAAACTCCTAATAATCCTTTTGCGTCAGCAACTTTGGAAAACCGCCTTTGTGTTGATTCATACACATTTCAGTAATGATGAAAGATAGCCCTGTCACTGAGTGGAAGGAGCAGTGTTAGCTGCTATCGCAATCTGCGTAATTATAAATAATCACCACACAGAAGGATTCATCAGAAGCCGGTTTATCAACTGCTTTGGCATCTTTTCTCAGCCAGATATCCAAAAGATAATAATGCTTTTACGCAATGTGCCTTCATGAAATTTACAAATGGTATGTGACAAAGGAGATTTCAGTGTAGTTATGCTAATTATTACAAACATTTGGATTGTGTAGCTGAAAATATGGTGATGAATATCTTTAAGACTTTTGAGGTTGTTTGCAAGAGTTCCAAAGGTTATGTGCTTCAAATCTCATGCCAATTCAAGAGCGCCCTCCTCTGGTTTAGAATAAACCTCAGACACATAGTAGAAAAAAACACAATACCATTAAAAAAATAATTCGGAAAAATTTGGAAATGTGGCCCCCTTTTATAAGATTTTTTTTGAGTAGATGATTGACTATTCAGATATATGTATTGTGTTATTTACACTCTTATAAAATAGGAAATGCTGGAAATGTGATAAGTCTCTCTCTCTCTCTCTCTCTCTCTCTATAACACTGTACACACACACACACACACACACACACACACACACATATATAGTTCAAGCAAGTAATACAGCACAGATTATGAGCCTCATCATGATTATGATCTGCTCGTTCATACAATGAAATCAGTGTGAGGGTCAACCAAACCAACTTAGACATTAGCATTCAGGGGGGCTGACTCACAAAAGAGCACAAACGTTTGTAATATAATATTAGTACACGTTGGAATTGCAGGGTAATTCCCAGAATTTTCCTTCTTCTCGCAGTGACAGGGTCAATGACACACTTGAATGAGCCAAAAACTCCTCTCAAATCAAAGCAAAGAGTCGGACTGCTCTTGAAAACTTTGAGAAAACTATGCGCATCCAAAACAGCTGGGAAATGCATCATTACTAGTATATTCAATCCTTTGTTTAGTGGGCATCCTGTGGTTCTGTGCTCAAATGAGTTCCTGCAGCTCAACTAAAGCATGCATTAGCAAGGTCATGGGTTTGATTCCAACTGAACACACAAAAAGATAAAATGCATACATTTGCTTCAAAATGTCTGCTAAATGCATAATAGTGAATGAACAAAACAAAATATGGAATTGCAAAAAAAATGAAGGTTATTAATTATATATATACACATCTCGGACAGCAACATAGTGTCGGCCCACATCAGGCCCACATCTGGAACGTGTGGAATGATGTGGGCCGGATCTGGGCCGACACTATGTTGCTATCTGGGATGGCAAAAGAAAAAACTGGACACTCCTATTTAATGTTTTTGGCTAGACTATTAAAGATCAACTGATATTGCTTTTATATGACTGATAAAGGGAATTTTTGTGCAATGGCCCAATAATCAATATGCAGAACCATTTTTTTATGATATATTTCAGATTTTGACCCAATAATAATTACATGGTCATTATTCAACAAGAATAAAAAAATATGCATTATGAATGTTGCTGCTACTATACTACTACTAAAAATATTATTAATAATGATTATATTATTATCCATAATGAATGTTGTTTTAATAATTGCACGTGTTGTTCTTGTTTTTCGTACATATGCCAATATATTTATTGTTTTTGCTATCTAGATGGTCTCTTTTTTTATTTTTATCTTTGTGCTATGTCCTAATGATTAAACTATGTATTTTTCATTTAAGAATGGTTGTTTTAAAGTGATTTAAAGTAATGGTAATTATCCAAACAAGTCATTAAACAAATTACTTTGCCTGAAGAAGGTCTTTGACAAAAACAGTGTGCTAATTTAATAAAGGTTATTTATAGAACATATTTATTTATTTATTTAAATGTAATCCTCACAGCACATTTTGCAGTACTGATTCCCAGAGAAAACCAGCAGACTAGCCCCACAGTTTAAACGTTTGCAAAATAGAGAACATAAAACCACTGCGGTTGAAAACGCAGAGCTTAGACACAAAAACAGGCACACAATCTAAAAGGGAAAAGGTGAAAAGCCAAACACATGTGTTTCCTCTCAGCCTGAAGCTGCGCTCTGAGCACTGACTGTGACGTCAGCGAAGACTCAAAGAGAGAATATTCATCATCAAATGCACAAAGCTACTCCTCTTCCCTTCTTTTCAACCGCCCTCCAGTTACTGTCTAGTTCTCTCGCTGACTCTTTCAACAACCTCTTTCATTTTGTCTTCTGATAACCTTTTCAATTAGACTCTCAGAGCCACTTGTTCTTTCTGCTTTCACAGTGCTTTTCTTCTCCTTGCACAGTGATATTTCATACCTCGCCATGTGAAGAAGCAGCTGAAGGCTGAGAGGAGGGGGGTGCGGAAGCCTGGAGCGGGGCTAATGGGATGTCATTTCCATGATTTATTATGGCATTCAGAGGAATGACGCAAAAGACTCAAATTGAAACCAAAGCTGTTTTTCCTTACGTCATGTCTACTCAACCATCAACCTTCCCAGCAACTTCCCATTACGATTTTCAAGCACAAGCACAATCACCACCTTCTCCTGCATTTCAGAATAAATGGCTCCTCTCAATGCCTCGTATTATGTAGCGCCCTGGCTAGCCTTTTCGGCAGCGCTCTCTGCAGGGGGCTGAGTACGTCTAAAACACCTCAGCATTCACTAAACATCTACTTTCCCAGCAGGAGAATGTGGATAAATCTGTGTTTCTCTGCCAATAAATGTAGGTTGCGTATTTGACCTGCGTGTTTGTGTACATTCGCATGTATTTAGGGGCAGATGGACAAACTTGTTCTTCTCCGCAGGCTTGACAGGACAAATGTGCCCTGTCAACTTCTAATCTGAACAGGTTTGAAACTGACAGGTCTGTCAAAAGTTCTGAAGGAAACCAGAAAAAGTGTGTTTAAAGGAGCTGTTCGGAATTTCTTTAAAGCTCCAGATAAAGGGTTCACTGTAAAAAGTGATCAGTTCACTTCAATTTTAGTAAACCCGTTGCCTTAAAATTATTAAGTAAATAAACGTAATGCTTAATTAAAAAATAAATAAATAAAGTTATGTGAACTGGACAATTCCACATTGCTTAATTTTCTTTGATTAAGCATGAAGTTTATTTAATGAATAACTTTAAGGCAACAGGTTCCCTCATTTTTTTAAAGTTAAGTCAACTGATCACTTTTTACAGATATCACGAAACAGCAACCTGGTTAATAAATAAAGTAAATAAAGTAGTAGTAGTAGTAGTAGTAGTAGTTTATTTCTTCGGTCATTATGAACATTTAAATCTTAGGTCACATGTAATTCAAAAATCCTGTACATAATATAATAAAAAAAAAACAAAGAAAGAAAAAAACTCAATGTGTACATTAGAAAGATAAATACAAAAATGTGTACATTAGGAATTTAAATGCTAAGTGCTAAGTGACCCCAGTTATTATGGGGTTATTATAATTTGGGTAAGGCCTTGTCCACACTAATAAGTTTTCCTTTTTTTCTCCGTTTTGGCCTTCCGTCCACACTGAGACAGCATTTTTGTCAACAAAGACGGAGCTTTTTCAAAACACTTTCCCAAGTGGATAAATTTGAAAACGCCATTTTCATTTTCATGTAATGTGGACTGTGAAAACGGAGGTATTCAAAACCGATGAGGCATGATTAGTCATGTGACACACATTATACCCATAACATCTATGGTTATATCGGCATTGTTGCGTTGTTGAGTGACTGTCCAGATGAACTTGCTCAAATAAGTAAGTTTTGATTTGTTTAACATTTTCTAGACACTATTAATTATCATTTACTTCCATTTGTGTTATAATCTTTTTAGTTTTTATGACTTACCAATACATAAGTGAACTTGATTTCACTGAAAGGAAACACACATGATCTGTCACAGCAAATAAGAAGGACGGAAACCAGATTGAAGGATGTTGGCAATGGCAGAGACATTCTTGCAATAAAGTTTTGTCATTCATGGAGGTTATCCAGCATGCTGGGTTTAAAGAGGGCTAAACATCAATTGATATAGACATCTGCACACACATTTCTCTAAACCATCCTTTCTGAGAAGCTTTAAAAACATAATGATGAGTTTGACTGACCACGGCCTGAGGATGAAAAACCACTGCATGTTCTTGGCAGAGGACAACTCTCCAACATACAAATCATGCTGACAGACAAAACCACACCAATGTCTCAAGTTTAGGGAATTCTGTGGCTGAACACTGTAGCCTCAGCAGTGAGTGATGGATAGCATGCTGTCAATCACAGTAAACCTGTGCATTTAAGAACCGGCTCCCTCTAACACTATTTGACTCCTTTTATTATTGGCTAGACAGTGTTTTGTTGGTGTTTTTTTTTTTTTTTTTTTTTTTTTTTTACCAATGACTTATTTCTCATGGGGACCCCATCCAAAAAATGTAAAAGGCAGCTGTATATTTTCATGTTTAAAGAAGACTCAATTCATAATTATTTAAATTGTATACAATACCAATTTATATGTATTATCTGATGAGTTACTTATTACTGTATTATTTATTTAAATCAATCTTTGATTTTGTACTTAAAGGGTAACTAAACCCTAAACCAACTTTTTTTAGTTAATGATCTGTAAGAATGGGGCTTTATTAGTGCTGTTCATTGATTCGAGTAACTTTTTTTACATTTGCGTATAAAGTGTTTTAATTCTACAATATATGGTATAAAAACGTCTGAGTGCTGCCCTCTTCAGGTTGAACGGTGGCTACTGCAGTTGAATTTTCCTATTGGATGTTGCGGTACTGTGTGACGTAAGCGGTACTGCGTGACGTAAGCAGGTTCCAGCTCACCACGCCCTCCCTTGGTACGAGCTACCACGCCCTTCTTGGTACGAGCTACTACGAATAGTATTGCATCAGTTAGGATAGCTTCAAGTTAGTGTAGATTTATCTGTATTTAGTACAGTGGTCAGTGTACTGCATAGCTTTCCAGCAGACTTGGGAATTAGGCACCAGTGGAGCTCAAGTGTGCAACTTGAATTTTACGTGGGATTGCTTCTGCAACGCATATGTATCTATGAACGCAATAGAGGTGGAAATGGGCTTCTCCACACAGCTCGCGCTGAAAAGCGACGCAGTGCCAAACGCTGCTCCTCCTGCATGGACTCCACCACCGCAGCGGCGTCTTGATGTGAGTGATCATTTATATAAATCACAATTTATGGTTAGGCTAAAGTTAATCCTCTGGGGTCGACAAACGCGTCGGCGCATTTTGCTGGATTTTTTCACATAGCGGCAAAATATGAATATGCCTAAAGAGAGCGCGAGCTATTGACATCAACTCGATAAAACTCATCAGATGCATGTACTTTACGTCGTCTTGCGACCCTGTGAGTCACCATTTTAGAGTCTGACAGCAGCTGTCAATTAATCCGTCACTGCGGGTCTCAGGTGCCCCGCCCTCGTTTCGTCCCCGTATATCCGCTGGGGTCTGCCCACTTTTCCAGCATTTTTCAAATATTGCCAGTGGGTGGAGTCAGGCTCTGACCAGGGGTTTAGTTACCCTTTAAAGGTGCATTGCGCAAGTCTCTGAGTTTTTGCAGAACTATGCCCCCTTCTGGCGACACGCAAAACTGCAACCAGAGTTGTGCACGCGGTTACGTGGAGTTTGCGTTGGGGTTTGGGATGAACTAGAAGCCGGTCTCTTTGAATCCATCTTCTACTTTTGCAAAAGTCGCTTGAGTTGTCTTCGCTGATGCGGATAATGGCGGCAAAATACACAAACCTGCCAGAAATAGCCAGGTGAGCGTGAACGCGCATGACGTCACGCCCAGTCGATTCCGTCCCGAATCCCTCTTATTTATTTTACTGTACAGGATTATAGAGGCAATCGCAGTGATCATAGAAGGGCTCATTCAGCCCATCAGGCAATTGTTTAAGCATGTATGGGTTAGAAAAACGGATATTTTTAACATGAAATGTTGCGCAATGCACCTTTAATCTAGTCTTATATATTAATCATTTTTTATCATTTATTCTCAACCATTTTTCATTCATTTTAATCCATTGAATTATTTGAATATATTTATTTATTTATACATTTTACACACCCGTTGCCCTCCTTTCCGCCCCATGGACTCCAGTTTGAAAGCACAGGGTTTTGCTTATTTTGGCGTAAACCAATCGCACAATTATAAGCGTGAATTTGCTTTCATACAACAGTTCAGAACACAAGAAGTTAATATTATTTAAATCAACCTGACGAATTATGTCAACAAAGAGTTTTGGATATGAATCAGAGTATCATATATTATGAATTCTAGGATCATGCTAGATGTAGGCTACCATGTATTACCTCCTAAAACCATCACTGTACTATGGTACTCAAACTGTTGGCTATGTATTGAGTTAAGAGACACTCAAAGAGCTCAAGAGTGAATTCCACTTTATATTTGACGTCAAGAATATTATATATATATACGCTTGTCAGTGTGATGTCACTGGAATTGGCTATAAATATGGAGCATCTCTTCATAAACGAGTGCAGTTGTTATTAATGATGTATTAAGTGACTAAAGCCCTATTCAGACGTCTCTGTGCTGTTTTATTAGTTGTATTTATAGTAACAGTAATAATTATTAATAATGTATTCAGTGACTAACATGACTGTGATTCACAACAACTTACAATTACGCCACATATATAATTTACAGTGCAAAAGACATGCCAATATTATACCATTCTTACCTGTAAAATAAATCGGCACGGATTAATAACAAAAGAATTGATTCACTAAACAGCACGATTTTCTAAATAAATCTGTTTTAGTCTGCTCCTAAAATTACACAAAAAACACAAGGTAGTTATTAAAGGGGTCATATGATGGTTCTAAAAAGAACATTATTTTGTGTATTTGGTTTAATGCAATGTGTTTATGTGGTTTTAGGTTAAAAAAAGTCATTATTTTACACATACAAGTTCAAGTTCAAGTTCAAGTTCACTTTATTTATATAGCGCATTTACAACAGCCACTAGGCTGACCAAAGTGCTTTACAGAACAACCAGATCAATAATAAGAAAATATTACCTACATAACACATAAAACACAAATAAAAGCAGCAAAGCTAAGAGCAACTGGAGTAGCAAAGCAGTATCAGACTCAAATATAGAATAGAAAAACAGAAGTGGCAAAGCAGTATCAGACTCAAATATAGAATAGAAAAACAGAAGTGGCAAAGCAGTATCAGACTCAAATATAGAATGGAAAAACAGGAGTGGCAAAGCAGTATCAAACTCAAATATAAAATCGTAAAACCAACCTAAGAATAGAGATCAATATGCTAAAGAAAACAGGTAGGTTTTTAACAGAGACTTGAAGACAGACAGGATAGGGGCCGTCTAATCTCTAGATGTTCCAGAGTCGTGGCCCTGCCACCGCAAATGCAAACTCCCCTCTACGCTTGAGTCTAACGTGAGGGACTATCAGCAGAGCCTGGTCGGAGGATCTTAGGCTTCTGGATGGAGTGTAAGGATGAACAAGTTCAGAGAGATAGGCAGGAGCTAAGTTATGTAGAGATTTAAAAACAAAAAGTAGAATTTTTAAATCTATTCTCTGTCGAACTGGCAGCCAGTGTAGAGATTTGAGAATCGGAGAGATGTGGTCATATTTGCGACAATTATGAATAAGTCTGGCTGCAGCATTTTGGACTAACTGAAGACAAGCAATCTGAGAAGTTGATATAGGCCTACCGCAATATAATTAATTGCAGTAATTTAGCCGAGACGTTATAAATGCATGAACAGCCATTTCCAGAGTTTTCGGAGTGAGAAAGCCTTTGATTTTAGACAGTAGATAAAGTTGGTAGAAACTGGAACTGATTATGGGTGAAATGTGTTTGTCAAATTTTAAAGGCTGGTCAACAAGAACACCTAAGTTCCGCACCCCTGGGGATTTAAAAGCCGATAGACTCACTAAATCAGGGCTTATACACTGAGAATTTTCATTTGGGCCAACAACAGTGTTGTCTTCATTTCGAAAGAGGAAATTTTGAGCAAGCCATGCTTTAACCTCCTCTAAGCATAGCAGAAGAGAATTTATCGCTACAGGTTTGTTTCTCTTGATTGGAATATACATTTGGGTGCCGTCCACGTAAAAATGAAATGATACACCATGTTTCCTTAGAATAGCGCCCAGAGGTAGCATGTAGAGAGAAAAAAGAGAAGGAGCCAAAATAGAGCCCTTTGGAAGACCACAGGTCAGAGGTGGTCAACACCAGGCAATATTGACGATAAGCTCAGCAAATTGCTGTATAAAATCCTTAGTAGAATGTGGAGGGCAGTATATCACCCCTAGACAGACAGGACCATTCCAGTCTAGGTGGAGAAGCTGAGCTTCAAAACTGGGGAAGGCCGTTACAGGGACAAGCCGGCAGCGTGAGGAGAGAGCGTCATTTAAAATTGTTATTATCCCGCCCCCACGTCCATTCAAACGAGGAGAGTTAAAAAATGTACAGTCAGCTGGAATCAGTTCTGAGAAGGGTGTTAAATCACCAACCTTTATCCAGGATTCTGTGATGAACACAAAACCCAGGTTATGAGATGAGTAGAAGTCATTTAATAAAAAGGTCTTACTCACCACAGAGTGGGCGTTTATTAATGCCATCTTAGGTGAATAGTGACAGGAGATGAAGATGCTCTTCTCAATGAGCGCAGATTTTCGTGATTGACTCCTTGCCGCCGGGATTAGAGGCTAGCTCTGTGGAGATCAACCCGAACGACAGGACTCAGGTGTAGGGAAAAAACAGGATGGAGTCACCGGTAAACCTCATCCAGCGGGCGCTAAGCAGCAGAGCTGCACCGAGCGAGTCTCAGTTTCCTTAGTTTTGCGATGTATCCTCCACGAATTCCTCGTTTCCTCCTTCGCTTTCTCCGCGAGATATTGAGCCTTCTGGATATGACCGTTCTGAGCGACTCGTACGATTTGTAGAAGGGGCAGTCCACGTCCAAGGTGTGAGAGTTTGTGAGTCTACATCTTTTAACGATGTCTAGGAGAGCTTGATAGTCGTATACTAGAAGCGTACAGCAGGTTAAAGACACAGCAGACAACCAGAGAAGAAAACACGAGGGCAACAGACGGCAAGCCAAACACACAGGCGCCATCTTGGAGACTTCCGATCAATCAGTCACTCAGATCAATCAGCTACTCAATAATGTACATACTGTACATTATTGTGCTCTCCTATGCCCGGCCTTTCTGAAACGCGTCGATTTTTACAAAGCTCATCGTTCTGAAAAGCGTGGTGTGCTCTGATTGGCCAGCGATCCAGTGCATTGTGATTGGCCCAAAAACCTTAAGCATGTGATGGAAATGTCACGCCCCTTACCAGAAAATGCAGATGACCAAGCTGATCGATCAACTTTGCCAGCCCGACTGGTAAAAGTTACGCCTTCTTTCTTTGCATATACATTTGGGCGGTGTTATGAAACTCTGCACCCACACACCGTCGTAGATTTGTAGGGGCGTGTTTGAACTAAGCGTTTTAGGAAGCCGTGGCTCAGCCTTAACTTTTATAAAGAATCTCTCTTTAGGTTTGACACTTTGAGCTTTGTAACTCTGCAGACCTTATACATGCACAAACAGCTATATAACAACACTAAAGTAAAAGGAAAACAAGAAATCGCATCATATGACCCCTTTAAGTGGGTTCGCAGAAGCTCCGCCCACAGCGCAAATACGGACCGCTCACCGGCAGCATATAGGTAGGCGGATTTTTTTCCAGCAGTAATGAGCCAATAATGCCATGGGTGATTTGATTAATTTAGATTTTAAAATATCTATGTGGGCTTACAGTATATTCCTAGCTACTATTTGCTATACTTTCCCATTAATTTTACAGAAGTGGTTGTACAACTGATTACTGTAGATGTGAATGATATAGAAGTATTATGCAATTGAATCACAATTGTCTGTGTCAGAATTACAGTGAACGTCTCGGGTTACGTATGTAACCCTTGTTCCCTGAGAAAGGGAACGAGACACTGCGTCGGTGACGACACTAGGGGAACGCCCTTCAGCGTAGCGCGTCTGAATTTATGAATGAAACCGAATCCAATCCTATTGGCGTTGCGTGATGACGTAGCGTGTGACGGCATAAGCGGATGTATACAAAAGCACGCCGGCACACAGAAATGTCAGCTTTTGCTATGAAGCAAGTGCTCCAGGCGGGGTGAGGTGTGGCGAACCGACGCAGTGTCTCGTTCCCTTTCTCAGGGAACAAGGGTTACATACGTAACCCGAGACGTTCCCTTTCGAGGGAACTCGAACTGCGTCGGTGACGACACTAGGGGAACGAGATACCCGCTATACCACAACGAACCCCGCTTATCCTAGTGTGAAGCTGTCTTCAGACACACTTAGGACGAAAGCACTCGTGCACCGGGTGTAGAGGGAAGGTCCAGACTGTAAAACCTCATGAATGTGTGCGGAGTGGCCCAGCCAGCCGCCTCACATATGTCATGGATAGAAACCCCTGAAAGGAGGGCTCTAGAGGACGCCATGCCTCTGGTGGAGTGAGCTCTCACGGCCATAGGTGAAGGCAATTTGCGCACCTGATAGGCCAGGGAAATAGTCTGAACGATCCAGTTGCTGATGGTCTGTTTAGAGGCGGGAAGCCCCTTCTTGGGCGACCCAAAACACACCAGCAACTGGTCTGACTTCCGCCATGAGGAGGACCTCTGAATATAACACTGCAGTGCTCTGACAGGGCAGAGCAGATGAAGTCTCTCCTCACCCGCCGTCACGTGAGGTGGAGGATGAAATGCCTGCAGAACCACAGGCCGTGCCACATTAGATGGCACCTTGGGCAAATAGCCGGGCCTGGGATGTAAGATGGCCTTAATGTTGCCTGGAGCAAACTCCAAGCACCCATTGGAAATAGAGAGCGCCTGGAGATCTCCTACCCTCCTCAGAGAAGTAATGGCCAACAGAAAGGCCACCTTAAACGAAAGGTTCTTGGCCTCAGCCGACTCCAATGGTTCGAAGGGAGCCTCGGCCAGCCCCTCGAGAACCACTGCCAGGTCCCAAGAGGGAACTCTGGTGCGAGTCGCAGGTCTCATCCTCCAAGCCCCACGTAGGAAGCGTACGACCAGGTGATGCCTCCCCAGCGGGCCATCACTCAGAGGAGCGTGGAAAGCCGCAATGGCAGCCACATAAACCTTGAGTGTGGACGGGGTAAGCCCGGCAGAAAAGCGGTCTTGGAGAAACTCCAGTACTGAAGCCACTGGGCAGTTAACTGGGTCCAAATCACGCTCTCTGCACCAAACGGAAAATACATTCCACTTAAGGCCGTACAACTTCCTCGTGGAGGGAGCTCTGGAAGATAATATGGTCTCGACCACTCCAGCTGACAGGCCGGCTTCTAGGTACTGTGCCCCCTCAGGGGCCAAACCCACAGTTTCCACAGCTCGGGTCGAGGGTGGAGAACTGAGCCCTCCGCCTGAGACAGCAAGTCCCTCCTCAGAGGGATCTGCCATGGCGGGCCTGCCAGGAGTGAAATGATGTCCGAGAACCATACTCGGGCCGGCCACAACGGGGCTACTAACAGCAGGCTGACCCCGTCTCGACGGACCCTTTCCAGAACTCCTGGGAGCAGAGCGATCGGGGGAAAGGCATACAGACGTAGCCTCGGCCACGTCTGTACCATAGCATCCAACCCCAGTGGGGCTGGATGTGTGAGGGAGAACCACAGTGGACAGTGAGTCGTCTCTCGAGACGCAAACAAGTCCACATCCACTGGGCCAAACCTCTCGCATATCAACTCCACCGTCTCGGGGTGGAGTCTCCATTCCCCGGGCCTCAGCCCCTGCCTCGACAGTATGTCTGCTCCCTGGTTCTGGTCCCCCGGGACATACATCGCCCTGAGAGACGACAGTCTCCGCTGGGACCACAGGAGGATCTGATGCGCCAGTCTGCACAGAGGGCGCGACCTCAGACCCCCCTGGCGGTTTAAATAGGACACCACTGACATATTGTCGGTTCTCACGAGAACGTGGCGACCTTGGAGGTCTGGCAGAAAACTCCTCAGAGCTCGGAACACCGCCAACATTTCTAGGCAATTTATGTGCCATGAGGAATGATGGTCCTGCCAGAGACCTCTCGTAAAGCGGCCGTCCATGACCGCGCCCCAGCCCGTGAGGGAGGCGTCTGTCGAAATCGTAATTCGGCGACATAACGCTCCCAGCTTGGGACCTTGGGACAGAAACCAAGGCTTCTTCCATATTGATAGGGAACGAAGGCATCTGCGCGTAACCCTTATCATGCGGAATGGATTTCCCCTCGGGGAAAACCCCTTGGCTTTCAACCACCACTGCAGGGCCCTCATGTGCAGCAGGCCAGAGGGTATCACGCTGGACGCTGCTGCCATGAGACCCAACACTCTCTGGAAGTGTTTTACTGTGATGGTGTGGCCTAGCTTCACCCTGTTTAGTGTGGTCAATATGGACTCGATACGAGCAGGAGACATTTGTGCCTGCATCGTTGTCGAGTCCCATACCACCCCCAAGAACGTAGTCCGTTGGGCGGGTGTCAACACGCTCTTTTTCGTGTTGAGCCTCAACCCCAAGCGCTGAATATGGCCAAGGACAACATCTCGATGCCGAACTGCCAACTCTCGAGACTGGGCCAGGATAAGCCAGTCGTCGATGTAATTCAGCACACGGATGCCCTGGAGCCTCAGCGGGGCCAGAGCTGCATCCATACACTTGGTGAATGTGCGAGGGGAGAGTGCTAGGCCGAATGGAAGAACCCGATATTGGTACGCTTCGCCCCCGAAAGCGAACCTCAGGAACCTCCTGTGACATGGAAGGATGGATATATGGAAGTATGCGTCCTTTAGATCTATCGTGACAAACCAATCCTCGGATTGGATTTGACTCACGATGATGGGAATAGTTAGCATCTTGAACTTGAATCTCCTCAGAGACCGGTTCAAGTGCCTTAGATCTAGAATTGGACGCAACCCTCCATCCTTCTTGGGAACTATGAAGTACCGGCTGTAGAACCCGGACTCCCTGACTGGTGGGGGAACATGCTCTATGGCCCCTTTTGCCAGCAGCGAGTGAACTTCCTGTTCCAACACCAGACCCTGCTCTGGGTGCACTGAAGTCCAGACCACCCCGTTGAATTTTGGTGGGCGGACCTGGAACTGCAGTCTGTACCCAATTTCTACAGTGCGCAGGACCCATGGAGAAATATTCGCGAGGTTTTGCCATGCCTCTGCAAAATTCACCAAGGGAACCAGCCCCTCGGGGCTGGTGTCCAGTGTTTTGTGCAAGTCCTTGACGGCACCCTGAAGCGGAAGACCGGCAGGGAAAGACCGACAACGACTCACGGTGTGCGAACCCAAACGCTGACTGGCTGCAAGCCCTTGGGGCAGACAGACCAGCGTGTGCTCGCTGGAAGCTAGCGTGTCCCGAAGCGTCAGCGACGGCGGGATACTGACGCCAGCTTCCTGAGGGCCCAACGAGAGAGGGGACCTCAATCGCTCTCTCTCGCGGGGGGCGGCCCTCCGAGGTCTCATAGGAGTTAGGACCTCTTTCCCTTAGCCTTCCTGGACTGAAGGACGGTCCTCAGATCCGTCCTCTCAGGGGGCTGCGGGTACGAGCGACGTCTAGAGTCCCAAGCTTTTTTAGGGGGAGCTCTAGAGGCGACACTCGCTTTCTGTGCCTGGCGATAAGAGGAACTGGCAGACGGCTGTGGCTGTTCTCTAGCAGCCGCCCTCCTGGACCTTGAACGGCGAGGGAGATATTGTTTAAAAGCTTCGCCCTGCTTCTTAACCTCCTGAAACCTGTCAACCACGGCGTTGACAGCTTCTCCAAACAGACCCGAGGTTGAAACAGGCGCATCCAGGAGGAAGGCCCTGTCCTTCTCCTTAATGCCAGACAGGTTGAGCCACAGATGTCTCTCCGTGGTTACCAAAGCTGACATGGAGCGACCGATGGCACGGGCCGTCTCCTTGGTAACCCGGAGGGACAAATCTGTGGCTCTGCGAAGCTCAGCAACATCCTCAGCCGAGGGACCCTCGCCTTGGTCCATATCCCTCAACAGGTCGGCCTGGTACGCCTGCAAAATGGCCATTGTGTGCAGGCTCGCACCAGCCCGACCTGCCGCCATGTATGCTCTGCCCACCAAAGCTGATGTGGTGCGGCAAGGCTTAGAAGGCAGCGCCGGTGTATTCAGGGATGACGCAAGGTCGGGTGAAAGGTAGCTAGCTAGTGCTTCCTCAACCCGAGGCATCATCCCGTATCCCTTATCCCTAACCCCCACGATATCACTGTAATTTAAAATCGGGGGGTTAGACAGGCGTGCAGAGAAAGGCCTGTTCCAGGATTTACACAACTCATTGTGTAAATCCGGGAAGAAAGGGAGAGACCGGCGTGAAGGTTGCCTGCGGGGCTGTAGGAAGCGCTCATCAAGTTTGCTCTTAGGACGCACTTCCTGCCGCTCTTGTGGCCAGGAAATATCAAGCTTGGCCACAGCCCGCGTTAAAACCTCCACTAACTCACCATAGCTGGGTGCAGGCTGAACAGTATCATGTCTTTCATTTGGATCCCCCCCCTCAACATTAAGCACATCTAATTCCTCAGAATCAGAGAGGTGTAAAACTGGGTCATCATCGCGAGCGGGAGAAGCCGCGGGGCGGGCTCCCGAGCGGAGAATAGGGGAACCTGAGCTCTCCGACGAAGAGTGGGAAAGTGCCTCGGCAGTCCCACTGTCGTCTAAAAGATCTCTCTGCGATCCCCACGATGCACGGCGCCGCATTGCCTCGGCAGATGCGGGACCTGAACCGCGGGGAGAACGCATTTGGCCATCCTCAGTAAACAAAGCCAACCGAGAACGCAGCACTCTCACTGACATAGACTCACAGTGAGCGCAAGCAGCCCCCTCGAGAGCTGCTTGAGCGTGCTGCCTTCCCAGACAAGACACACACATTTCGTGTGTATCCCCAGGCGTGAGAAAACGTGGGCATGGGAACACACATTTTGAAAACTGTTCACTTGCCATGATGAGACGAATATAGGAAAATATAGAGATTCGCTGGTTCAAACACACACAAGCGCTTGCTGAATAGCAAAAAAGCTGACATTTCTGTGTGCCGGCGTGCTTTTGTATACATCCGCTTATGCCGTCACACGCTACGTCATCACGCAACGCCAATAGGATTGGATTCGGTTTCATTCATAAATTCAGACGCGCTACGCTGAAGGGCGTTCCCCTAGTGTCGTCACCGACGCAGTTCGAGTTCCCTCGAAAGGGAACTTGATATTTAGATACTAACTTTAATAGTGTGATTTCCATAGTAATATGCCTGCATTCCATGCATAAATTATGTGGTGGCCTTTTTTGTACTATTTGATGGTTTATTATACCGTTGTTCTTGTTTATTTTAGTGATTATATTTGTTGATTGATTGTTAATGAGTTTTAAATGCAGA
Source organism: Rutilus rutilus (assembly GCF_951802725.1). Taxonomy (NCBI): domain Eukaryota; kingdom Metazoa; phylum Chordata; class Actinopteri; order Cypriniformes; family Leuciscidae; genus Rutilus; species Rutilus rutilus. The sequence goes on from NC_140215.1 coordinate 27,338,151, forward strand.
GAGATCATATTAAAAATCCTGCCTTAATATTGCCAATATATTGCAGAGGCAAGCAGCAGTGGAATGTCATTTGGAACGTGACGTCACAGCACGTGTATAATAATGCTATCTCCATCACTTGCAAAAAAAAAAAAAAAAAAAAAAAAAAAATATAATTCTCCATCCCTTGCAGTTTTGTTGCTTATTTAAATGTTTTTCACTTTGCACTTTTAACAGCCTAATTCTCACAGCCCAGTTACATACGTATGTAAGATTGTGGCCAAAACTGGTACTGCAATCACTTTCAAATTACTGTAGAGCGGTGTATCCCCTCCCCCTGACTCGAGGTTGCAGGCTAGAAAATTACGGAAGACAAATAAATATGATTTAACAGTAAAATGTTATAATAAAACAAAAATACCTGCTTCACAATGGACGTACTGTAAGCATGTTAACAGATTAGAGAAAACGCCAGAAAACGCCGTCAATTGCGGCGCTTTCATTTAACCCTTAAAACCATCAGAAAGAACACCAATCCCCCCCAGTATCCAGTATCCCTTCTGCCTTCAAGACAAGAGTAACAAGAGTAGTATGTCCGAATTCAAAGTACTCATAAAAGAGTAGGCAAAAAGTAACCGAATGACCTACTTCTTCTGGCGAGATTCTGAAGTTTGCATACGATGGACACTTTCCTATCCCACGGGAGAGGATTTGTGAATGGCAGTGAAGGGATGCAACTGACGCTGGTAAGTCACATGATAATGACAGCATGGCAAATGCAGTATGTCCAGATTACATTCATACTACACACACACACACACATTCATACTATACAACATGTAGTACAGGTACAAGTACCTACTCAAGAGAGTATGCGATTTTGGACGCAGCCACACAGCTGTCATCAGCTAATTCAAGAGAGAAGCACGAATCAATCAAAACAGAATACTGGGAAACCTATCCTATAAAACCATTTAAAAAAAAAAAACATTTTATTTTAGAAACATTTCCTGTCACCATACATTTTATACACCATTTGTTCATCAGAAAATTGAAGTTCAGCTCGAAATCAGCCGTGATGTCCGTTCATACTCTTGATTGAGTGGGGAAGGTTCCTTTATGACAACAAAGGCAGATTTCCCATAACATGCAGAGGCCAAGTGCCAGGAAGCTTCAAAGGAAGTCCTAATGACGTTCTTTGATGGTCAGTGGAGATGGAGAGGAGACTTGGCCACAAGATGAAAAGTTTCCAAAACAACCTCCATGCACTCATGCAGACCTGCACATTTCTTCACACTGCTGTTATGTCTGGATATGTTTGAACTTGAGTGGTACTAGGAAGATAGCCTTCATTTTATTAATATTTCAAATTAGCTTTTATTTTTATTTGTCATATTTTAGTTTATCTTTTAGTCATTTCATTATGTGCTTTTGTCATTTTATTAGTTTTCATTGGTATTTTGTGCAATTTATGTTTATTTCAAATTTCATTTTAGTTTTTATATATATATATCCAGGTAATCATTTTAGTGATCCACCTTAAACTTACTTCTGGTTACCCCAGAAACACTTTAAGTAATATTTCTCTTTATAAGTAATATCTTTCTTTAATACCACACTAAGGGCATCACTAATTAAAAACATTGGCAATAAACAGACAAGACAAATATTGAGAAATGCCTCTAATTTAGTTGAGCTGTCACCATGATGTCTTGTATTGTCTGCACCTGTTCTTGTTAGTCCCTGATTAGTTTACCTTCCTCCTCACTCTGTTTATTTATACTCCCCGTTCTGTTCATCCTTTGTCAGTTATTGAATGTGGCCATGCTGTATGTGTTACTCACCAGTAAACTTTAATGTTATTTGGATCCTGCATCATTCATCTTCCTTCCACGGCAAGTTTGTGACAGAATAACTGACCCTCTAAATGAGTATTTAATTACAAGAAGATGGACTCACCCGCAGTGCGCCTCCTGCTTTGCCCGGAGAACCGATGGTGGCTGGGGTATCTAGCTATGATGCTCCAGAATGGTGAACTCTCTCTCACCACTCGAGAGCCTGAGGCATCCATGGAGAAGATCGAAGCGCCAGAGCTTGAGCCAGGAGCGGACATAGACCTAAAAGACCTGTGGTCGGCAGATCCTATTCCCACCCTTGTATCATCAGTCTCTTCACCGGTTCCGTCTGGAGACCTTCTTCTGCCCTCTTCCTACTCCAACATCCTGAGTCAATCTCCATCGCTGGTTTCGGCCAGTCCCTTGGATCCGTCGGCACCACTAGTGTCATCAAGCTCCTCGGCTCTGCCACCGCTGCTAGCTCCATGCGGCTCACCTACCCTCGGGCCTCCAACACCTGTGTGCCGTAAAGGAGAATCCCCAGCTATGCATCAGGCCTCCGGGCCCACGTCTCCACCTCAGCCTGTCAACCCGTCACCTGCACCTTGCCTCACCACTCCCTCGTGCCCGGAGACTCCGCTGGGTTCCATCGGGACTCCAGGTCGACGGTCAGCTGCTGACACGGACTTCTGGAGTTCTGGCAACGCCTACACCCCTACGTGATCATCGGACTCCTTCCTTGCTCTGGCTTCCCCGTCGCCCTCTCTCACTGCATCGTCGCCCCGGTCAGCCGGATCCCTGTCAATGCCTCAGTCCTGTGAGTCAACGGCTGGGCTCCAGGCTTCCAGCGATTCAGAGTTGCCCCTGTCTGTCAGCCTCTCTACTACGCCGGTTCCTACCTTCACCACAGTTCCGCCTCCGTTGTCCGGACCCTGAATTCTGCCTAACCCGTCACTAGGGCTGTCAACGAATATTCTAAATTCGAATATATATTCGAATAGTTTTAAAAAACAGAATTTCGAATGTGAAAATTAATATTCGAATGTGGAAAAACGCCCGTGGTAGCAGAGGCGCGGCTGTCTGCTTTGCGAGTGGGGACAGGTCACAGGAAGAAGGCGTTAACGTTAAACAGAAACATTACTAAAGTGTAGGCTACTGTACTGACTGAATAGATATCGCATGAATAAGGTAGGTTAGATACAGCAGTTTCATGCACTGCAGGCTTCCACTGGTTTGATTATTTACCGTTTCATGTCAAGGAAAAGTTCTATGTTTACCACAGCACAGCACGCTCGGAGCGTTCAATGTCGGATTCGCGTCTACCGCGTCTAGTTGGACTCTTGAACATTTTGAATCCATTCGCGCGTCAAAAGCAAAAGCTTGAAGCGAAATTGACGCGCGGAGAGCGTGATGCCTCATTCGCGCCGCAAGACCCCCGAGCGCGTAAACGCGTCTTTACATTGACTTAACATTGAAATCACTCACGCCAGACACTCTATTCGCGTTTGGTGTGAACGCAGCATGAGCGTGACGGTGCGTGTCTACTGGCACGGTGCGAGCGGAGCGGAGCGAGCGTTTTCAATTCATTCCTATGGAAGTCGAGCTTCACGCTCGCGCAGTGCATTTTGGGATTGACAGCGGACCGGAGAAAGCGTTGAGAGCGGCAGAAAGCGTCAAAAAGGTTGGCCAGTTATTGACTTTATGCAAATATCAAGCGAAAAACGCGGTCGGCAGCCAATTGCTGTGAGGTTCGGGATGTGACGTCTGTTTTACTTTTGAGAGTTTAAAAATATGCAAATTGTGCCGGAGTTTATGCTGGATTTAGTGCGTAAATCATTTTGTTTACAGATTAGACACTTTGCAGTTGTTATATATTATGTTAAATATGTTATTGTGGATGTGTTCATTGTGATTATATTGGCTGGGTTTATAAAAGTTTATAAAATTGAAAGGATCTTTGCTTGGTGCATTTGGAAACAAAGCTTGTCTATTTCTAAATCGAATCGCATGCATCGCTGATGATTAGCCTTCTGTCTGTTGAAAAAAAACTTAGCTTAAAGCGGGGCTCAGTAGTTTTGGGATTTCTTCGCTGTATTCTCGCTTTTTGCTCGCAGGTTTCTCTCTAGAGCGGGGCTCAGTAGTTTTGGGATTTCTTCGCTGTATTCTCGCTTTTTGCTCGCAGGTTTCTCTCTAGAGCTCCCCCCACAGCTTCGGAATAGATATTTGACAACACTGTTGTAAAAACTCGTTGGCTATTCTCAGACACCAGAGGCTAGTAGATCAACGACATCAAAGCAGATGGGACATTCTTTAAAACGTCTTCTTCATTCGGGTTCGAACAGCGTGAGGGAGCGCAATAATGACAGCATTTTAGCAGATTTCTTTTGGCCATAAAGCAATTGTTTACATCGCGAGACCTGATATCACGCGATACTTCCTGACGCGGCGGCCGGCGACCCGCCGGCTCAAGCCTTGTTTATACTCGACGCAGCCGCAAGATCGCGAGGCGCGCGCGGCAAAAATGACGTCATTGCGGAGTGGGCGGTCTCGCGCGTTGGGTTCGCAAGACCCAATTTCGCCTGGCGGTGTGCATGGCACTTTTTGTAACATCGCGCACGGCGCCGCATCCGAAGATGAACGATTTCGAGGCGACTTTGTCCGAGCTGGTACGTCTGTACCAGCATGTTTATGATCCTTCCATGCGGGACCATAGAGACAGTCAGATGGCACAGAATTCCTGGAGGGAAATTGCGAAGACGTTGGGGAAGGAAGACGTATTTTGTCGAAAAGTTTGGAAAAATCTTCGAGACAAATTTGTCAAAGCCAAGAAAAAAGTACATGGAAGAAGCGGTGACCCAGGTGGATACAAAAACAATCCGCCAATATTAAACGAACTAAGTTGGCTGTCCCAGTATGTAAAGCACCGTGAAACCGATTCCAATATGGAATTCCAAGTTGAGGTGAGCAATATTTTTAATTACCTTTTCTCTTTTAAAAGTTAAGGAATTTAACTAGTATTTTTTTGGTAATTTAATTTTGTTTTGACGTAAATAGGCGTAAGATTGTATGATAGGCCTATGTTGTATAACGTAATTACTTAATTAAAAGTTAAGTTGTATGTTTAATTTAAGTTATTAGCAAAGTAATACTTTTACTGTGTTGAACATGTAAGTATATAGTAATGTGCCTGAGGAACTTGAATACATTGTGTTTACATAGGCATTCTATATTTCTGTAGCATTGTGTTTTTTAAAAATTTTTTTGACTTATTGCCTTTTTAAGGAGGAAGATAACACCAGAGATGATCATATCTCCATGGCCACACAGTCACCTGGAACATCTTCAACATCTGCTTCACCTCCAGAGACAACAACTTCGGACAGCTCCTCACCAGTTACGCCATCACCACCCCCCATCTCTCCACTTCCTATAACATTGCATATTCCACCATCTCCTACGCCATCTTTGTCCTCCCTACAAACACCATCACCGAGAGGCAATCCACAGCATCCCTTCCAGTCGCCATGCCCTTTATCCTGTAAAAGAAAACGGACCACTGAAGATGTCCTGCTAAAAAGACTGGAGAGGCTGGACGAAGAGAGACAAAGTGCCATGCAGCAGGACAATGAGGACTACAGGTTTACATTAGTTTTAGCTGACATGCTTGCAAAAGTGGACCCAAGGAAGAAGCTTGATGTAAAGTTCAAGCTGAATCAGGTCCTTTTTGATGCACTGAGGGACAACGATGCATAGACTTTGTTTGCCATTACACACATTACAAAGTACTTAAAAATTTGTAAACAGAAACTTTTTTTTGTATCTATTGTGTATTATTTAAAAATTCTAATTCATTTACAAAAGAGATTTGTATTTATAGTTTGCTGTGAAATAAAAACAAAAACTAAAGATTGTATTTTGTGTTTGCATTCATAAATGTCTTCATAAATAAAAGTGAGGCAGTACACTGATGGTAACAGACAGTGATTAACCTCATTCTTTTGTCTCTATACACATAGAAACATTTACATTGATGGCGACCAATAAAAGCCTCTCATTTTGTGAATAGAAACACATTTCTATTAAGCACCCAGTTTGCACTTGTCTAAAGTAACTGCTTACATTTACAGTAGCAGAAGTTTGCCCTGCTGATAAAATTAAAGTTTAAACACTCTTCAATAAGGCTTCAGCTGTTTTATTTCACTCGCAGGCTCTCTCTCTCTCGCCCTCACGGTGCGTGTCCACTACAGCGGCAAAACTCCGCTCAGTGCCGCTGGCAATGCTGTAACGTCTCCGCTTTGGGGTGTGTCTGTTGCGAGTGTGTTTAAAGGTGAACTAAGTAACTTTTTTACCTTAACTGAACAGCTTCGGAGTCATTGGAATGGTTATATTACTTGTTTCGGGTTGAATGGTGGTCGTTTCGCACCCCCCTGGTGCCCGTGAGCGGAAAATCCGCACTTGCAACTTGAGAGTGAGGTCTGCGGTCTTGGTCATTAGGTGATTTACTTGTTTTTGTGTAGGTAATACATTGTCAAATATGTTTAAACTTAAATAAACTACCTATACAAGTAGTTATGTCTCTTTGTATTAATTTGTCCTGTTATTGATGTAATGCCAACCAGATGTTCGAATAGTTCGAATATTCGTGTGTTTTTTAGAGGGAATATTCGAACGTCATTTTTGAGCAATTTTGACAGCCCTACCCGTCACTCAGGTCTCCACCCTGGTTCCTCTCAGCTTCATCATGGTCCACCATTCCACTGACTCCTCAATGTCATCACCATTCATCACCAGCTCCATCTCTCCACACCCTCTTCTGTCATCACAGTGCGAGGACGTGCCTAACCGAGGGGGGCGTAAATGTCACCATGATGTCATGTATTGTCTGCACCTGTTCTCGTTAGTCCCTGTTTAGTTTACCTTCCTCCACCTGTGCCTGTTTAGCTCCCTCCTCACTCTGTGTTTTTGTACTCTCCGTTCTGGTCATCCTTTGTCAGTTATTGAATGTGGTCACGCTGTTTGTGTTACTCACAGTAAACTTGAATGTTATTTGGACCCTGCATCATTTGTCTTCCTTCCATGATATGTTTGTAACATGAGCAGTCAGACCACATTATCAAAACTGGATTTTCTTCTAATTTTCATTCAGGTCGGCAGGTGGCGCTATTGATCAGGTTTGGTAGATTAGTTTTTCCAAATATGTATGCACTACAGTTGGAACTTGAAACACATTTTCACTAAAATAGTCAATAGGGTCAGAAAACTAATCTTGTTTTCCTTTTTTTTTTTTTTTTTTTTTTAGTACAAATCTGTTAGAATGACATGTAAAACTATTTTGACTGGCTCTTACTTCTAAAAAGCATAACTCCACTTGCCAAGAAAAAAAAAAAAAAAAAAAAACTAAGATTGAGAATAAAAACCCCATTAATTACAATGTATGCCCAAAAAACAATACAACAATTTACCAAACACTAAATGTTAAAATTCAATAAAAATCATCTTAATAAAAGAAAATGCAACTCTTTTTCAACAATTTCAGAGAATCCCACGTCAACACAAAATTGCTTCAAAAGATATAAGATCATGCATTATCTTATAATAATGCATAATTAAAATAAATTGATCATAATCAAAATCCTAGATTTGACTAATTTCCCAAAAACAACTTCTAAACATTTTGCTCAACTTTTTCTTTTTGTGTGGCATAAATTGCCATTTTTGCTTGACCTAACAAGAAATTCAGCAGTTGAGACTTTTGTCAATGTTTTTTTTTTTTTTCACATAATAAACCACAAATAAACATTTTCATTGAAAAAAAATCACATCAAATAAATTAAAGTTCTTCAAGATATCAAATAAAGGTTTTAACCTCTCACAAATGCTTGTAAAAGAGTCTCTTTATGTTAACAAAAAGGACAACCTTCAGTAACATCAGAATTTATCAAAGAGACAAATGCATTAACTGCAATGGCACCATGTAACACTCTCCACTGTAAACCCCAGTTTTTTGACCAATGGTGATTTATACAAGGCTCTCCATTCTGGTTCTCTTACGAGAGTTCTCTCGTACTGCGTCTTAGCTAAGACGCTGCGGGAAAAGTCTCTTTTCACGAATATTGAAGCAAAAAATTATCCTTAATTTTAATATTTGTAAAACGCATTTGCCACAGTATGCAGCCATAGGCAAGACGGCTCGTTTGCTCATTGGCTGTTGTACTAGCAAATGCATAAGCCTATCGAGCGCAGGCTGATGCAACATCAGACCAATGAGGCCACTTCCCGCCGACGCGGGCGTGGCCTCGCCCTATAAAGGTAGCTCGAAAAGGCTGACTCACTTGATTTTTCACCTCTTCAGCGAACCTCTCACATCGCTGGATCTCGGATAGGAAGCAAGCGTCGTCTGAGTGCAAGCACATCAGCGGGACGAGCCATCTGAAGTCGCTGGCCTTCGCCGCCTTCCACTGCCGTACCTGCTGCGCTTTCCGGCGCTCATATCCTTTTCTGTTTCTCTGTGTGTGTGTGTGTTCGCCCTGCGACACACACTCGTAAAAGAGCTCGCGTCTTTTTAAAGATGCCTTCCTGCGGCTCGTGCCGAGCCCCACTCAGCGAGGGAGACCGTCATGTCATCTGTGTCTCCTGCCTGGGTGAAGATCATGCAGCGCTCGCACTCGCTGACGGCGGCTGCCCTCACTGCGAGCTTATGCCTTTGGCGACTCTGCGGACTCGCCTGGCACTTTTCTCCGAGCCTGCACTCCCCGCCGCGTTGCCGCGCCGTAAAAAGCGCCGCTCCCAGCGGATTCCGGAGCCCTCTACAGCCCGACCGAGCTCGCCGGAGCGCCCGCTCGCTTCGCCGGCCTCGCCTGTATCACTTCCTGATGCTCAGCGCCCGCAGTCTGCCGCCGCTTCATCAGAGGAAGTCGATTTCAAAGCCGCGTCGGGGGATGAGGACACGTGCTCTCTGTTAGCTTCGGGCAGCGGCGATTGGTCGAGCTCTGAGGATCTCGCGCTCGCTGCTCGTAAGCCTAGCAGACGAGCCAACATCGAGAAAGAGTTGATGCGGGTGCTCTCGCTGGCCGCGACGAGTCTCGGCCTCGAGTGGTCTGCACCAGCACCTCCCTCTCGTACCCGGCTGGATGGTAGCTTCCTTCCCGGTGAGCATGCTTCTCCTGAGTCTAAGCCCGCCCCCTTTCTTCCTGAGCTTCATGAAGAAGTGGCAAAGGCCTGGAACGCTCCCTTCTCAGCACGAACTCGTTCGTCTGTTTCTCCAGCATTCTCCGCCCTGGACGATGCTAAAAACAGAGGCTACCAGTCACTTCCGCCGGTTGAACAGGCGATAGCGACGCACCTTTGCCCGCCCTCTGCTGGACGGCGGACGAAACCAGTGTTGCCATCCAAAGCCTGCCGCACGACGTCATCGCTGCTCGCGCGAATCTTTTCCGCTGCTGGGCAGGCTGCGTCTGCACTACACACCATGGCCACGCTGCAGATTTTCCAGGGAGATCTCCTCCGTAAGTTGGACGAGATGGGACCTGATGCAGTCTGCCTCGCGGATTTGAGAAGCGCTTCGGATCTCACCCTTCGCGCTACTAAGTCTGCCGCTCAAGCTATGGGACGTGTTATGGCTTCCGCCACTGTGGCTGAAAGACATCTGTGGCTGACGTTTTCAGACATGGCCGAGTCTGAGCGCACCGCGTTCCTCGACGCCCCGCTGAATCCCACTGGCCTCTTCGGATCCTCTGTCAATGAGTTCATAGAGAGATTCGCAGAGGACCAGAAAGCGTCACAAGCCTTCAAGCACTTCCTGCCGAAGCGCTCCAGTTCTGCAGCGAGTCGTGCTAAGCCGACCCAGCGGAGCTCTCAGCCACAGCCCCCTCCTCCTGCTGCGTCATCACGACAGCAACGCAGCGCGAGACCCCGCTCTCGCTCTACCAGCCGTCGCCCCGCGCCGCGTGGTCCACGGCAGAGGATTGTGGTGAAACCGGAAGCCCCGAACACATCCTAGCACGCCTAGGAAAGCGCCGGTGTACAAGTCCCGCTGCGGCCGGACTCACACCCAAGCGCGCCGCTGTTTCAGTTCCAGGTATTGCGACTGTCTCAGCGTCTTATGCAACGCGCAAGCCCGTACAGTTGCCCGCTTGCCTGCACACAAAAGCCGTTTTCACGGCTACCCAGATATATCCCATAAAGAGTGTATTTTCTGGTGTCCCGGCCACGGCCGATGGTGCTATAAATGTAACGCTGATGCCCACTTCTCAGTGCCCATCCGTACACACAAGCACAGCCCTTCACACAGGGCTCGCGCCCATAAAATCGACTCAAGTCGATCGCGCGCACTGCATAGTAGACGTGTCCACTCCTCAGTGCACACGATCACTATGTCACGCACGTCTGACGGTTTCTGTAAAAACGAAACCCGTGCACGTTCGCTCTGCTCAGGCAGACAACGCGCCAGAAGTAGTAAAGGTGCGCGCTTCCAGCCCACACTTACTCACAGACGATATGAGTCCCACGGGACCCGTTCAGCCCTCCCTCACTCAGCTAAGCGCCATAGTGGGGTCGAGGACGAGCGCTCTGCCCGCTGTCATCAGCGCGCCCCACGCCTCGAATGCCACAGACATAACGCCTGTGTTACAGCACACCGAAGCGCTTTCGTTGCTCAGCCAACAGAGTGCGCTTCGCATCCAACCCTTAGCCATCCATGCAGATGCATGGGCAGCGCTTCCAGGGGTTTCGGAATGGGTGCTAAGCATTATAAAGAGAGGCTACTCGCTACAGTTTTATCGACGCCCTCCCCGCTTTACGGCGCGTGTCGAAACTACGGTGAATTCGGAAGTAGCACACCTACTCCGAGCCGAAATTTCAAAACTGATGAGCAAAGGGGCTATAGAGCCTGTATCTCATGCTCAAAGCGAACGGGGGCTGTACAGCAGATACTTTCTGGTTCCCAAAAAAGACGGGGGCTGCAGACCCATACTGGATCTGAGACAGCTGAACAAAGCATTAGTGAAACGCAGTTTCAGAATGCTTACGACCAGGAAAATCCTCGCGCATATTCGCGAAGGAGACTGGTTCATGTCAATAGATCTGAAGGACGCGTATTTTCAAATACAGATAGCGTCACGTCACAGGCAATACTTGAGATTCGCCTTCGACGGTCAGACATACCAGTATACAGTCCTGCCATTCGGTCTGTCCCTAGCACCTCGCACATTTACGAAGTGCATGGACGCAGCGCTCGCCCCTCTCAGACTCAGAGGCATGCGAGTGCTGAACTATTTGGACGACTGGCTGATTCTGGCTCATTCACGATCAGAGCTCGTGGAGCACAGGACCATGTTACTCGATCACCTCGAGAAACTCGGTCTCAGAGTCAATTGGACGAAGAGTTCACTGAACCCCAGTCAAACGATTTCGTTTTTGGGCATAGTTCTGGACTCACAGTCTATGACGGCGCGGCTGTCGCCACAGCGCGCGCTCGGCATTCAGCGCGCAGCGAGATCTCTCCGCTGCGACGCGTCCTTCCCGCTCAAGACGTTTCAGAAGATGCTAGGTCTCATGGCCTCAGCATCGCCAGTTCTTCAGCTGGGCCTGCTCCGCATGCGCCCCCTGCAGTTCTGGCTGAAAGCGCGGGTACCACGCAGAGCGTGGACTTCTGGTCGATTGCGTCTCAAGGTCAACCAGAGCTGCGTTACAGCTCTAGAACCTTGGACGGTGAACGACTGGTACCAAACAGGTGCAAGCCTGGGGACTTCCTCGAGAGTGAGAGTGGTGTCCACGGACGCCTCCACCTCGGGATGGGGAGCGCTGCTCGAGGGCAGACCGTTATATGGCCTGTGGTCAGAACGGGAAAAGCTCCGACACATCAACTGTCTGGAAATGCTGGCAGTAGAAAACGCGCTGACACGTTTTCGTCCCCAAATCAAGGGCCATCACGTCTTAGTCCGTTCGGACAACATGTCGGTGGTGTCCTACATAAATCGCCAGGGCGGTCTCAGATCCCGAGATCTATACAGGTTGGCGGAACGCCTCCTGGTATGGGCTCAGCACAACTTGCGCTCGCTAAAAGCAGCTCATGTGCCTGGGATACAGAATGTGGGTCCAGACAGACTGTCCAGGAACAACATTCCCGCGGGCGAATGGTCTCTACACCCACAAACAGTCCAGCTGCTGTGGGAGAGATTTGGCAGAGCGGAAGTGGACCTCTTCGCGTCCAGCGAAAACGCTCACTGCCCCGCGTTCTTTTCCAAGAGCGAAAGCGCGCTGTCCCAGAGGTGGCCGCGCCGCCCGCTCTATGCTTTCCCCCCGTCTCCCTCCTTCCAGAGGTGATAGAACGAGTGAGGGAAACGAAATGCTCAGTGCTGCTTGTAGCACCACTCTGGAGGAACCAACCTTGGTTTCCAGAGCTGATGCAGTTGGCAGACACTGCCCCATGGCCGGTGCCATTGAGAAGGGACCTTCTCTCGCAGGCCAGGGGCTCGATTTGGCACCCTCAACCGAAGTTGTGGGCCTTACACGTGTGGGCTCTCAACGGTTACCCGCTGATTTCTCAGTAGGAGTGCTAAATACTATCACTCAGGCTAGAGCACCGTCGACTCGACGGCTCTATGCCTCAAAGTGGTCGGTATTCTCCAGTTGGTGTGTGGCTCGGGGATGCTCACCCCTCGACTGTGAGGTAACGGAGGTTCTCTCCTTCCTTCAAGAGCTGTTGGATAAGGGCAGAGCCCCATCCACGCTCAAAGTATATGTGGCGGCTATCGCAGCGTTCGCTGAGACAACGCTCGGTCAGTCGATAGGAAGGAACGATTTGGTCATCCGCTTCCTCAAGGGAGCTAGGAGACTGAACCCTCCCAGACCCCCGTCGGTCCCTGTTTGGGACCTCTCTACGGTCCTGGAGGCCATGAAAGGTTCCCCTTTCGAGCCCATCCAGTCGATTAGTCTCAAACACCTGTCATTTAAGACAGTGTTTTTGCTGGCCCTTGCTTCAGTGAAGCGCATAGGGGACCTGCACGCGCTCTCAGTGAGCCCGTCGTGTCTGGAGTTTGGGCCTAGTGACTCGAGAGTCATACTCAAACCTAGGCACGGCTATGTGCCGAAATCCCTCAACACACCGTTTCGGGCTCAGGTTATATCCCTGTCCGCCCTGCCGGTGTTAGAAGAGGAAGGAGACTTGGGCTCTCTCTGCCCTGTCAGGGTTTTAAGAGCCTATGTGTCTCGCTCTGCTGCCTTTAGACAGACTGAGCAACTATTTGTCTCGTTCAGTGGACGTTCCAAGGGAACGGCTGTTTCGAAACAAGGCCTATCCAGATGGATAGTTGACGCCATAGCGTTGGCATACACCTCCAGGGGTCTTCAATGCCCGCTGGGTGTCAGAGCGCACTCCACGAGAGGCGTTGCCTCTTCGTGGGCCTGGTCTAGTGGAATATCTCTACAGGATATTTGTATGGCGGCAGGCTGGGCCTCGCCGTCTACATTTATCAGGTTTTATAACCTCGAGGTTCCCGCTTTGCAGGCTAAGCTGTTATCGGTGTAATTGAACACTGAGAATGCAAGCACAGTGCGTTACTACTATCTTACGGGCAGTTCTACGTAAGACCCATATTCCCACTTTAGTCAAGGGTGTCTTGTCTAAGTGATGTCTTATATTACGTCTGCAGACGCAGCCACATATCAGAACGGAGAGTTCCTCCTCTTGTTCTAGGACTCTATGTCAGTCCCTCTGGTGATTGTGCACTGTAAATCCTGGGTCAGCCTCCAGGTTTATGGTTGTTAATCCCTGCACGCACGGCGTCTTACATTGGGTTCCCGCAGCGTCTTAGCTAAGACGCAGTACGAGAGAACTCTCGTAAGAGAACGTACTCGGTTACTAACGTAACCTCGGTTCTCTCTAGAAGAGGGAACGAGTACTGCGTTCCCTGCCGTGCGTACGATTCACTTTGGTTCGCTTCTTCGTTGAAATAAATCAAGTGAGTCAGCCTTTTCGAGCTACCTTTATAGGGCGAGGCCACGCCCGCGTCGGCGGGAAGTGGCCTCATTGGTCTGATGTTGCATCAGCCTGCGCTCGATAGGCTTATGCATTTGCTAGTACAACAGCCAATGAGCAAACGAGCCGTCTTGCCTATGGCTGCATACTGTGGCAAATGCGTTTTACAAATATTAAAATTAAGGATAATTTTTTGCTTCAATATTCGTGAAAAGAGACTTTTCCCGCAGCGTCTTAGCTAAGACGCAGTACTCGTTCCCTCTTCTAGAGAGAACCGAGGTTACGTTAGTAACCGAGTACGTTTTTCATTGGTGTCAAGATTAAGTACATTTCGCCAGGGTGTATAACACTTGTTCAAAGATTTCTTATTAAAGGTTTTTACACAATTCTTATACAAATCTTTGCCAAATACATAATTTGAACCCACAATCATTAATTATTGACTAACAACATACTATTACACTCACCCAAAATGGGGGATATACTCAAGTTTGGAAAGGGGTCTTTACAGTCAACATTAATAGACCCCTTCGAGTACTGATCCAACAATTCGGTTTCTTCACCAGTAACGGTTGATCTCCCTTTTTCAAATGCTTTTGCCACTATGTGGTATGATTTCATTCCAAACCGCTCAGCTATCACAATCACATTTTTAAAAGCAGATCCTGCTATTTAATGGAGATGACCGATTGTTGTCAACTTGGCATTACACAAAGTCCTTTCCGGTATGGCAAAAGACATCTCACGTGATAAGTCCAATCGTGTGCCAATGACCAATGGCTCCTGTGGTAGCCAGAACAGGGAAGTATTACTTTCCCTATTTGTCTTAAAGACGAGACTTTGAACAGGTTACGATAAAAAACTGGATAATCACACAGTTTTAATCTTTGAGGGTCCAACCAAAATCCTGTCCAATCCTAAGTCTTCCATACTTCAAAGAATTGCACAGGCAGCACCCATCCACGAATAAGGTGTCCATTTTCACTGCAACCAAAGCTTGTATTTGTTGTGGGATATATTCCTCATGACGAAAATTAAGATTCATATCAAGTTCCTCTACGTTGTCTATCAGAACCATTTATACATAATGCCTGAAGGAGAACACATTTCAACAAAGAGGACTTCTAATTGGAATCATCTTTATTGAAGAGACCAGTTTTTCATACCTAGAGAGCATTCCAACTAGAACTGTAAGGGCGCTTTCACACTTGGTTCGATTGCCTGTTCCAAACCCGAGTTCGATTGCTCCCCCCTCCCCCTGCCCCCGATGGACTGTGTTCACATTATATTATTTCTATCCGAACCGCGGTACACTTGCGTCATCAGGCTGCAGCTGGCGTAATGGTGTTGCTTGGTAACCGCGAATGAAAAGGCGCCCAAATGGATAGACTTGCTCGGTTGACATTTTTTCTTCTTTTTTTTAACCTTTGGTTTTGTTTTCAACATAGACATACAGAAACACACTTGCGTCTGTCTGCCGCAAAAATTCTGAAAACGTTTCAAAGACAGCGGGCTGTCCGCCGAAGACACATTATAGCCTACGTCAACAATAGCGGTTCGGTTCGATTGCGTTCATTTCAGCAGCGAACCGTACCCGAGTTCACATGAACCGTACCCCAGACCACCTTTTTAAGCGGACTCGAGTAGCCTACGGTTCGCGGGTGCGCACCCGAGTTCGGAAGACAGCGTTCACATCATCCAAACGAACCGAACTCTGACGTCATTCGAACCCGGGTGCGCACCAAAAGTGCTAGTGTGAAAGCGCCCTTAACTCTCTTTGAAGGCCTAGAAAGAGGTAATTGAGGTAAAAATACCACCAATCTCTACACCACTCTCTACTAACAAGTTCACCAGTTCGATCGTCTTAACAAACAGAACAATCGCATTGTTCATTCGCGACTCTGATAAAACATTCTCATTTCCAATTACTGCACTCACCGTTAATCTACACTCCTCTACATTTGCAGTAACATCGATTTTCACACCATGACGCCTCGTTATAAACTCCAAACTCTTTGCACCTGGAGCTACCATACTCAGTATGCAGACTGGGAGTGAAAACTCCCCCAAAATAATCACCTTTCTCTCACTAATATAACAAATATATATATAACTAATAACACAATTACAAGAATTACTAAAGATAGAAAAGGGTAGAAAGTTTTCAAACGCTCGTACCTTACACCGCCGTCACACTCTCCATCCACGCTCCTCACTCACTCAATGCATGCGCACACACGGAAAGAGAGGGAGAGAGAGATTTTCTTGTTTATAAAAAATGTATTAATGTATTTATTTATTGATTGATTGATTCATTCATTCATATTTTCTTTATGTACTTTAAAATCATTATTTTGTTCATTGCTCATGTAATGGTCAATGCCAATAAAGCTCATTTGAATTGAAATTGAATTGAATTAAGAGAGAGAATAACGCTCCACCATTGTGTTCCCACACTCTTGATCATTCACTGTTCTTCAGACAGAGAGCACTCGGACAGCGAGCGTTCCCTCCTCTCACGTGTGGCCACGTAGTTCAGCAGGTCAATGGCTGTCACGACCCCAAACACCATCTGCCTCATCTTGGGGGATCCATTACTCATGTCTGTAAGACAGGAACCCTCAAACATTTGAAATGTTCATGACTAAAAATGGAAAGAATCCAGATTTTTTAGGGAAGAGGTGGAACAAAGATTTCCAAAACTTGACTTACACTGAATCTGTACGTTCACAAGGGCAAAATGGTCCGTCTCCAGGATACGTGAGAGTTTGCCCAGGTTATCAGTTAGGCGCACCTACAGGATGACAGACAAGTGGACTATTGAGAGATCATTACCTGTCATTACTGGTTATTAAGTAACACTCGGTGTACTGATTATTTAATTGACATGTACAATTAACACATTATAAGTCTTAATTATAGACAATCATATAATTACATCCAACCCTCATTTAGAGTCAAAGGGGAAATAAAAATAAATAATAATAAAAAAAAAAAAAACACCAGAACAACATGCACTTATAAGAATTTTCTGTAGGCTGTTTATTGTGTGAATACTTTTTCTTGAACCTTCTGCTGCATGTACAGAATGACAGAAAGGTGTGTGTGTGTGTGTTGTGTACTACCTACCTGTTTAAAATGTTTGTAGAGAACTTTGCTTATGGGATCAGATGGCCTAACCTTCCCAGCCAGAACCGACGAGAGCATGTTCCCCAACGTGACCATGCCCAGAATCTGCCTACAGGGAGAAAACCAGATACCAGACTGAGCCACACCTTCTTCCACTTATTTCTTCCTCCATCTGTTTGATCATTTTGCTATTTTTTATAACGACATGACACTCTAAGTCATTAAGTCACTATTAAAAGTAACTTAAAATAATTAATATTGACAATGACTTTTTCTACTTTGAAAGTTTTCAATATCTGAATGAAAATTATTTTGTAATAATTTTAGAAAAATAATTGTATAAAAATGAATAAGTACTATTAAAATATAATTAATTGCATGCTTACACAAATATATGCACACATACACAAACACAACATTTCTGGTCGGACAAAAAAGGGCGTTCAACTGTATTAAAGACAGACAAACATAATAAAAGAGAAAAAAAGTTAAAATAGAAATTAAAAGTTAAATGAAAAGAATAATTAAAATCCAAATATTTCATTAATAGCATTTGCCCTGTTTCACAGAAAAGGCTTAAGCCTGGTCCCAGACTAAATGCATGTCTGAGCTGTCTAAACTGAAAGTGACTTGCACTGACATACACTGCGTCGATTGAAGCTAAGGGGAACGCCTCAGGCGTGACAGGTGTCTGAAATCACTATCAAATCACGCCAATCATATTGACCGGCCGGCGACAGTCCATGAATCATTAACGTGCGACCTGGAAGTATATAAGGGCGCCTTGCAAACATGGTAATCACCTTTTCGTCTGAAGGGACTGTTTGGTAGGCAGGCCCCGAGACATGGCGAAAAGACGCAGTATCTTGTTCCCTGTTCTCAGGATACAGAGGTTACAGTTGTAACCTAGACGTCCCCTTTCGAAAGGGAACTCGCACTGCGTCAATTGACGCTAAGGGGAACGATATACCAACACCACCATGCTAAGGGGAGTGCATACCCATTGGCAGTGACAATTGTCAAAACCAGCAAATTCAAATGAAATGCCAGAACCACTCACCCTCAGGTCACACTGGGCTGACAGTGACAGCATTCCCTATGGTCATACCCCAAGCTATACATTCCACAGGAAAACCTCCATAAACATTGTTTAATGAAAGGCTTGCTCAAGGGCCTAATACCACAGCTTCAAATTAGAAGGGGTCCCTTCTAGGTAATGTGGCTAGGGAACCCGAAGGAGCCCCAGCCAATCACTATTCAGGGGAACATAAAAGGGAGGCCTGGTGAGGCCTACTACCTGATAACCAGAGGGCTGGCTACCTAGTGCCAGTTACTCTTCTCACCCCAGAATGCAGAAAAGGGATTGGCCTTGGCCTAACGACTCCCTTGAGAGGAGGCTGTCATATAGGGATGCTAAAAACCTACAGATCCTGCTATTTAATGGAGATGACCGATTGTTGTCAACTTGGCATTACACAAAGTCCTTTCCGGTATGGCAAAAGACATCTCACGTGATAAGTCCAATCGTGTGCCAATGACCAATGGCTCCTCTGGTAGCCAGAACAGGGAAGTATTACTTTCCCTATTTGTCTTAAAGACGAGACTTTGAACAGGTTACGATAAAAAACTGGATAATCACACAGTTTTAATCTTTGAGGGTCCAACCAAAATCCTGTCCAATCCTAAGTCTTCCATACTTCAAAGAATTGCACAGGCAGCACCCATCCACGAATAAGGTGTCCATTTTCACTGCAACCAAAGCTTGTATTTGTTGTGGGATATATTCCTCATGACGAAAATTAAGATTCATATCAAGTTCCTCTACGTTTTCTATCAGAACCATTTATACATAATGCCTGAAGGAGAACACATTTCAACAAAGAGGACTTCTAATTGGAATGATCTTTATTGAAGAGACCAGTTTTTCATACCTAGAGAGCATTCCAACTAGAACCTCGTTCTTAATAAACGACGGCACATTAATACTGTTACTCTCTTTGAAGGCCTAGAAAGAGGTAACACATTGAGGTAAAAATACTGTACCACCAATCTCTACACCACTCTCTACTAACAAGTTCACCAGTTCGATCGTCTTAACAAACAGAACAATCGCATTGTTCATTCGCGACTCTGATAAAACATTCTCATTTCCAATTACTGCACTCACCGTTAATCTACACTCCTCTATATTTGCAGTAACATCGATTTTCACACCATGACGCCTCGTTATAAACTCCAAACTCTTTGAACCTGGAGCTACCATACTCCCAGTATGCAGACTGGGAGTGAAAACTCCCCCAAAATAATCACCTTTCTCTCACTAATATAACAAATATATATATAACTAATAACACAATTACAAGAATTACTAAAGATAGAAAAGGGTAGAGAGAGTTTTCAAACACTCGTACCTTACACCGCCGTCACGCTCTCCATCCACGCTCCTCACTCACTCAATGCATGCGCACACACGGAAAGAGAGAGAGAGAGATTTTCTTGTTTATAAAAAATTTATTAATGTATTTATTTATTTATTGATTTATTGATTGATTGATTGATTGATTCATTAATATTTTCTTTATGTACTTTAAAATCATTATTTTGTTCATTGCTCATAGAATAGAATAGAATAGAATAGAATAGAATAGAATAGAATAGAATAGAAAGACTTTAATAATCCCCAAGGGGAAATTGTGATGTCACAGCAGCAATTTACAATACATACCAGACATATTACATATAACATACATTGACCTATACTGTATAAAAATCCTTAAGAATAATAATAAATAAATAAAATAGTTACACAAGATGTGCAGTTTAAATATCATATACCATATATTCATGTGTTATTCTCTATTCTGTCATTAATGTCCATAATCTCTTATCTACCCAGAGAAGATCTATTATATATTGTTATTGCAGTGGGTAGGAATGACTTTCTGTACCGGTCCTTGCTACAGCAGAGTTGCCGTAGTCTCCAGCTAAAAACACTCTTCTGCCCAACCACCAAGTTGTGCAGCGGATGTGATGTGTTGTCCATGATGTTAAATAGTTTCTACAACATCTTTTCCTCCACAACCAACTCCATAGGTTCCAGAGCAAACCCCAGCACAGAGCCAGCCTTCTTTATTAGTTTATTTAGTCTCTTACTGTCACTGCCTCTGATGCAGCTGCCCCAGCAGATGACTGCAAAGAATATTGCACTTTCGACGACAGACTGATAAAACATATACAACATCTTGTTGCATACATTAAAAGACTTGAGCTTCCTCAAGAAATAGAGTCTGCTCTGGCCCTTCTTGAAGATGGCCTCAGAGTTGCGTTTCCAATCCAGTCTGTTATCGAGGTACACACCCAAATATTTAAATTGATCAACCACCTCCACCTCCTCTCCATGCAGGTAAATGGGTTTTAATGTTGTTTTCCTGGTCCTTCTAAAGTCCACCACCATCTCTTTTGTCTTAGTCACGTTTAAGAGAAGGTGGTTTATCCCACACCACGACACAAAGCGATCAACCAAATCTCTGTACCCAGTCTCATCTCCACCGTTAATATACCCAACAACTGCAGAGTCATCTGAGTATTTTTGAAGATGACAGGACTCTGAGTTGTGTTGGAAATCTGACGTGTACAACGTGAATAGAAATGGCGAGAGAACAGTCCCCTGTGGTGTTCCTGTACTGCTGACCACTCGTTCAGACACACCACCCCTTAGTCGCACAAACTGAGGTCTGCATGTCAGGTAGTCTATAATCCAGGAAATTGTGGAGGTGTCCACCTGCATCACTTGAAGCTTCTCACGCAGCAATGACGGTTGGATCGTGTTAAAAGCACTGGAAAAGTCAAAGAACATGATCCTCACCATGCTGCCAGCTCTATCCAGGTGAGAGTGAGCTCGCTGAAGCAAGTAGATGATAGAATCCTCCACACCCACCCCAGGGCAGTAGGCAAACTGCAGTGGATCAATGAAGGCAGTTACTTGTGGTCTCAGATGGGCCTGAACCAGTCTCTCTAGAACTTTCATAATGTGTGAGGTTAAAGCAACCGGTCTATAGTCATTGAGAGCAGACGGAGCAGACTTTTTAGCCACTGGAACAAGGCAAGTTGTTTTCCACATTAGTGGAACTTTCGCCAGACTCAGACTGAGGTTAAAAAGGTGTTGTAAAATCCCACATAGCTGGTTAGCACATACCTTCAGGACTCTGGGGCTAATACCATCCGGTCCCGGGGCTTTGTTCTGATGTAGTTTCACCAGCTGCCTCTTAACCTGACAGCTAGAGACATACAGGGGGGTGGGAGAGATAGAGGGTGGCATGGTGTTCTCAGCAGTGAAGATAGATGATGATGTTGAAGGGTGGGTGGAGGTGGCACCATGTGAATCACCAATTTTGATCTTTGAGGAGGTGAGAGAGGGGAAAGTGGATAGGAGGGAGGAGGGAGAAGGATGCAGCTGAAGAGCAAGGGGTGATGTGTGGCCAATTTGACAGGCTGCATGGGAGGCTAGGGGTGAGCTGAACCTATTGAAAAACACATTCAGCTCATTAGCCATATCCCGGCTTCCCTCAGCCTGGTTACCAGTCACCTTAAACCCTGTGATAGTCTTCATTCCCGCCCATACATCCCTTGAGTTGTTTTGCTGGAGCTTGTTTTCCAGTTTCTTCCTGTACACCTCCATACCGACTCTCAACCTCACTTTCAACTCCCTCTGTACAGTCTTCATTAATTCTCTGTCCCCCTGCCTAAAAGCTCTTTTCTTCCTATTCAGAAGCACCTTTAGGTCACTGGTTATCCATGGCTTGTTGTTAGGAAAACATCTCACTCTCCTATAGGGTATGACCGTATCCACACAGAAATTAATATACCCTGTGATACAATCCGTCATGGAACTTATGTCATCTCCATAGGGATCACAGAGTACCTCCCAGTCTGTGGATTCAAAACACCCTTGCAGAGCCTCATCCGCTTCCTGTGTCCATCTTCTCACAGTCCTATAAGTAACCGGTTGTCTTTGAACAATTGGTGTATATGTGGAGTTAAGAAGTACCAGATTGTGATCTGATCTTCCAAGAGGAGGAAGGGCTGCAGAGCAGTATGAGTCCTTAACATTAGCATACAGTAAATCCAAAGTATTTTTGTTTCTGGTGGGGCAGTTCACATACTGCTGAAATGTTGGGAGAGTAGCAGAGAGAGACGTATGGTTAAAATCTCCAGAGATTGCAATAAAAGCGTTTGGGTGTTTTGTTTGTAATCCAGCGGTGACTGAATGGATAACGTCACACGCCGCGTCAGCATCAGCTGACGGTGGAATGTAAACAACCATAATGATTGCACAAGTAAACTCCCTCGGCAGATAATATGGACGTAGACTCACAGCTAACAGTTCAATATCTGGGCTACAGAAACGTTCCTTTACAGTAATATGTCCAGGATTACACCATCTTTTATTTACAAATACAGCAATCCCCCCTCCTTTCTTCTTACCGCTCAGACAGCGATCTCTGTCCACCCGTACCGTCTGGAAGCCGGAGACAGTGGTGTTGGACTCGGGAATATGTTCCTGCAGCCATGTCTCTGTGAAGCACATAACACTGCACTCTCGATACTCCCGCTGTGTCCTCGTCAGTGCGCTCAACTCGTCCATTTTATTTACCAGGGACCTCACATTCCCCATTACAATAGAGGGGAGAAAAGGTTTATATTTCCTCCTTCTTATTCTCCGAACGGCGCCAGCTCTACAACCCCTTCGTCTTCTTTTCAGTTCCACTGGGATCGAGGAACTGACATCGGGCTGCAGTAGAGAAGGCTTGGATAGCGCAATTAGCTGGTCGCGAAGGTAAACAATAGGCCTGACGTTACCTTTAGGCCCATAAGCAAAGTGTCCCGGCAAAAAAATCATAAGTGCCAAAAATAAGCAGAGAAAATGGCAACTCCACAAGATATCCATTCGACTGTAATGATAGAACGATCAACAAACACTTAGAATGTATGAAACAAATACACAAACGGGAGCTGCAGCAACAGGCAGCCACTCGAGCAGCGCCAGACCGGAGATACATGTAATGGTCAATGCCAATAAAGCTCATTTGAACTGAAATTGAATTGAATTAAGAGAGAGAATAACGCTCCACCATTGTGTTCCCACACTCTTGATCATTCACTGTTCTTCAGATAGAGAGCACTCGGACAGCGAACGTTCCCTCCTCTCACGTGTGGCCACGTAGTTCAGCAGGTCAATGGCTGTCACGACTCACGACCCCAAACACCATCTGCCTCATCTTGGGAGATCCATTACTCATGTCTGTAAGACAGGAACCCTCAAACATTTAAAATGTTCATGACTAAAAATGGAAAGAATCCAGATTTTTTAGGGAAGAGGTGGAACAAAGATTTCCAAAACTTGACTTACACTGAATCTGTACGTTCACAAGGGCAAAATGGTCCGTCTCCAGGATACGTGAGAGTTTGCCCAGGTTATCAGTTAGGCGCACCTACAGGATGACAGACAAGTGGACTATTGAGAGATCATTACCTGTCATTACTGGTTATTAAGTAACACTCGGTGTACTGATATTTAATTGACATGTACAATTAACACATTATAAGTCTTAATTATAGACAATCATATAATTACATCCAACCCTCATTTAGAGTCAAAGGGGAAATAATAATAAATAATAAATAAATAAATAAAAAAACACCAGAACAACATGCACTTATAAGAATTTTCTGTAGGCTGTTTATTGTGTGAATACTTTTTCTTGAACCTTCTGCTGCATGTACAGAATGACAGAAAGGTGTGTGTGTGTGTGTGTGTGTGTGTGTACTACCTACCTGTTTAAAATGTTTGTAGAGAACTTTGCTTATGGGATCAGATGGCCTAACCTTCCCAGCCAGAACCGACGAGAGCATGTTCCCCAACGTGACCATGCCCAGAATCTGCCTACAGGGAGAAAACCAGATACCAGACTGAGCCACACCTTCTTCCACTTATTTCTTCCTCCATCTGTTTGATCATTTTGCTATTTTTTATAACGACATGACACTCTAAGTCATTAAGTCACTAAGTCACTATTAAAAGTAACTTAAAATAATTAATATTGACAATGACTTTTTCTACTTTGAAAGTTTTCAATATCTGAATGAAAATTATTTTGTAATAATTTTAGAAAAATAATTGTATAAAAATGAATAAGTACTATTAAAATATAATTAATTGCATGCTTACACAAATATATGCACACATACACAAACACAACATTTCTGGTCGGACAAAAAAGGGCGTTCAACTGTATTAAAGACAGACAAACATAATAAAAGAGAAAAAAAGTTAAAATAGAAATTAAAAGTTAAATGAAAAGAATAATTAAAATCCAAATATTTCATTAATAGCATTTGCCCTGTTTCACAGAAAAGGCTTAAGCCTGGTCCCAGACTAAATGCATGTCTGAGCTGTCTAAACTGAAAGTGACTTGCACTGACATACACTGCGTCGATTGAAGCTAAGGGGAACGCCTCAGGCGTGACAGGTGTCTGAAATCACTATCAAATCACGCCAATCATATTGACCGGCCGGCGACAGTCCATGAATCATTAACGTGCGACCTGGAAGTATATAAGGGCGCCTTGCAAACATGGTAATCACCTTTTCGTCTGAAGGGACTGTTTGGTAGGCAGGCCCCGAGACATGGCGAAAAGACGCAGTATCTTGTTCCCTGTTCTCAGGATACAGAGGTTACAGTCGTAACCTAGACGTCCCCTTTCGAAAGGGAACTCGCACTGCGTCAATTGACGCTAAGGGGAACGATATACCAACACCACCATGCTAAGGGGAGTGCATACCCATTGGCAGTGACAATTGTCAAAACCAGCAAATTCAAATGAAATGCCAGAACCACTCACCCTCAGGTCACACTGGGCTGACAGTGACAGCATTCCCTATGGTCATACCCCAAGCTATACATTCCACAGGAAAACCTCCATAAACATTGTTTAATGAAAGGCCTGCTCAAGGGCCTAATACCACAGCTTCAAATTAGAAGGGGTCCCTTCTAGGTTATGTGGCTAGGGAACCCGAAGGAGCCCCAGCCAATCACTATTCAGGGGAACATAAAAGGGAGGCCTGGTGAGGCCTACTACCTGATAACCAGAGGGCTGGCTACCTAGTGCCAGTTACTCTTCTCACCCCAGAATGCAGAAAAGGGATTGGCCTTGGCCTAACGACTCCCATGAGAGGAGGCTGTCATATAGGGATGCTAAAAACCTACAGATCCTGCTATTTAATGGAGATGACCGATTGTTGTCAACTTGGCATTACACAAAGTCCTTTCCGGTATGGCAAAAGACATCTCACGTGATAAGTCCAATCGTGTGCCAATGACCAATGGCTCCTGTGGTAGCCAGAACAGGGAAGTATTACTTTCCCTATTTGTCTTAAAGACGAGACTTTGAACAGGTTACGATAAAAAACTGGATAATCACACAGTTTTAATCTTTGAGGGTCCAACCAAAATCCTGTCCAATCCTAAGTCTTCCATACTTCAAAGAATTGCACAGGCAGCACCCATCCACGAATAAGGTGTCCATTTTCACTGCAACCAAAGCTTGTATTTGTTGTGGGATATATTCCTCATGACGAAAATTAAGATTCATATCAAGTTCCTCTACGTTGTCTATCAGAACCATTTATACATAATGCCTGAAGGAGAACACATTTCAACAAAGAGGACTTCTAATTGGAATGATCTTTATTGAAGAGACCAGTTTTTCATACCTAGAGAGCATTCCAACTAGAACCTCATTCTTAATAAACGACGGCACATTAATACTGTTACTCTCTTTGAAGGCCTAGAAAGAGGTAACACATTGAGGTAAAAATACTGTACCACCAATCTCTACACCACTCTCTACTAACAAGTTCACCAGTTCGATCGTCTTAACACACAGAACAATCGCATTGTTCATTCGCGACTCTGA
Organism: Rutilus rutilus; assembly: GCF_951802725.1. Lineage (NCBI taxonomy): Eukaryota > Metazoa > Chordata > Actinopteri > Cypriniformes > Leuciscidae > Rutilus > Rutilus rutilus. The sequence continues at coordinate 27,364,047 of NC_140215.1, forward strand.
TAAAACATTCTCATTTCCAATTACTGCACTCACCGTTAATCTACACTCCTCTATATTTGCAGTAACATCGATTTTCACACCATGACGCCTCGTTATAAACTCCAAACTCTTTGAACCTGGAGCTACCATACTCCCAGTATGCAGACTGGGAGTGAAAACTCCCCCAAAATAATCACCTTTCTCTCACTAATATTACAAATATATATATAACTAATAACACAATTACAAGAATTACTAAAGATAGAAAAGGGTAGAGAGAGTTTTCAAACACTCGTACCTTACACCGCCGTCACGCTTTCCATCCACGCTCCTCACTCACTCAATGCATGCGCACACACGGAAAGAGAGAGAGAGAGATTTTCTTGTTTATAAAAAATTTATTAATGTATTTATTTATTTATTTATTTATTTATTTATTGATTGATTGATTGATTCATTAATATTTTCTTTATGTACTTTAAAATCATTATTTTGTTCATTGCTCATAGAATAGAATAGAATAGAATAGAATAGAATAGAATAGAATAGAATAGAATAGAATAGAAAGACTTTAATAATCCCCAAGGGGAAATTGTGATGTCACAGCAGCAATTTACAATATATACCAGACATATTACATATAACATACATTGACCTATACTGTATAAAAATCCTTAAGAATAATAATAAATAAATAAAATAGTTACACAAGATGTGCAGTTTAAATATCATATACCATATATTCATGTGTTATTCTCTATTCTGTCATTAATGTCCATAATCTCTTATCTACCCAGAGAAGATCTATTATATATTGTTATTGCAGTGGGTAGGAATGACTTTCTGTACCGGTCCTTGCTACAGCAGAGTTGCCGTAGTCTCCAGCTAAAAACACTCTTCTGCCCAACCACCAAGTTGTGCAGCGGATGTGATGTGTTGTCCATGATGTTAAATAGTTTCTACAACATCTTTTCCTCCACAACCAACTCCATAGGTTCCAGAGCAAACCCCAGCACAGAGCCAGCCTTCTTTATTAGTTTATTTAGTCTCTTACTGTCACTGCCTCTGATGCAGCTGCCCCAGCAGATGACTGCAAAGAATATTGCACTTTCGATGACAGACTGATAAAACATATACAACATCTTGTTGCATACATTAAAAGACTTGAGCTTCCTCAAGAAATAGAGTCTGCTCTGGCCCTTCTTGAAGATGGCCTCAGAGTTTCGTTTCCAATCCAGTCTGTTATCGAGGTACACACCCAAATATTTAAATTGATCAACCACCTCCACCTCCTCTCCATGCAGGTAAATGGGTTTTAATGTTGTTTTCCTGGTCCTTCTAAAGTCCACCACCATCTCTTTTGTCTTAGTCACGTTTAAGAGAAGGTGGTTTATCCCACACCACGACACAAAGCGATCAACCAAATCTCTGTACCCAGTCTCATCTCCACCGTTAATATACCCAACAACTGCAGAGTCATCTGAGTATTTTTGAAGATGACAGGACTCTGAGTTGTGTTGGAAATCTGACGTGTACAACGTGAATAGAAATGGCGAGAGAACAGTCCCCTGTGGTGTTCCTGTACTGCTGACCACTCGTTCAGACACACCACCCCTTAGTCGCACAAACTGAGGTCTGCATGTCAGGTAGTCTATAATCCAGGAAATTGTGGAGGTGTCCACCTGCATCACTTGAAGCTTCTCACGCAGCAATGACGGTTGGATCGTGTTAAAAGCACTGGAAAAGTCAAAGAACATGATCCTCACCATGCTGCCAGCTCTATCCAGGTGAGAGTGAGATCGCTGAAGCAAGTAGATGATAGAATCCTCCACACCCACCCCAGGGCAGTAGGCAAACTGCAGTGGATCAATGAAGGCAGTTACTTGTGGTCTCAGATGGGCCTGAACCAGTCTCTCTCTACTTTCATAATGTGTGAGGTTAAAGCAACCGGTCTATAGTCATTGAGAGCAGACGGAGCAGACTTTTTAGCCACTGGAACAAGGCAAGTTGTTTTCCACATTAGTGGAACTTTCGCCAGACTCAGACTGAGGTTAAAAAGGTGTTGTAAAATCCCACATAGCTGGTTAGCACATACCTTCAGGACTCTGGGGCTAATACCATCTGGTCCCGGGGCTTTGTTCTGATGTAGTTTCACCAGCTGCCTCTTAACCTGACAGCTAGAGACATACAGGGGGGTGGGAGAGATAGAGGGTGGCATGGTGTTCTCAGCAGTGAAGATAGATGATGATGTTGAAGGGTGGGTGGAGGTGGCACCATGTGAATCACCAATTTTGATCTTTGAGGAGGTGAGAGAGGGGAAAGTGGATAGGAGGGAGGAGGGAGAAGGATGCTGAAGAGCAAGGGGTGATGTGTGGCCAATTTGACAGGCTGCATGGGAGGCTAGGGGTGAGCTGAACCTATTGAAAAACACATTCAGCTCATTAGCCATATCCCGGCTTCCCTCAGCCTGGTTACCAGTCACCTTAAACCCTGTGATAGTCTTCATTCCCGCCCATACATCCCTTGAGTTGTTTTGCTGGAGCTTGTTTTCCAGTTTCTTCCTGTACACCTCCATACCGACTCTCAACCTCACTTTCAACTCCCTCTGTACAGTCTTCATTAATTCTCTGTCCCCCTGCCTAAAAGCTCTTTTCTTCCTATTCAGAAGCACCTTTAGGTCACTGGTTATCCATGGCTTGTTGTTAGGAAAACATCTCACTCTCCTATAGGGTATGACCGTATCCACACAGAAATTAATATACCCTGTGATACAATCCGTCATGGAACTTATGTCATCTCCATAGGCAGGGTCGGCGCCACGAGGGGGCCCGAGGGGGCCTGGCCCGGCCACCTAGGTTACTGTGCCCCCTCACCTCTGGTCAGCACACCACCCTTCCTCGGAGCGCGATTTCATCCGTTGAGACTCAGCAACAGGCACGGTGACGGTTCCACTGTGCCCTCTTATTCCTGACATAATAATTAACTACATATTGTCGCTGTCGCCTGTCGGGTGGAAACCTCGTATGTCCAAATTTGGTCAATTTCATATTTTTTTTACAAATCGATGCTATTGGTCAGTCCCCACGTGGTACTGTTATTTTTACAAATTATTAACCAATCTAAAGAGTTGAAAATAGCTTGAGAGCAAATATCTTAACTCCATTGGACAACTGTCTGAGAATCCTCATAACTCCACCTCTTCTTCACTCCGCTGCGGGAGCCTCGCGGCATTTTGTCTCCTCAGGATTGAAAGTAACAACGATTAAGAAGTCCTCGTCGAGCAACATGTAAAGCAAGCCTTTGTTTGCGTGCAGATTAATTTCCGCCTATTTTAGACAGCCTAGTATTTTGGTATTGCATGCATCACTCATATCTCTTAAACGTTTAAAATGTGTCGTGTAACCACAATCATTAGATTTGAATGGCTCTTAAAGCCTTATCTCTTGACAAAAGGCTCAACGCGACCGCAGACTTTGATGAACACTGCTGGCAGCAGCGACGTCTGTGTCCGTACCGTTCTTATCAACAACGACAGCGTAAATTAACCTCGTATCTCCCTGCTCCCAAGTCATAAATCTCGTATCTCCGATTAAACATGATTTTGGGGAAATGTTGTGTTAATTTTGGTACACAACAGTATAGGATAGCAATATAAGGTATAATACCAACTTTAACGATACAAAAAATAGGCCGTTTTTTTTTTTTTTTCAGAGAGATACGAGGATTCCGCCCGACAGCGACGATATAGGCCTATTTAAATATATATATAATTTTTTTTTTTTGTAAATTAGTTTTACTAGAATAAAATCAGCTTTGCAACTTTGCATTTTCACCCGCGACAGGCGATTAAATAAATTACGTCACTAGCAGCTTGTATGTAATTGATTGAAATATCATGACTGTACGTCATGACGTTAAGTATTTTTTTTTCAGTCAACTTCTACTCTTTATTCATAATAATCTGTATTCGTCTCAAACACCTAACGTGCTTGATCATTCAAGCAATCATGGATTTATAGAGGTTGTTGTTGTTGTTTTAATTAAAAGTGGGTGTATTATTATTATTGAGGGTGGGAGAGGTATGCCCCCCCAGTGACACAACGAGGCCCCCTCGTTCGGTATGTCCTGGCGCCGACCCTGTCCATAGGGATCACAGAGTACCTCCCAGTCTGTGGATTCAAAACACCCTTGCAGAGCCTCATCCGCTTCCTGTGTCCATCTTCTCACAGTCCTATAAGTAACCGGTTGTCTTTGAACAATTGGTGTATATGTGGAGTTAAGAAGTACCAGATTGTGATCTGATTTTCCAAGAGGAGGAAGGGCTGCAGAGCAGTATGAGTCCTTAACATTAGCATACAGTAAATCCAAAGTATTTTTGTTTCTGGTGGGGCAGTTCACATACTGCTGAAATGTTGGGAGAGTAGCAGAGAGAGACGTATGGTTAAAATCTCCAGAGATTGCAATAAAAGCGTTCGGGTGTTTTGTTTGTAATCCAGCGGTGACTGAATGGATAACGTCACACGCCGCGTCAGCATCAGCTGACGGTGGAATGTAAACAACCATAATGATTGCACAAGTAAACTCCCTCGGCAGATAATATGGACGTAGACTCACAGCTAACAGTTCAATATCTGGGCTACAGAAACGTTCCTTTACAGTAATATGTCCAGGATTACACCATCTTTTATTTACAAATACAGCAATCCCCCCTCCTTTCTTCTTACCGCTCAGACAGCGATCTCTGTCCACCCGTACCGTCTGGAAGCCGGAGACAGTGGTGTTGGACTCGGGAATATGTTCCTGCAGCCATGTCTCTGTGAAGCACATAACACTGCACTCTCGATACTCCCGCTGTGTCCTCGTCAGTGCGCTCAACTCGTCCATTTTATTTACCAGGGACCTCACATTCCCCATTACAATAGAGGGGAGAAAAGGTTTATATTTCCTCCTTCTTATTCTCCGAACGGCGCCAGCTCTACAACCCCTTCGTCTTCTTTTCAGTTCCACTGGGATCGAGGAACTGACATCGGGCTGCAGTAGAGAAGGCTTGGATAGCGCAATTAGCTGGTCGCGAAGGTAAACAATAGGCCTGACGTTACCTTTAGGCCCATAAGCAAAGTGTCCCTGCAAAAAAATCATAAGTGCCAAAAATAAGCAGAGAAAATGGCAACTCCACAAGATATCCATTCGACTGTAATGATAGAACGATCAACAAACACTTAGAATGTATGAAACAAATACACAAACGGGAGCTGCAGCAACAGGCAGCCACTCGAGCAGCGCCAGACCGGAGATACATGTAATGGTCAATGCCAATAAAGCTCATTTGAACTGAATTGAATTAAGAGAGAGAATAACGCTCCACCATTGTGTTCCCACACTCTTGATCATTCACTGTTCTTCAGATAGAGAGCACTCGGACAGCGAACGTTCCCTCCTCTCACGTGTGGCCACGTAGTTCAGCAGGTCAATGGCTGTCACGAGTCACGACCCAAAACACCATCTGCCTCATCTTGGGAGATCCATTACTCATGTCTGTAAGACAGGAACCCTCAAACATTTAAAATGTTCATGACTAAAAATGGAAAGAATCCAGATTTTTTAGGGAAGAGGTGGAACAAAGATTTCCAAAACTTGACTTACACTGAATCTGTACGTTCACAAGGGCAAAATGGTCCGTCTCCAGGATACGTGAGAGTTTGCCCAGGTTATCAGTTAGGCGCACCTACAGGATGACAGACAAGTGGACTATTGAGAGATCATTACCTGTCATTACTGGTTATTAAGTAACACTCGGTGTACTGATATTTAATTGACATGTACAATTAACACATTATAAGTCTTAATTATAGACAATCATATAATTACATCCAACCCTCATTTAGAGTCAAAGGGGAAATAATAATAAATAATAAATAATAAAAAAAAAAACACCAGAACAACATGCACTTATAAGAATTTTCTGTAGGCTGTTTATTGTGTGAATACTTTTTCTTGAACCTTCTGCTGCATGTACAGAATGACAGAAAGGTGTGTGTGTGTGTGTGTGTGTGTGTGTGTACTACCTACCTGTTTAAAATGTTTGTAGAGAACTTTGCTTATGGGATCAGATGGCCTAACCTTCCCAGCCAGAACCGACGAGAGCATGTTCCCCAACGTGACCATGCCCAGAATCTGCCTACAGGGAGAAAACCAGATACCAGACTGAGCCACACCTTCTTCCACTTATTTCTTCCTCCATCTGTTTGATCATTTTGCTATTTTTTATAACGACATGACACTCTAAGTCATTAAGTCACTAAGTCACTATTAAAAGTAACTTAAAATAATTAATATTGACAATGACTTTTTCTACTTTGAAAGTTTTCAATATCTGAATGAAAATTATTTTGTAATAATTTTAGAAAAATAATTGTATAAAAATGAATAAGTACTATTAAAATATAATTAATTGCATGCTTACACAAATATATGCACACATACACAAACACAACATTTCTGGTCGGACAAAAAAGGGCGTTCAACTGTATTAAAGACAGACAAACATAATAAAAGAGAAAAAAAGTTAAAATAGAAATTAAAAGTTAAATGAAAAGAATAATTAAAATCCAAATATTTCATTAATAGCATTTGCCCTGTTTCACAGAAAAGGCTTAAGCCTGGTCCCAGACTAAATGCATGTCTGAGCTGTCTAAACTGAAAGTGACTTGCACTGACATACACTGCGTCGATTGAAGCTAAGGGGAACGCCTCAGGCGTGACAGGTGTCTGAAATCACTATCAAATCACGCCAATCATATTGACCGGCCGGCGACAGTCCATGAATCATTAACGTGCGACCTGGAAGTATATAAGGGCGCCTTGCAAACATGGTAATCACCTTTTCGTCTGAAGGGACTGTTTGGTAGGCAGGCCCCGAGACATGGCGAAAAGACGCAGTATCTTGTTCCCTGTTCTCAGGATACAGAGGTTACAGTTGTAACCTAGACGTCCCCTTTCGAAAGGGAACTCGCACTGCGTCAATTGACGCTAAGGGGAACGATATACCAACACCACCATGCTAAGGGGAGTGCATACCCATTGGCAGTGACAATTGTCAAAACCAGCAAATTCAAATGAAATGCCAGAACCACTCACCCTCAGGTCACACTGGGCTGACAGTGACAGCATTCCCTATGGTCATACCCCAAGCTATACATTCCACAGGAAAACCTCCATAAACATTGTTTAATGAAAGGCCTGCTCAAGGGCCTAATACCACAGCTTCAAATTAGAAGGGGTCCCTTCTAGGTAATGTGGCTAGGGAACCCGAAGGAGCCCCAGCCAATCACTATTCAGGGGAACATAAAAGGGAGGCCTGGTGAGGCCTACTACCTGATAACCAGAGGGCTGGCTACCTAGTGCCAGTTACTCTTCTCACCCCAGAATGCAGAAAAGGGATTGGCCTTGGCCTAACGACTCCCATGAGAGGAGGCTGTCATATAGGGATGCTAAAAACCTACATTCACAAAGTGAAGGGCCAGAGGCAGAAATGCTTTAGTAGAACACCTCACTATCCCTAGCACAGCCTAGGCCAGCTACAGAGGTGGCCCTGGTGAGGGCCAGGCTGTAAGCATAGATCTACCTGAGGGCTCGGAGGAGCCACAGACTTAAGCCTTTTTTTTTTTTCATACAAGGGGCTGCAGAACCACTCAGCCTACTGAAAACCCAAACAGAGCTCAAGGGGGCGATGTACTCAGGAGCACATACACTCTGGGCTTCTGGTAGTACCTAGGATATCTAAGTCCACTAAAGGAGGGAGACCGTTTTCGCATTTGGCTCCTAATCTCTGGAATAGCCTTCCTGATAATGTTCGGGGCTCAGACTCACTCTCCCAGTTTAAATCTAGATTAAAGACGCATCTCTTTAGCAAAGCATTCACATAATGCATATCATAACTCCAGTACTCCAGTTATATCAAATCAAATGCACGATTATCTTTGCTTAATATTATGAACAGCAGCTACGCTAAATATTTTCCATTTGCTTTTCTGTTTTATCTCTGGATGCCCATCCCGAGGTAATTAGAGAGTACGTCAACTCCAGTTTGGATCCAGCCTCTTATGAAGACTTCAGATGCTCCTACACCTGTGAAGAGATGATTCGAGAGGACTACGAGGACTTCAGATGAAGCAAACTCTGAATCAACAAGCAAGAGGATTATATCTACAACTTGAACTGACATTGTGGGTGGTGTTCAAATACTGTATATGTGATCTAAGCATAATAGTAGCAAAGGTCGTAGACATAATATAGAATTATGTAATTGAACGATGTTTGATTGCAAAATGTTTGATGTCCTGAAGTCAGTCAGGAATTGTTTTGGGGATGAATTTATGTATTTTGATATGTGAAGTCTCAGTCTCTGTGGTTTTAAGAGATTTCAACCCTGGGGGTCGTTCAAAGGTCCTTAAGAAAAAGGAGGTCTGTTTTAAATCCTTTGTCTTGGGATCAAACAACCTCTGCCGTTATCTTGGTGGGTCCTGAGCTGTGCCATCTCTGAACCAGGGTTCGAATTACAAAGTGGCTTTCGGGGGAGCCCTATTTTCCGATCCTCCCTGACTGACTTTAACGCTTTTGGTGCATGTTCGGGCATTTAAAACAATAGGTTTACAGTAAACAGTACAGAACGTACTTGGTTACTTACGTAACCTTGGTTACCTTAGACTAGAGATAAGGGAACGAGTACTGCGTTGCCTTGCCATGCTATTTCTCTCACGTCAGGTGTTTTCACTTCAGTCGATTATCTGTCATATGGCGAGTTTTCTCTGTATTTATACTCTTCTATTTGGCGCGCAGAGTCTGGCAGGGTGCCAAGCGCTCCTATTGGATCGCGCGCTTCTGCTTTCTCGCCATTGGTTTGTGCAGTTGCCTCAGCACAGCCTATCAGCGCTCTCGCTTGTGCTGCTGCAATGCATTTTAAAATAAAGGCTTCAATATTCTCGAGAAAAGGAGTTTTCCCTTGTACAGAATGTACAAGAAATGTACAGAAAATCAAAATCTATATGCGACACAAAAAATGGACAGTGTTTTAGAGCTCCCCCTAAATGTCTCAAAGTAGGCTTTCAGGGGAGCCCAGGTCCTTTTCAGGGGAGCCGAGCTCCCCTTAGCTCCCCCGTGATTCGAACCCTGCTCTGAACCAATCAGTCTCTTCTAAACTATCTAACACTGACACGTTCTTCTTAGCTGGGGTTTTTCGTTGGTTAGCATAGATGGCTGAAGCCTGGATTTTATGGTTCTGGATTGGTGATTTGGGGTCTGAGGTGTGAAATTATTTTGTGTGAAATTATACTTCTGGAATCTGGAAGATTCATTTGTGTTTGGTTCGCCCTCAAATCCTACATATATAACACTTTTTAATAGCCCACTTAAAGTGTTTATTACAAATAAATTGCTTACAAAATGCTAAAAATTAACAAATGTTTAAATAAAATAAAAATGTGTTGCATTTTCAATCCTGTGAACACAGGGGGTGCTGCAGCACCCCTACTCCCCACACCCGTCAACAATATAACATTTTAAATGTTAATATTATTAATCTGTGTTATTTTATTAATCTTTTTCTATTTTATGTTGTCTCTCATCCAGCTCTTTGTCTCTGACCGGTTTGTTCTTGCGAGCAATGTTTTTATTTTCTTGCTTTTATTAATGACTCCTGAGCTTTTAGCCATTTATCAAAAGTTTTATGCTTACCATAAAATTAATACTGAGCTCCAAGGCCATTTTTATTAAAATCTAAAAGTCTTTAGATTAGTATTTAAGATTATTTGTAACATTACTGAAATATTCTAAGTTATGAAAACAGGGGGACGCAGAGTGATAGAATAAGTTAGCACTGATATGTTGCATGGAAACCATCAAATATAGTTTAGCGGTCATGATATTGATCACTCAATTTCATTATTAACTAATCAGCATCATGTATTCCATAGTGCTGTGCAATAAACCAGGTGCATAACTTCTAAGATTTAACATCTAAAAAGCCTAGTCCTCAAACAAACATTCCTTTAACAAATTTTAAAACATTGTAACAACCGTACCAAAATTATTCATTACATTTAAAGGGGTGGTTGATTATGATTTCACTTTTTTAACTTTAGTTAGTGTGTATGCTGCTGTTTGAAACAATATCTGGAAAGTTGCAATGCTCAAAGTTCAAAGCAAAGGGATTCTTTTCTTTTAAAGAAATTGCTTTTTAAGGACTACAACAAACGGCTGGTAGGGACTACACGACATTCCTCCAGGGTTAGTGACATCACCAACCCTAGAATTTACATAAACCCCACCCCCTGAACATGATTTATAGATTATCATGACAGAATATGCTAATCAATGACTAGAAGATAACTACACATAATCTACATAAATTCACCAACTAACCATTCAGAAACGTCCTGTTGCATTCTACATGTTGTCACTTCTTCTTGAGTCTCTCCATCTTTGTCTGAATCCGGTTTGAACATAAAAAGGCTAAAAGTTTTAGAAATTTTCAGTGCATGTCTGTGTGAGTGGAAGCTGTTGAAGCTCCGCCCTCTGTGCCTGGAGCAGCAGCTCATTTGCATTTAAAGGAACAGACACAAAACAGTGCATTTTTGCTCACCCTCAACACACTCTGGGGACATCAAAGACTTATTTTACATCTTGTAAAAAAGGGCATTAGCCACCCCTATAATGAACAATCCGGCAAACCCACACTCCCAACAAACTGTGTCAGAATTCTATGTGTTAGACCATCCCTCGAAACTGTGACAAACAGGCAGGAGAAGACTGGTCTACAACCTAAAATAATGTAGGATCCGTTGCTCTCTAGACTCTCTTTGAATCAGGCTACAGGAAAGACACATAAAGCCTGAAAAACAGACTTTTCTGCAATAATTTATAGACAAACTGTTCCATAAATGAACAAGCATATCTCCAGAACATTCTGTGTATGATTATTACTGTCCTGAACAGTGTCTTTGGTATTGGATACCATTTTATGCATGCTTTATGAGAGAACTAGTTAATGTTATCCACCTATATCGTGTCTCCTATCAAATTAATGCTCACTTAACGACTCACACTTTAGTGTACATTACCTCCTCATAGAATGCAGCATGTGGTTGTTATATTAATCTGAGTATAAATGGATACTGCCAGACCCATTCTAACCATGCTCCAGCCAGAGGGCCATAAAACCTCCAAACAGAGCAATTTTCAAGCAAGCATTAAATTAATCAAAAGTGACAGTAAAGACATTTATGAAATTACAAAACAATTCTATTTCGAATAAATGCTGTTCCTTGAACTTTCCATTAATCAAATAATCCTCAGAAAATGTATCTGTTTCCACAACTGTTTTCAACTTAATAATAATAATAATAAATTCTTAAGCAGAAAATCAGCATACTAGAATGATTTTTGAAGGACCATGTGACTGAAAACTGGAGTAATGATGCTGAAAATTCATCGCTGTCATCACAGGAATAAATTACATTTGAAAATAAAATAGAAAACAGTTATTTTAAATTGTAATAATATTTGATTACACAATTTTACTGTTTTTACTGTATTGTTGATCAAATAAATGAAGTGGGAATAAGAGACTTCTTTCAAAAACAAAAAATAAATCTTAACAACCCCACATGTGAACAATACTATACTAAATGTGCTGTTTGTCACTTGTTTCATACAAATAAAAAAAAGAAAAAGAAAAAAAGAACAAAGTGCGTATGCTATTACCGGTATAATAAGATCATTTCATAGATAGTAATGAAATTTATAGATAGCAGATAATAATGAAGCAAGATATTAGAGGCCTAATGACACAAATGTTAAGATTAAAAGTAGATCTACTCAAGGGTTCTGTAACAATCATTATGCGTTTGAGTTCAACAAACAAACAAACAGTCATACATCTTTCTTCTGCGGCCATACAGTTCTCTTCTGAGTTCCCTTGAGATTGGCTTCAGGTGCATGAAATTGCAGAAGCCACCTCGAGTGCACTCTCTGCAGGAAGACACATATACTGCAGTCAGTCACAGTGAAGCCATTGAAAAGCAGTTTTAAGGGCCCTACACACCGGGACGAATATCGGCGCGCGTTATTCGCCAGCGTTTTTCAATACGTTTTTTGTGTTCACACCCAAGCGATTTTCACTGACGATGAGTCGAGTGAACATGCAAATTCATTCCCTGACATTAGATGGCGCTTAATGTAAAACAGAAACCACTCCATAACAATTCTCTTTTATCAAGATTTTTGTAGTCGCTGTCGCGTTTGTCATATAGTTCTTTATGTTCCGACACCAACGAGACCAGCTGCTCTACACTCATCTTGCCTTGCATCTTCCTCGTCTTATTTCTTCCCGGCAGTGTAGACGCTACTTGGTGTATATCTTCTTCGGCGTTACGTAGCCTACGTGTGCACGGCAAGACCGTTTGTGTTTGAGCGCCCACAAGTTGTGTTTTACCAGAGCCCGTCTACGGAGAGCCTGCCCACTCCCTATTAAGTCCTATTGTAACGAATTTTGGTTGTAGTTCCACCAGAGTTCCACTGGGGACGGTCGCCCATGAGTGCAGAATGAATGGGAGTCTATGGGGCTAGACGGCTAAATTTGTCTCTTTCACCCTATTGCCGTCGAGAAATCTCAGATTCTATAGTAGGTTTTGCAAGTTCAACATGGATTATAGGTCGAAAGTTGAATGAACGAGTACTTATGTCCTTTCGATTTCTGACAGGTTGAGTTGTTGTTGCCCATAACACGCTAGCATTCTGCTAATGAACGCTGATTGGTCAGTGAAGGACTGATTACGACCAGAGATACCGCTTGATGGCATCGTGGCATCCGAAGCGGGACCAGAAGCAAACAAAACAAAAACTCGTCTAGCACGTGTATTTACCTGTGTCAGCTGTGTTGTCGATGCCTCGAGAGAAAAGAAAGTGCAGAGCGCGAAAGCACCAGAGTGACTGAAGGATTGCCGTAAAGCAGTATCTCTGGTCGTACGATGTGTATGACGTCATTGACACTTTAAAAGACTTTTTAAAGCAAATAAGTGACTCTAAAAAATCTAACAACCAGCAATGTGTAATTTCTTTGCATCTCCTTTCGAATACAATATTCAAATTACTAGACAAAAAATTATATCCTGAGAAAAGTGGATTTTGAGGGGTATACTGCCATAGACCTCCATTCATTCTGCACTCGTCCTGTGAGCGCCCTCATATGGAATCAAAGTGGAACTGCAACCATTTCGGAAGCCGGAAGTGTACTGAGAGTGAAACTTCTCGCCTTATTAGACATTCTCTGGTTTTACTGTAACTTCAGAAGCTCCAGACACGTGAGCAAAAGCGCCAATCTCATTGGTCGGATAGTTTTTGACGCGGCGCGTCAAACCAAAAAAACGAACCCGAGGCGTTTTTTAAAAAATGACGCATTTACGCGTGCCGTTTTTCGCGCCGGTGTGCACACTCACATTGGCGCCCTTTGTTTAGTCACGAGGCGTTAAACGTCGGCGAATATCGCGCGCGAAATTCGTCCTGGTGTGAACAGGCCTTAAAGGTGATGTAAGATTTATTTTTTTTTTTACTTTAAAATATGGGGCAATGGACTCTTCATACCTTTTTTTTTGTTTTTCAAATAAAATAAAATAAAAATGTATTTGTAAAGCACAATAAAAAACAACAGTAGTTGACCACTGTGCTGTACAAGACCTCTGAGATCTATCGGATGTATTTGGGTTTAAAAGATCACAGAGATATTCAGGAGCCATTCCACTTGAAGCTTTATTAGCAAAGAGTAAAAAAACATTAAAAAACATTAAAAAAACTTGATTCTATAACAAACCGGCAGCCCGTGAAAAGAGCATAATACAGGGGAGATATGATCACATTTGCGGGTGCCAGTCAGAAGTCTGGCAGCTATATTTTGAACCATCTGCAGACGATTTATGTTTGATTGCATTACATTAATCAAGCCGAGATGTCACAAATGCATGGATCACTCTCTCGAACTCTGGGAAAGATAGGAAACTCTTAGTTTTTGATAGTAATTTTAATTGGAATAAACTGGATTTGACTACAGAATTGATCTGTTTATCAAATTTGAGTGCAGTATCGAAAATAAAAATTTTCACAGACGGCTTTATGTAGGTGTCTAGATCTCCCAAAATCACAATCGGTGGTATCTGAAGGCCCAAACACAATTACTTCCATTTTGTTCTCATTAAGATGTAAAAAATTCAAAGAGAACCAAGACTTAATATCAGACAAACACGTAACTTGTGATCTTAAGACTCTTTTGTCATTTTTCCTCAAGGGCAGGTAGATTTGGGTGTCATCAGCATAAAAATTAAATGACACCCCATGCTTGGTAAGAATGGACACCAGAGGAAGCATATATAATGAGAACAGAACAGGGGCCAAAATGGAGCCCTGAGGAACTCCTAAATGCAGGGTAGAGTTAGATGAAGAAAAACCATCAAGATGCCCACACATTGTTTAAGGCGTGAAATAAGGATTCTATGATCAGTAGTATCAAACGCAGCACTTACATCTAATAGAAGAAGTATCACTGAGTCTACAGATAACATAATATCATTCAAGACTTTTAAAAGTGCAGTCTTAGTACAATATTTCATAAACCCAGACTGAAATTTTTCAATATTACTATTTGACTCTAAAAAAACCCTCTGCAGTTGTACTAAAACAGCATTTTCTAAAGCTTTTGAAAGAACAGATAATTTAGAAATGGGTCTATAATGTGATAGGATAGTTGGGTAAAAACTGGCTATTGCATTTTGGGACAATCGCTGTAAGAAGAAACTTGTTTATAATTCCTAAAATACTTGGCCCAACAACATCAAAGACCTGAAGCAAGATCCATGTGGGAATGATGCCTTGCGGACACGTGGAACGCTTTAGCTGCTTCATTTTATCTGGGAAGGAGTTTAAAGACATTGTCTGGAATTCTTTAAAGGTAGAAGTACAAAGAGAGGGAACAGACCAATTACAATTTGGAGGTATAATATGCTGTCTTATGTCAACTATTTTGCCTGTAAAAAAAGAGCTTTCACATACTGCAGCTGATACATTAAAATAAACAGCACTAGTTGGATTTATAACAGCATCTAGAATAGTAAAAAGGGTTTTGGGTTTACGACAGTTTTAGCTATAATATCCAGATAATATCCTATAACTATAGCTATAATATCCAGATCTGATGAAGGACCTGCGCCTGGACACAACGACAACAACACAGTCATGAAGTGTCAACTAGTCTCTTTCCTGTGAAGGCCTCCTTCCCTTCCCTTTATCTCTGAACAGATAAAATGTTGTCAAAATGATTCCAATTCACATGGAAACGCAGAAGCGACAAAATAATTCTGTATTATGAATTTTTAAGGCCAGACAAATAATTTGGTGAGGTCAAAGACTAAAGAAAGACTACACGCCTGCGCACATATATATTCAGACGCGCATATAGACTTAACACGCAATATGCATTTGCACGCCGTTAGCGTTTTCACTGATTCTCGAGCCACCAGGCACTGTTGTTGTGAAAATGAGCAGGCATTAAGGGTTTTCTGTTAGAATGGTGTCGTGTTAGCGGCCCCTAAGTTAATAACTAATGATATTTGAAACAGAAGTGAATCGATCAAAACTTTTACTAACTGGACAATACCTTTATTCTAGAGCTGCTGTAAAGCCAAAACAATCTCTGTTACTTTAATTTCCTATTATCACTGTAAAGCTGCTTTGAAACAATCTATATTGTTAAAAGCGCTATATAAATGAAGGTGACTTGACTTAAGCTACTTTGAGACAGTAAGCTACCAATAGTTTGTGTTTAAAATAACTGTAAGAGTCTCAATAAGGGAGTGAAAACAGATTGTGTACATTGAATCACTGAGCACATTGATGAAACCCAAGACCGAATAACAAAGTTCAATACTTGAAGCAAACAAATAAACAAACAATAAATCATAATAACGTGTTGCCACAAAATATGGCTTGTTGGATGGAGTACCCAAGATAATGTAACAATAATTCCCAAACCACTGAAACACAAATAAACAAAAACAGGCAAAATGAGGTATGGAATGTGTACCAAACAGTTCAGAACATAGCAGGAGAAAAGGAGTAGAAGTCCCAGTCTTTGCAATGTACAAGCAGGCAATGAAGATATATAACCCTAAATCCTAGAACCACAAATAAATCCCACTGGCGTAAGCAAACAAAGGTGAGAAGTAGGTATCAGCAAAACTGTCCTTTTGCCTCTTAAGCCCCATAACAGAGTCCTCTGTGAACTTCTCTGCAAACTACCAAACACTATGAATTAATGTTTTTCAGGGATACATCAAAATGTGGATTTGACTATCAATTAAGCATTTGAATGTAAAATTCACTTAACTTCCCAAACACAATGTGATTCCAGGCATTTTCACCCTCGCTCAGCCCACTGCATCACCATGATTTCTTCCTCTATGCTAGGGATGGTTTCGACACTCTAGTTTTTCAAAACAGTGTTCCGGTGCATTGCTTGAAATGAGGCAGTCACGTGACCTGTGGAAATGATGCATCATTACCTTAATGACACGCTGTCCCATACCCGCTATCCATTTAGTGCCTATATGTTTGTAGCTTTTTTTTACGTGGTGTATTGTTGTTAATTAAAGTACTACTTTTAAAAACTGTTGTCTGATTAAATTAATTATCTAAATTAAAACACCTTGCGGGCTCAACCACTGAGCATGGTCCAATGAAAAATCACATAGGCCTAATTTATTGGTATAATATTAAACATTCTATTTAGCAGGTGAAAAAAAACAAAGTAAAAATGAAGAACATAAAGTTTGTATTGTAATTGTATTGTGCAAAATACAATGAAATTTGGAAACTCTATCGCACACACACGCGCCTCCATCTTGCTAATGGCATAATGCTTTACAACGTAGTTAGTTGTAAAAGCCTCACTGCTTCAGAAGCCTTGTTCCCAATCAATCGGTTAACTCTTGACAACACATGACTATGTGACTACGCGCACGCTATCTGCTGAAGACACCTTTATTCACGCCTGAAAGGCCAATGACACATGACGACGTGGGTGGGGCCACCTGCCCACAGCATATTAATGCAGTCAGATGCATCATTCCCTTTGTTCTTCAGCTCTTCACCATGTTGTTAGAACACCATCACGCCATATTTTCGCAAGAAGAAAACTAAGGCAGAAAGAAAAAGCTTTTAGCACAAGTTTAGCTTTGCTAATGAAGGGCTAATAAGTTTTTGCTCAAACAAAATGTTCAGACATGCCACATTCCCATGAAAACCCACGATGGCGACTCTTGTTGAAGGAAAAGGCATAAAAGAGAAGTTTTTAGCTCGTGTTTACCACAACTAACAAATGGCTAATAAACTTTTTCATGAGAAATATCTGAACATAAGCTCTCGCCCCTATCCTATGGCATGTGGGTGTTAAAGGGATACTTCAGCATTTAGCATTAAGCTTTGTATCAGTAGAAAACCTGTAGTATTACCGTGCTTCCCTCCTTCATATCCCCCAAGATACAAGAGATTTATGTATTTTTTGTCTGGAAAAATCCTCAGATGACGCAAAAATCGTCATTTTGCATCATCGGAGGATTTTTTTAGCCTGACTACGTCAGACTTCCTACTTCCGCTCAATTTCATTTCGCTTCTGTATTCAGTCTGAGAAAGCGTAATAGCTTTCCGTTTTCTCTGGCCTGAAAACAGCCGGCCAATCAACGAACAGAGGGCGGGCTGAGAGCCGTGACGTAGACACTGATTGGACCGTGGATGCGTAGATTTACTTCACATAATCTGCAAAAGTCGTTCACAGCCATGTTCACTCCGGTATTTCGCTCGATGGTTTTGTTTTCGTATCATACATGTGTTTACAGTGGAAGTTAGATGCGACTGAGCATGCGCATAACACACGCCATAACCAAACGTTATGTGATTGGCTTACGGGAACCAATGATTTTAAACTTCCGACAAGCGCCCCCCCCGCGAGAAAGAAAACGCTTTTCAATTATGATATGCCAGACTCTGTCTACGAAGCAAAGCGAAGTAGCAGAGTTTGGTATTACCAGGCTAGGATTTTTTGGCCAGAGGCTAGAAACTAAAGCCAGTAGTAAGAGCTAGTTCCGCATGTTCTCAACTCGCCCATAAGGGGTGGGATCTCACTCACAGAATGTACAAATAGTGTCATGTCAGCCATCTTTTTTTGGAAGGTAAACCAACAGGCTCTTGCTCTGTGGAGAAAGCTGAGTAGTAGGGGTTACCATACATCCTCTTTTTCCCGGACATGTCAGGCCGTCGAGATCATCCAAAATGTCCGGGATTCGGTTTTTGCTTTCTACAGTCGCCATTCATTGTTTACATGCACACCTTTTGTTTCAATCTAACTGAATTCATTCCGATTGGTGAATCTGAATGTAGTGTTTACATGAACGCTAAACAAGTGATCGGTTGATGTGCGTTATAGCATTGCTAA
This sequence comes from Rutilus rutilus, assembly GCF_951802725.1. Lineage (NCBI taxonomy): Eukaryota > Metazoa > Chordata > Actinopteri > Cypriniformes > Leuciscidae > Rutilus > Rutilus rutilus. The sequence goes on from NC_140215.1 coordinate 27,382,558, forward strand.
GAAAATTCCCGCTCCTCCGTCAGAGATAGCCTACGAGACCGGTGCGTCTCACAGGTGTCGGTCAGCAGTAATCACGCCACCGGCCTCACGCCGTTCTCCCGCGCCCCTCAGCCTTGTCCTGCTCGCCACAGTAAACATGATGCATGGCGAGTGTAGAATGCAAAAGCCGAATCACGGACATTTTGGGCAATCTCGAAATCCCGGGCAGACTCGTCACGGAGACTCACAATAAAACGGCGTCTTTTCAGTTTCGAGTCAACTAGTAGTAGCTGCCCTCTGTAACCGGTTGGTAGGCGTGGCTTGGGAGTGGCCTCGTAGGGCAGCGAAGCAAGTTCATTCTGGGAGTTATTGTCTTTCATCCACATAAGCCAAAAATACATGTTCTGGCTTTTCTCAGTCTAGAAGGCTCCAAATTCAAAAATAATTTCACATTTCTACTACATAATTTAAATACACCCAATTTAAATACACACTCAGAACTCTGGGTTGGGGTCGAACTCCGAGCTCGGAGCCCTCCCCACGGACAGCACGCCAAATACGCATTCAACTTTACTCCCTCTAATTGTATGTAAGTGTGAACTCGTGAAAACTGTATATATCTTTTTAAGCAGGGCAGATCACGATTTCCCCAAGGTGGGTCGAAGTGAAGTGATGGTCCTTGCATCGATCTGTATTGGAGAGCGGCAACAAAGTTTGTCAGTCGAGTGACCTGCTCTGCTACAGGGAAGCTTGCGGGTTCTATTTGACTTAGTCGTGAGAACTCGACTGCAGATCTATCCAGTTTGGGTAGAAATAACCCTGCAAGATAGCGGGTTCATTTTTAAGTATGTTGTCAGTAAAATAAATGTGTGTTCAGCATACAAGGCCTCATGTGTATACTTGTCAAAACAATCAGAATGCATTAGAACCGCTAACCTCACAGTCTGGCTGTGTGCCAACAGAGGAGGAAAATGCAGACGTGGGGTTCCCTATAGCTGATGACTGGGAAGGTGACTGAGAGGTGACTGCAGGCTCTGGCCCATGGAATACAGCAACAGTGCTTGCTCATTTAGCCCGGCTCCCAGAAATGAAATATGGACTTGTTTTGTTTGAGAAAGGTCTTCAACGTGTTAAAACATATATCTGTTCTTCTAGCTCACCATGACGACTATAGGTCACAAAGTTAATTGAAACTGATCGATTAAACGTACAGTATGTAATTTTTTCGCCGCTAGGGGTCGCTAACCTCTTTACAATAACAAAGGCGTAGTTTGATGACGCAACATTTGCTAAGAATTATGGATCTTGTCGTCAACGTCAAGCCGACCGATCTAATAATGTTTATGGATGACTGAATACATCAATGTTTTTATCATGACTGTGATATGAAGCAGGTCGGGATTGCTAAGAGACAGCTATCAGCTCCACACGCGACGCGAGTCCCGCGGATATAAAAGGAATATGGACATTTCATTCTACCGAACTACACGCAAGTGCAGAATTACAACTCACAGGTCAGTTTATTAGACAAATTAAACTTGTGAGGTAACGCAGCGCTGTTTCACTTGGTCTCACATTACACTATCACACTAAACTGCATTTGAATGTGTTGAAATGTATGTGTTAGTTTGTCTGTATGAGACTAGCAGTAAGCTAGATCAACATTAGAATAACATACAGATAATATTCTAACATTTTATCATTGTTGAACTATATAACATTGATTAGTTTTATGTAAATGTGCTCACCTGTTTAATAAAGTACATGTAGGAGCGGTCGAAGTCTCGGACGTGGAGCTCTCGTTTATATACTGTCTGTGGGAGCTCTAGGCATCTCGAAAACACCGCGCTGATATTGATTCTCATTTTAGTTCTCCTTTTTTATCCAAAGTCTGCTTGCCATGATCCATAATGTTTGAACGAAACAACAACAGCGTGCAAATAGACATTGTGAACTACACAGTTGTCCACGTCTGTCGCTTTGGGGGCTCTGGTTCATAGCTCTGGTTGCTATGGCAGTACGAGTGGAAACCAGGGACAATGCTGATATGACACCGTTTATATACTGTCTATGTATGACACCATTGACGGCGACAAAACGGAAATAAAGAAAAGGGACGTGTCTTCGAATTAAATTACAAATTTCTCCTGGTTTGAAAGTTGTTGGAAACAGTCGGGATAATGTAAGTACACAACTAAATACATATAAAATATATAACATAGATATAGTGATTTTTGCTATTTTTAAAGCAAAAAAGTTACATATTGTGCCTTTAAGTGAGAGAAAGAACATGTTATCTGGACGTTTTGGGAAGAGTCTCCTGTTTTTCTTTAGAGCCAGACCAAAATTCAACCTTGAAGAAGCTGTGTATCTGTGTATTCTTGGTTACAGATTAAGGAACAAGTAGCATATTATTGGAGATTGACTGACTTGTTTTCTTCGACATGTTGGCGACCTGATCTGCGACCTGGAAGTTCACAATGTGCCTAAATTCAAGGTCCGAATTTTCAGCCGCATAATCGATGGAGATATGCTTCAGTCTTTCTGTTTATGTGTGGAAAATGTGGGTTTATCTATTTCTAAGCCAATAAGAATCATTCATCCTGAAGCAAGGACGCAGTTTAGACCTTGGTGAAGGGTATAATTGCTGTGATCTTTGTAACTGTAAGCGGGGCGGCATACAATCTCCTAGTGAGTCTTGAAGCTGACTTCTGCCTGATGAAACTGCAAACTATCTTTAGTAAAAATGTTCTTTAATTCATTATAATTCTGACTCTTGCCTTAAATTGACTGCACTTCTGACTTCGGGTCTTAATTAATCATATCTGGTCCTTGGGTCTTTAACTGTAAATCCCCTAACACTGGCGATGGTCACAACATATTATGTGTTTTATCTGTTTAGGTAATGGAGCATGCACGACATGTTCAGCCCTAGCGGGGGCTGGATGCATACATTGCAATCATTTCTCACTGAGAAAGCTCCGCTCTCGGCTGTTGCTCTTTATAAGTGAAGAGAGTCAAGCAGCTGAGCCTCTTGTGAGTCTCTTGAAGAAGTGTGAGTCTCTTTTGGCAAATAAAAAGAGAACATGAAACTTTGCGCGTTACTTTCACATTCTGAGTGCATCTGTTTGCCTGTAGCCTATATAGTATAGCCTAGATCACCAAAAAGGTATGAATTTGGTCTTTTATATCACTGTATTAGTCCATTAAGCTATGTTATGCATTTTATATATCCCAATGGCTGGGGAATCCTGGAGTATGATGTATGAGGGAAACCCTAGGTCTGCAGCAAGGCCCGATGTAAAGTTAAGATCTAAACAACCAATAGAAATATACAGTATATCTTCTTCAAATGTTCAGGGGACTAGCATTATTCCGGGGAATAATGTTATAATCTCGTTTGTCTTACATGTACTCAGGGAAAGTAACCATGAAGACTTAAACACATTTGTTGTCTTTATCAGCATTTCCACATACACTGGACCCGATAATCATCACATTACCGCTTGCTCAATTTCTGTAAATTTGTTTTTGTGATTGAATGACTTTCTCTACCCGTTGCTCTGACCTTTGTCAACCGTGAGCCGACTAACAGCAGATGGAGATCATGCATCGGCACTCCACCGCTATTCCTGCAGTTCCCAGATGTGCAACATTGAATTTTCTGTTGAATTTGAACCACTGAATTTGTGGAAGTGAATTTGTAATGCAAAATAAAATGGACCGAAAATTGCCTGTCGAATATTATATGTTGTAGTTTTAAACAGACAGACTATTTTGGAAGCGAAATCTGAATTAGATTATTGAATGTTTAATAATGAAAATGTGTGAAATAGTCTAGATGGGATGTACCCAAAAAGTGAAAGTGAGGAGCATTTATGGGTACAAGTCGGGAACCAGCCTACTTTACATATTTCAAGGGTGCTGAATCCATAAAAACTGGTACCCAAGCAAAATTGTGAGTTTTTGACCTTCTAATTTGCATATCAAAATGGCCGCCAAATTGCCTATCTTGCTCAGTCGTTGGACCATTTTCCCCTAGTTTTTTTTGTAAGTAGACAATCAAGATGAGGAAATTAAGTTTCTAGATCGATAGTCAAGGGTCAGAGTAAAGATATAATGGAGGCTCACTGACTTTTTTATGTATATATATATATGCAAAATACCAACTTTTAAGGTGGAATTAAGCATTATTTGTGTCATTTTTTAAGGCCGACATACATATTTAATCAATATCACTCTTAAATGTTCCCAGTGTATGATATGTGATGTATTCCATATTACATAATAACTAAGAAAAACACCATTGCAAGTTGTCTGAGATTTCATTTTTTTATGCAAATTAAGCATTTGTTCTCTAAATTCTAAGATGGGAAAAACCCAGGTGAATAGGGAAAAAAACACCATGAAACTTCCCTTGAACAGATCTACAGATCACATCTTGTTTCTGTATATTTTCTTTCATGTTTGTAGCTTAATTGCTTTGCTTTTTTCTGTTAGATTTTTAGTTCTGTAGTTCACTCCCTCTGTAAATTGTTTTTGGTAAATTGTTTTTATACCTTTCTAGTTTGCTTGTGTGCCATTTGTCTTTGGAATTTCATTTTGATTAGTATTTCTTTCTGCAGTCCTTTTCCAAGTTCTTTGGTTACCCCTTGCCTTGGTATACTTGAGGACTACAACTCCACATTTAAACAAGGACATTGGTCATCACTCTGACATGCACACATTGCAGTGCATAACAGCCCTGATTTTCGGCATTTGCACTGGCGTGTTGTGCATTGTTTTTTACAGGTACACAGGATCATTTCCAGGCAACTTTCAGGTATTGGATTCTGTGACATAAGAATGGGCTGTAGTCCTGAACCGGGCTGTTTCCATCCCATGTCCAAGGGTGAAGGAAGCTCAGGTGTGGCATAGTGAGCTTTTCTCCAAACCATTGCCTGGTAGTGTACTCTCACTCAGAGCTCTTAGAGCACAGGACCATTTTACTCGAACACCTCGAGAATCTGGGTCTGAGAGTCAGTTGGTCTCCCAGTCAGAAAATATCTTTTCTGGGCACAGAGCTGGACTCGCTGTCTATAACAGCGCAGCTATCGCCACAGCGCGCACTGAATATTCAGCGCATGACGGAATCCTTCCGCTGTGGCGCTATTGTCCCGCTCAGGAAATTTCAGAGAACGCTGGGTCTAATGGCTTCAGCATCGTCAGTACTTCAGCTGGGTCTGCTTCGCATGCGCCCACTGCAGTTCTGGCTGAAAGCGCGAGTACTGCGCCGAGCGCGGGCCCACGTCTGGCCCCGCCGTCCGCTCAATGCTTTTCCCCCCGTCATGCTCATGCCTCAGGTGCTAGAGCGAATCAGGGAAAACGGATACTCAGTGCTGCTTGTGGCTCCGCTCTGGAAAAACCAGACCTGGTTCCCAGTTCTGATGCAGTTGGCAGACACTGCCCCGTGGCCAATACCAGTGAGGAGGGACCTCCTCTCTCAGGCCAGGGGCTCGATCTATCATCCTCGCCGGGAGCTCTGGTCCCTGCATGCATGGACCATCAACAGGTACCTGCTAACCTCCCGGTGGGAGTATTAAACACAATCACGCAGGCTAGAGCCCCCTCTACGAGACGGCTCTATTCCTCGAAATGGTCTGTGTTCTCTAGTTGGTGCACAGCCCGTGGCATATCACCCCCGGACTGTGGGGTGGCGGAGGTTCTGTCCTTCCTGCAAGAGCTGCTGGATAGGGGCAGAACCCCATCCACGCTCAAGGTCTACATGGCAGCCATAGCAGCGTTTACTAAACCAACGGTTGGCCAGTCGCTTGGAAGGAATGATTTGGTCATCCGCCTCCTTAGGGAGCTAAGAGGTTAAATCCTCCCAGACCTCCATCAGTTCCCATGTGGGACCTTTCTACGGTTCTGGAGGCCATGAAAGGTGCCCCATTTGAGCCAATACAATCTATAGACATCTAACATTTGTCTCTCAAGACAGTGTTTCTTCTGGCTCTCGCTTCAGTAAAGCGTATAGGGGACTTGCAAGCGCTCTCAGTGAGCGCGTCGTGTATGGAATTCGGGCCAAATGACTCGAAAGTCATACTCAAGCCAAGACATGGGTACATTCCTAAATCCCTCAACACACCGTTTAGGGCTCAGGTGATTTCCCTGTTGGCCCTGCCGGTCTCTAATGAGGAGAAGGACGCAAGCTTCCTTTGCCCGGTCAGGGCATCAAAGGCTTATGTGTCTTGCTCGGCTGTCTTCAGACAGACAGAGCAGCTCTTTGTCTCGTTCTACGGACATTCTAAGGGACTAGCCGTGTCGAAACAGAGCCTATCCAGATGGATAGTCGATGCTATAGCGCTGGCTTACGCTTCTAAGGGCTTGCAGTGCCCGTTAGGTGTTAGAGCGCACTCCACGAGAGGCATGGCCTCGTCGTGGGCTTGGTATTGTGGGATTGCCTTGCAAGAAATCTGTATGGTGGCAGGCTGGGCCTCCCCGTCTACATTTATTAGGTTTTATAACCTAGAGGTTCCTGCCTTGCAGGCTAGGCTGCTTTCGGTCTAATAGATCAGTATTGTCTGCCCCGATGCTTTCGGCCCAGATTACTGAAACTGCCTGAGCAACGCTCGCTGTTAGATCATGCAACCCTTTGGGCAGTGTGTAAGACCCACAATATTCATCAGACTAGGCCGAGTTTTCGCTCTGGCTGTATGGTACACTATCATTATAATTGCTCCGTATAGGATGCTGTTTATTACAGGAATGATGCTATTGTAGCCTCTCTTCCTGGACTCTCTGTGAGTCCTTGATGATTTTGCACTGTATGAGCCCCGGGCACCTGCCCTTGGGACTTTGGTGTTGGATCTCAGCACGCACAGCGTTTTACACTGTGTTCCCCATAGTGTAAGATATTACGCAGTACGAGAGAATCTCTCGTAAGAGAACGTACTCGGTTACTAACGTAACCTCGGTTCTCTCTAGAGAGGGAACGAGTACTGCGTATCTTGCCGTGCCTGCAACACGCTCTGGTTCGCTTCGGCGATGAAAAACCAGATTATCCAGCCCGTCGAGCTATATTTATAGGCCCTGGCCACGTCCGTTTCGGCGGGACGTGACGCTGAGGGCGCAAAGCGCCCTCATTGGATCTGACGTCATGAGGGCCTCTCTCGATAGGCTGGTGCAGTTGCCGCAGAGCAGCCAATAGGCACGCGAGCCGTCTCGCCTATGTCTGCATGCTGCTGCAACGCGTTTTACATTAATACAAAATTAAGGATAATTTTTTGGCTTCAATATCTCGCAGAGAAGAGATTTATTTAATAAATCTGGTCGTGAGATTTACATCTCACAAATACGCTGCGTGTTTTAAATAGCGTTAAAAGATTAAAGACATTGAAAAAGACGAAAACTAAGGACATTTACTCTATAATTTTATTTTATTTTAGTTAGTTTTGCCAACCACATATACTATTTTCTTTTGGCGGAAGCAATACAATCGTTTTTAAATCAATAAACTCCTTTTTAAATCAATAATTTGTGTCAAATTAATTATTTAATTATTTATTTTGTAGCCATGTAATAAGCGGGATAATGTATAGATAGGCGGTAGTACATTACATACGACCGTCCGTACATTACGTACGGACCAAATGTACTCCGCTTCGCGTCGGGGTCCCGTTCAGCCTGTCGGGCTTGTTATTCGCTATAACGACCGCCTATCTATACATTATCCCTTACTTAGTTAGTTATCGTTTTTTTGTAATGCCTCGTTTTTATTTTTATTTCAGTTAACGACAATGTTTTTTCCCACCTAGTTTCCGTTTTTTTCGTTAGTTTTTGTTAACGATTATAACCCTGGTGTGTGTGTGTGTGTGTGGTAAATGAAACATGCCGCCATATGCGCCATTCAAAGACACGGAAGCAAAAAATACAGAAACAAGATGTGATCTGTAGATCTGTTCAAGGGAAGTTTCATGGTGTTTTTTTCCCTATTCACCTGGGTTTTTCCCGTCTTAGAATTTAGAGAACAAATGCTTAATTTGCATAAAAAAAATGAAATCTCAGACAACTTGCAATGGTGTTTTTCTTAGTTATTATGTAATATGGAATACATCACATATCATATATACACTGGGAACATTTAAGAGTGATATTGATTGAATTTGTATGTCGGCCTTAAAGAAATGACACAAATAATGCTTAAATTTCACCTTAAAAGTTGGTATTTTGCACATATATATATATATACATAAAAAAAGGCAGTGAGCCTCCATTATATCTTTGCTCTGACCCTTGACTATCATTTTAGAAACTTAATTTCCTCATCTTGATTGTCTACTTACAAAAAAAACTAGGGGAAAAATGGGCCAACGACTGAGCAAGATAGGCAATTTGGCGGCCATTTTGATATGCAAATTAGAAGGTAAAAAACTAAATTTCGCTTGGGTACCATTTTTTTGGGGACTCAGCACCCTTGAAATATGTAGGGTAGGCCAGTTCCCGACTTGTACCCATAAATGCTCCTCACTTCTTATAGAAGGCCATTTTTCTGAAATCCGTCTAGTCTAAAAGGATTTGGATTTAAATATTCAAAGCTTAAATATACAACCATGTTGAATTTTAGGCCATAAAAATACAAGCAATGCAAGGTTTTTTTTTTTTTTTTTTTAACTAAGGTTGAGACCTTCTGTAATCACAACCTGTAATTCTCACCATCCAGAATAAAATGTTCCGTTACAAATGTTTCCTTCGAAGGGACAAAGACAAGTGTAGTTGCAATACAATTCACACAACCACCATTGCTTCTGGAAATAAAGCCTTTATTTGTAACCAGTATTTATTACAGCAATAAGATTCAAGTAAAAGCTAAATCAAGTAACAGAACATCATAACAGAAAAGACATTCTGATCCGGAGACCTCCAGCAGCATGCACAAAAACCATAAACATGAGATCAACCTAATGCACATTCATTCACTTCACATCGACTCCTATACAAACAATCTCATTCAGTCTCCATTAGTTACAGTTTTGATTTACAAGACATCAGACAATAAGTACATAGAAAAATGAAAATAATTATCAAATTTGCTTAACACAAAGTGGTGTGTTTTAAGCAAGTCCGAACCACCATTTATTTACATTCTATATCGCATCTTGTTTCAATACAAGAAAAATACCAAGTAACCCTGTCTGGGTGCAGTTCGGTTTACCAAACACACTTATTATTTGCTTTGTCAAATATTATTAATCATGCCTGCAAAACTCCCCACACACCGCAGAGATCATTGTGCCAAGAAGCAGAGCATGACTGATGAAGATCAAAGTCTCCGTGAATGTTGTAAACTATTGCAGTCACTAGGTGGCAACGTAGCTGTAGATCAGACAAGAGAGCACCTGAATCTAGCACTTCAACTAAACCCAAAAATACTAAACTGCATGCAGTTTTTGAAAGAATGAAGTACATTCAATTAAATATATAAACCTCTATAAAATCAGATTCGCAAAGTAAACAAATCTACAAAGGGTGGTTAAATGACCTGTGAGATTACTTCATTATGTTGACTGGTTAACAAAGCACCTAAACTGAGAATGACTAAAAATTAAGAGACCAAAGAAGAGCAAAATCAAGTAAACAGAGTACAAATCTATTAGAATGACATGTAAAATTGTACTGACTGGCTCTTACTTGTAAAAAAAACTTTAAAACTGAGCTTGTCACTTGCCGAGAAATAAAAAAGAAAGAGAGAGAGAGAGAGAGAGAGAGAGAGAGAGAAAGAGAGGGAAAGAAAAAGAAAAAACCAACACCGCTTCACCATTGTGTTCCCACACTCTTGATCATTCACTGTTCTTCAGACAGAGAGCACTCGGACAGCGAGCGTTCCCTCCTCTCACGTGTGGCCACGTAGTTCAGCAGGTCAATGGCTGTCACGACCCCAAACACCATCTGCCTCATCTTGGGGGATCCATTACTCATGTCTGTAAGACAGGAACTGCAATTCAGACTGCAGACACCATCCACTGCAATGACATCACAGCCTGCATTTACTGTACTTCATCTGCACAGGGTCCTGGGTTATTATCGGTAATTAAAACCATAAAAATACTTGAAAAAAATTAAATACTAACTGAAATAAAATATAAATAAATAGATAAAAAACAAACAAAAAAAAAAGAAGAGTATCTGAGAATATCTGAGATATTCTGTTATCTCAGAATAAACCTCCTTCAGGCTGATGCAAGACCTCATCAACCTGTCGGTGGTTTATTCTAAGATAACAACCGGCCGGATGAACACGAGCCATTTTTATTAACTAAAATTAAGTAAGGGATAATGTACAAGTTAGTTTACACTTACAGTGCATTAACTGTTTTAACAAATACAAATTTCCATTAACTAACATTAACTAAGGTAATGAATGCTGTACAAGTATTGCTCATGTTAATGTAGTTAACTAATTTCTAATTTTAACAAATGAAACATTGTAAACGGTGTTGGGGGTAACGCATTTACGAGTAACAAGATTTATGTCATTATATAAAATTTGCTCAAGTAACGCATTACTTTTAAATTTACAACAAAATATCGGACTTATTTTTCAAACTTATTTTTGCTTCCCCATTTATTGACTGACAGCTCTCCTGTCCCCATGTTGAGAGAAATGTGTAAACATGATGGTTATTGTAGCTCTAGACTTAATGCGAGCATGCATTTACTCATCTCATCTACACAAAAACCATTTCAGTATTCCTCAAATTGAATAAAAACTGCGAAATGCAAACTCAAACCTGCAATAATTAAATATGTTAAATTACACAAGTATACTTTATGTATTTTATCTCACTTTATTAACCAACGTCTTTGCCGATGACCTTCAATGATCCAATTCAACCATGCGAATAAGCAAACATGACTTTAGATAAACCAATTTTTTTCTCCTGCAAACCAGAATGGCAGCACAGCTGAAAGAGTATGTTTGAACTACTTTACAAATGTGAATTTGCATTTCCTTCAGCCTGAGGCTTATTCATTTCACATTGTGTAAAAGGCCCAGCCTAGATGAGAAAAAGCAACGCAACATTTTAATGCATTACTTTTAAAAATAACTTTCCCCAACACTGATTGTAAAGCGCTACCACAAAAACTATACAAGTATGTCAAGTGATGCGACAATAACATTATTATTTTCATTTACAATAATGATGTTATGAAAGTTATAAAAGCAGTCCCGCCCCGTATTCTTATGTAATGTTGGTTAACCTTAGCTAGAAAATGGAAAGTTCACAGTGGTGTCCTTCTAGCACTTGGCTGAGTATATGCCACAGCAGGTGTAATGCCACAAAGAGCAAATAGAGGGGCGCGGTGAACCGAAGTTCAGGAAAATACGTGTCCTGTATCACGAATTGGTGCTGTATTGCATTAAGCTCCATGAATAAGACTGTTGTTCCTGAATAGTGCTGTGTTTTGTATGAAAAGACTTAGTACATTTTGTAAAATACCTGTTAATTCGTCATGTGATGTAGCTGCTGACTACGACACTTCTTTGACAATGTTTCACATTCACCAATGGTTTTGATTTAGGACCCAAACTTTACATTGTATAGTTACACCTCAGTGTTGTTGTACGTTAAATGGTATGCGATAATAGCAGTTTAAATTATTATATTTAAATTATTAAATGGATGCTGCCTTATTGGGATAATAAAGCCCTCCCTAAGCCTAACCGATAAACTTTATTATTAAACACGTTAGAAACTTTATTTCCACTTTTTGACTATTTTCTTCATTTTTATTGAAAATAAATGCCTTTCCGACCTGATATGTGATGAGAAAAGGGAGTAGAGAGAGTTCGGCAAAAGGAGGATTTGAACTCGGGTTGATTTGCGTCAACTTTCTGCCACGCCATACACGATTGCTACTGAGGACAATCCAGCTTTTTCCATAATTTTGTCTGGCCCAACAAGACGTCAGTGGGCGGAGTTAGTGTAAATAGACACTCCTTTTAAATAAGCTCCAAATATACAATAGCGTTCAAAAGTTTGGCATTTTTTATATTTCTGAAAGAAGTCTTGGTAACACTACACTAAGGTTTCATTTGTTTACATTGTTTGTTCATGTTAGTTAATACATTGTGAACTAACAATAGTCGTTCATTCGTTAGTGCGTTAACTAATGTTAACAAATACAACTTATACATTGTTAAAATCAATAGTAAATGTTGAAATTAACATTAACAAAGATTAATAAATGCTGTAGAAGTGCAGTTCATTATTAGTTCATGTTAACTAGTCAACTAATTTTAACTAATGAAACCTTATTGCAAAGTGTTACCGAAGTCTTTTTTGTTCAAGGCTGTATTTATTTGATCAAAAATACAGTACAAATAGTAACATTGACAAATATTATTAATTTAAAATAACTGTTTTCTATTTGAATAGATTTTAAAATGCAATTTATTCCTGTGATGCAAAGCTGTATTTTCAGCATCATTACTCCAGTCTTCAGTGTCACATGATCCTTCAAAAATCATTCTGAAATGCTGATTTTATGCTCAAGAAACATTTATTATTATTAGTGTGGTTACATTTTCATGGGTTTTTATGTTTTAGGGGGACTTTCCATAGACAATTATTTTTATATGGAAAAAACTGCATATTCTATCCCCTAATCCTAAACATCATAGAAAAAAATGTCTGCATTATTACATTTTCAAAAGGTGATTTATGATTCATAAGCGGTTTTCCTCATGGAAAATGTCCCCACAAGGACAAGGATTTCAGATATTGCCATCTTTGTGGGGACATTTCCCCATAGGGTTTTCCAGGACCTCACACACAGACACTTATTTGTGACTAAAAATAAGAAAATGGAGATTGGTTATGGAAAATGGAACAAAGAGTTAAAGAACTTGACTTACACTGAATCTGTTCATGCACAACAAGGGCAAAATGGTCCGTCTCCAGGATACGTGAGAGTTTGCCCAGGTTATCAGTTAGGCGCACCTACAGGAAGACAGACAAGTTGACTATTGAGAGATCATTACCTGTCATTACTGGTTATTAAGTAACACTCGGTGTGAAAGTAATTGACGTACAATTAACACTATTTATTCAGCTATTATTTCCTTCTTCATCCAAGCCTCAGAAATCAAAACTGCAGAACTCTTCGCTATAGACAATCGTATAATTAGATCCAAGTTACCCCCATTTAGAGCCAGAGGGGAAATAAATAAAAAACACCACCACAACAACATGCACTTATAAGGATTTCCGATATCTCAAGGTTTATTTGAACAAATTGTGTGAATAGCCTACTTTTTCTTGAACCTTCTGCTGCATGTACAGAATGACAGAAAGGGGTGTGTGTGTTTGCGTGTGTGTGCCCACCTGTTTAAACTGTTTGTAGAGAACTTTGCTTATGGGATCAGATGGCCTAACCTTCCCAGCCAGAACCGACGAGAGCATGTTTCCCAACGTGACCATGCCCAGAATCTGCCTACAGGGAGAAAACCAGATACCAGACTGAGCCACACCTTCTTCCACTTATTTCTTCCTCCATCTGTTTGATCATTTTGCTATTTTTGGGTCAATAACATGACACTCTTTTTTTAGTCCAGATCTATTAAGTCTCAATCTTGGTCCTGGAAGACATCAGCACTGTACATTTCGGGTGTCTCCGTTGTCCGAAACACTTGGAGTCTCTAATGAGACGATGATATAAGTAAGGGAGATGTCAAATGAGCAGTGCTTGGGTACACAAATGTCCAGGATATCAGAATGTATGAAGCTATTCAAAATAACTATTCATAATAACTAATTCATATTGACATTGACTTTTTCTATTATGAAAGTTTTCAATATCTGAATTAATTTGTAATAATTTTCGAAAAAATATTTGTACACAAAATAATAAAGTACTATTAATATTAGGGCTAGGCAAAAAAATAGATTTTCGACCACTCAAAACCGATGTCGATCAATCGTTTTTTAAAATGTGGTCGATTCAAAATTGATTCTCAAAGGCCACGAATAGATTTGTTTTCCAGGTTTATTTATCCATCACCCAAAAGCCAGTATTACTTTTCCTACACTGTCCATAGGCTTGCAGCCTCCTTGTTGCAGCTAATGCTGTGAGATTTTATGTTTGTTTTATCTTAAACATAAAATAACCTGATCCTGTTTGATCAAGGCATGCGACTGTTCTGACTTCAATTATTCATCTTGCATCAAAATCGTGTCTATTCATTGTACACATCTGAATTATAGAGTCGGGTTCTGTACCAAGTGTACCTAAATTATTATCATTTTTTTTATTAATTAACCACTTGTAAACTTATGATCACTGTTTTTTTGTTTTTTTTGTATAAATATAGGATTTGTAATTAAATCTATAGTCACTGAGTCGACTCGAGAATCGAAACTGAATTGAAAGCTTGAAAATAGAAATCGAATCGGAACATCTGAATCGACACCCAGCCAAATTAATATATAATTAATTACATGCATACACAAACAACCTATTTTCAAAAGAAATTAAAAGTTGCATGAAAAGAATCATTAAAATTAAACTATTTTATTAATAGCATTATCATTTTATTTTATTAAAATTAAACAGTAGTTTTTTTGTTTGTTTTTTCATATTGTGTATCAATATCACTAACTTAAAGTAACTTCAATATAAGATATTTTGACCTTTTTATAACATGGCAAGGTGAGTTCAAAAGTTTTTCAGCAGTCGAATGGAATACCCTAAGAAAAGTTCGATATTTGTAAAATATTTTACCTAAATATATATTTAGAAATCTGTTAAAAAATATTAACACATGTATTCAAATGTATAAGGGGAAAAATACTTTAAAATATAGTGGAAAACAATTATAAAATTTTTTTTTGGAATGATATGTAATAAAAACACAGCACCTTTTTTGGTGCCAAAAAAGGTTTTTGATGGATTCCACCTCTTCATTGTTTCAGATATCTTTATTAACGCAGTACATAATAGTTTAACTGGTTAACATAATAACTGGTTTCTGAATGAATGACCTACCCGGCGTCATCCACCACGGGTGCTTGGTCAAAGGCCTTCTCTTTCAGGATCTGAATGGTCTTCTTGATGGACACTAAAGGCAGCACAGTCAGGGGGGCGGAGAGTCTGAGCTCCTGCAGAGTCAGATTCCACCACCTACCGAGAGATGAGGGCAGGGAGAAAGACAGTAAAAGCTCACGGTAAGATGACACACATACAGAGTAATCTGGGAGAGTGAACATGCCTCCACATATAGAAGCTTAACTGTAGCAGTAATGCAGCCTAGTGTAATAACAGATGCAGAGAGAGACTATATTTGCAGAGGATATCAGAGTGTAAATAACAAGGGTGCTTCCAAAGACAACATGCGTGTACGTGTGTATACACTCACCATTGCTTCTTGACAACAAGATCCTCCTCACTCAGGAAGCCCTTTTCACACATCCACTTGTCACTAAGAAATTTAGACCTAAGGGGGAGAACAAAGCATTTAGGCCAAGCCTAAGAGTGTACTAACATGTAGCCTACTGCATTTTTTTTTTTTTTAAATAAATCTGAAATATAGTATGCAATGATAAACAGTTCAGACCACAGTTTCAAAAGCATGGTACATTGTCGTCACACAACCCACGCTGAACTATGATTACATTACCAAGTGTTTTTTCAGTTCTGTGGCGTTCATCATGCGCATTACGTTTCCAAATGCATGTTATAAGTGACTCAAAGTCATATCAGATGCAGAGATGAGTTCATGTAGAACAGCATTTCCTGTAAACAGTTGCTCTGAGACACTGGATCACAAGCTGCTCACATGCAACTGAACACAGCTGAAACACCCAGCATACATTTTTAATTCCATGTGATTTGATAATCACACTAAGCTGTATCGTGATTTTGGTTTTATTTAGATCAATAGTGCAACCCTAGGAAACAGTATTCAACACAGTGGGAAATATGCATGCTATGTATTGTACACATACTGCATTTGAGGAACAAGCATGCAGTATTGGGGAGTATTTAACTAAAAGTAGTTATTTTTCCTGAAATCACTATTTGTTTCTCAAAAAAAGTATGTTTTAGTAAATTGGTTATTTTAGATGCTTTATGTAAATTAAATGTATGTATGTATGTATGTATGTGTGCGTGCGTGCGTATAAAAATGCTGATAAACAGCAGCTGCTCATCACAATGTTTTAGACTATTATATAAAGGTGTGTGTTCTCTAGTTTTATTAGTTGTATGTAGTGTAAATTTATCTGTTTAATCTTGTTAAACATCATGCTAAAATCCTTGTTGGTTTTGTTTTGAATAGTTATACATTGGTAAAAGATATTTCCTCTAAAAGAATCAACTACATTGATGCTGTTTGTGCAGCTAACTGACTAATTTAACCACTATCTTAAGATTAGGATAGTTCAGTAGACAAGACTAAATAAAACTGTAAATAGCTTGTATTTTGGGAAGCTACAGCTTTAAAGCAGATTCTCTACTCTGGTAGAACGGTGGCATACAATTCTGAACATACTGGCTGTCTAGGGTTAAGTCTAAAACATCACAATAGAATTGCTCTTGCTTAATCTACCAGGCAACACAAAACACACATTCACATCACAGCTAAGCACACTAGAATGCTGGGAACACCGAAACCTACATGTAGTTGCGGATGGAGTCGGGAAGGATCACCACACAGCGCTGGCCTTCCTTCAGCTCTTTGGCTACATGCACTGCTGCAGACATGGCTGTGCCTGAACTACCGCCTACAAAGAGTGATAGAGAACAGACTTTAGATACACACTTAATTTCACACACATTAAATGTGAGAGATGTATTATGAGTTACATACCGCACAGAAGACCCTCCTCTCTTATAAGCATACGAGACATGGCAAAGGACTCTTCATCATTGGACTTGTACCAACTATCCACCACCTGAGACAGAACATTTGGTAAAAAAAAGAAGCTTGAATTAAGTGTGACATCAAAATATGGGTATACATATACATATCACGATATAGTTATTTTATCTCATTTCTGTTATTAAAAATAAGAAAAAAAAGAAGCAAAATTACAAACAATAGGACATATACAATAATGAATTAAACATTAATTAAACAAATACAATTTCTCAGGTACAATAGGTTTATTGAACGTAGTTAATAATCAAATGTAAAAATAAAATAATGCATAGTCTTTACCGTATTAATTAAATAAAAATGTTAAGGCAAAAAAACTAAAACAAAAAACATTATCCAGTCAAGAGCAGCAAGTTATTTTCTCTTTTGTTTGATTCACATTAATTACAGAGCAGGATGTAGGTATATTAGGCTGCTTTCACTTTAAGACCAAACCCAACTGTTTACTTTCACTTGAGACATTACCGGCTGTGTTTACATGAATACTTCACACGATGGGCATTTTTACAATTGCGTGTGTATTCGACCATTTAAGCGCAATAAGACATGAAAGAGGACTGAATTCGCGATCACATGTTTAGAGATACAGCTTTCTGTGCACAAGCTTACGCTGGATGTCTTTTCACTGCTTATTTTCCTTTTTAACATCGCACGTACTCTGCTTTCTCTGCGCGCACTTTGGCAGCGTGCCAGTCAGAACGAGTTCCTTTTCAGGACACATTACACTTATAACTCTTTTTAAAATCAAGCATATCCCGCTCTTTATATTCTCATTCATGCATTTCATCTATTGAAGTGTCAATAGTGCTATATATTTATATAGATAGACATTTAATACTGTGGTATTTTTTTACCGTAATATTTAATTTAGTGCAAAATATATGTCATTAAAGCTGGATTTTTTTTTGTATCGCTAGGTTCGGTGTTAAAAATAGTGTGAATGCCAAGCGAACCAGGACTAAATGCATTATTTTCTTTTTTGGTCCGGACCAAAAGAACCGAACTACAAGAGTGAACGCATCCTTATTTACTATTGCCTCTACTATGGCTTAAAACAACATGTATCCAAGTACTTCAAGATTTGAATATCTGAAAAAGATTTAAATAACTGTGCATCCTTTCTAAGTAGCTTATCTCTATACAAATATGACAATAGGTCGGATGGCAACCACTGGAAAGGAATGACAGTTTTAGGAGATAACATTTAAGGTGGGTCACGGCGAGGTCATTTGCCATCAATAAACATCAAGTGTCATTTCAACTACATCAAATGCTCTACAAATACACACTTACAGATCTGTCCAGAACAGTGGGGATGAAGTCATATCCGATGCCCTCCACCTCATACTGAGTCTTATCAGTCTTATTCAGCTCCTCCGGCTCAGCAAGGATGGATCCCTCAGGATCCACTCCAACTATCTGAGGAACAAAGACATAAACACATTATAGGCGGTGTAAAAATAAATGTAAGTGGAAACAAGTGTCTCTCCAAAAAAAGTAATGATTATTCAGAATTCTTTTGAGTAATAACCATTATGTGAAATAAAAGCTAATTTAAAAAAAAGAATACTTTAAGAAATAGTAATAAAATATAATGCCAAAATACTTAAATCAGGTAAAATCAGATAAATAAATAGAAGAAAACATGTTCATTGACAGCTGTATCAGAATTCATGAACTGATCTGAGTCTCACCTTGATGTTGGGGCATTTCTCCTTCAGCTTGCGGGCGATACCAGTGATGGTGCCACCAGTGCCAGCTCCAGCCACCAGCATGTCTATTTTACCTACAGAGGGCAAACACAAATACATGGCTTCAACATTAGTCATATGCCGTGATTCTTGACCTTTTTTACTTTTTCTTTTGTCAATATTTGAAGGCCCTATTATCTAGGCCATATTATCTGATGTCAGCTGTGTATGTAAATCAATAATATGTAATATAACTAAATTTTAGGGCTGGGTAAAAAAAAATATATATTGATTTCTCAATTTTAATCAATTCTCATTTTGAAGAACCAATATCAAATTCTTAAATCCCAAGAATTTCTCTTTTAGTCTATGCAGAGTAGAAACATATGTAATTATAAAGTTAGCATACCTTTTTCATTATGAACATTCCTTGGGTGTAATTTAAGTGTTTGTGTACAAATCATTTAATTTTTTTACCTTCAATATTATAGTGTGTAGTACCAACTGACTTCCTGCATAGTTTACAACATTAGTTTTCCTTGAGAAAATTGGCCATGTACTGTATCTGATTTATAGTCAAATTAATCGACATTGAATTGAAAGCTTGAGAATCAAAATCAAATGGAGAAATTTGTGTATTTGTGTCACAACCCAGCCCTACTAAATTGAAATAATTGTAAGACTTATTTGGGCTTTCTGGTTGAGAACCAACGGTAAATTATGAGCTTTTTCATTAAAATAATCCAATTGACTGAAGCGAGAGGTTAATGATTAATTTAGAAAAAGCCACAAAGTTGCTTCTACACAAATTCAGCAGTTACCGTCACACTGCTCCAGAATCTCCTCTGCAGTGGTGTCATAGTGGGCCAGGGGGTTGCTGGGATTACGGTACTGGTCCAGAATGTGAGAATTAGGAATCTCATTCTTCAAACGCCAAGCCACACCCACATGAGACTCAGGAGAGTCAAAACGGGCAGAGGTAGGGGTACGAACAATCTCTGCACCCAGAGCACGGAGCACGTCCACCTGGGAGCATGCAAGGACACGAAACACATGACTATTCAAACACACATTCACACGCACTACAAATATTGACAGAAGTCTTCAGAAATCAAGTGGATTCATACCCACACCATATTTATTTTCAAAATTTCACCTTTTCCATGCTCATCTTTTCAGGCATGACAATGATGCAGCGATAACCTTTTACTGCTGCTGCCAGGGCAAGTCCAATACCTGAAAAACAAAACATTTATTCATTTAGCAGACACTTATCCAAAATTCAGTTAGCTTCAAGTGCTAGCAATACCACGTTTCAAACATTGTCCAGAAAAGTACAAACTAGAACAAGGAGGGATATAAGAAAAAGTGAGCATAGAAAAACATTTGATTTTTTCTTATCAATAAGCCTCTATCACTATTTAAGATCAATAATATTCACTAGTTTGTTGATTAGTAAGTGTTAGAAATGTGTATAACACTTAGCAGACAGACACTTTTGTACAGTAATTCTTTGACTTTGGTCCCATACTAGTTGGCACATGACATGTTTAACTGGCCCTTCAGCATTCCAGTGTCTGGATTAAACGGAATGGAACAGAGGCTGTTTCTCAACATGTCACAGTTAAAAACGATTAGTACTTTCTTTCAATAAAAATATTAAAAGACATGTTGAGAATAAGTATTATTGTGCCACTTCCAAATGGGGCGCACGAATAATTGCATTTGCGATAATATCGCGATATGATGAAATGCGATTTTTTTAACCGCAAAACTGCGATTATAGTCTGGTCACGTGACACGCGTGTAAACCAGTCTGCACTGCAGATGAAGCATCAACTTGGCACGCGACGCATATAGACCTGGCTACAGGAAATAACAGTTTATGTTTACTTTATGTGATATTGTGTTATAGATTCTCTCCAACGATTCTGTATCGATTAAGATAATTTCAGATTTATGTCTGAGCTTAGTTTTAAACACAGATACGTGATGACGCGTGTGCTTTATAAACAACCGTATTCTGCTTGCTTGTTGCTTCTAATTCCTCTGTCTCACACACGCGACACCACTCGAACCTTACGAGAAATAATCTTTAATAAAGTTCGGAAAAGTTGAAGCGAATTACAAGGACATTCGCGGGCTGCATCATTGCACAAGATATGAGATACGCGCAGTCTGCGTGATGTTACTTTTGTAGTGCGCGGTCTCGCCCGCCGGTATTTTACTTACAAATGTTCTACAAAGGCATCATATGTCTTGGAATGCAGTTGGCTTATATATTAAAAATATGAAAAATCACCGACAGAAGCTGCTTTCAATTTCAATTTCTTTGAGAAGAGCGCTTGAGCATGCGGCTGTGAGCGACTCCGTCTACGTGGTTAAATGTACTTGCATCTCAAAATGCTTTTATGACGCGAAATTAATGTGACACAGTCAGTTATTAAACAGACAGGACAAACCACATCTTATAATTTCAAAAGAAATGAAAACGTTCAGACTAGCCTACTCTTAAATCCTGAAAGCACTCTTTGTTTATTGCTTGTAATATTTTTTTCCCTCTTTGTTATTTGTTTTGAAGCTATATTTGTTAAAATTATTAACATGTAATTGTATTAATTTAGTTTTTTAATGTGTAATTATTATAAGTAGGCCTACTTATAATTATGTAATTAAATATTTTAAGTTTTATTAATAAGATCAATTAAAGAAAAAAAAAAAAATGTATCAGCTCATGAGGTGCCTAAAGATTCCCTTCCCTATTTTACAATGATTTATTGCTTGTTTTTGTTGAATAATAGAATAGATAAAGAGCTTTAAAAAAAAGCTCATATATAATATGCTATATATATATATATATATATATATATATATATAGCATATTAAATCGCAATCGCAATATTGGTAAAAAAAATAAATAAATCGTGCAGCCCTAGTGCGCACAAACACACACACCTGTGTTTCCAGACGTGGGTTCAATGATAGTGTCTCCAGGTTTTAGGACGCCATCTTGCTCAGCATCCTCTACCATTCGCAGACTGATTCTGTCCTTCACGCTTCCACCGGCATTGAAGAACTCGCATTTAGCCACTAGACAATGATTGAAAGACCAAAAAAAAAAAAAAAACATATCATAAACTTCGTAAACTATCTTTTCCATTTAGGTACGCTATGTTGTCAATTCCAAGTCATCAGCTTGTCCCTTAGATTATACATACAAACATCACTGTATGTATAGTTTCTTTATAATAGGAGTGTATGGGGCAGAAGCAAATTTTTACAACACTTTGATTAATTAACATTTCAGTCAAAAAATGTGCTTTAGCTTTACAGGTAAATCAGTGGTTCTTAACCCACTGGGACCCTCAAAATATTTCCAATGGGGTTTGAATTATTATTATTATTTTTTTTGTGAATTCTAGACCTAGTCATAAAAATAAAATCTTGACTACATTTATAATGATTACACATTTTTGTAGTAATGCCGAACTGTAAGATATTCTATCAGGTAGAAATTGTGAAAGAAATATTGGTGGAGCCTTTGTGAATATTGTTGTGAACAGTCAGTGGGGGGTCTTGCAGTCAAAAAAGTTGCGAGCCACACAAATAACTTTTGGTTATAGGCCTACCAGTGTGAAATATTTATACAGCAAAAACACGGTGCACTTAATTCGATGGAAAGCATTTACTGTCCAACCTGAACCTCCCCTCTATCCCAACCACATATAGTCACACATGCAAAGGTGAAAAATGCACCAACTCAGATGCAATTAGTCAGCTAATTCTATGTCTGTATTGCCAAAGCCTGTCGGCTCAACTGGCCAAAGGGTAATCTTGCTCACATGAAATTGCTAGACATAATGAATCCCCATTATAAAGCTCATTAAAACATTTAGGATCAAAAGGCTTTGACTTCCACACAATAACACTTTCAAACAATGTTCATTAAACCAAAGAGGGGCTTAACTACAGACCTGCGGCACTTTTGACCCAAGCGACTAAACTCGCTCACCTTTCACAAAAGAACAGAATGACTGCCGCCATTTTGTGAGCCTGGTTCTGTCAAAGAATGCACTGAGTTTCAATTTAGGTCCTTGAGTACATTCTGACAGAAAGCTTTTGTTCCAAACCAAAACAAAATATACAATGCAACAACCTGGCCATGTGAGGTATGCATCTGCTGCAACACACAATGCATTTCTCTCTGCAGGAACTACTAAGTGGTATTTTGAAGGCCTCTGATTTTATCTGAGGAAGTTAATTGTACTTTCCAGCAGATCCAGCCATCTTAGAATTTTGTATTTGAACTTTCGCTTTTGCGGTAGCTCTGTATATTTCAATTGCATTGCTGTCGAAGAGTAATTAGCTGGTGAAATGGATTTACTTATTGTAGAGTTAACGAAAGTTATCATGAGCATTGTAATGTTTGAAGCAGATGTCATAACAAATGTCTTTAGACCAGGGAGATTTTAAAATGAGCCGTTCATTCATAAATCTGTAAGATCTTAACTTCATGCTGTAGAAATACAAACCAGAAGACAGAACACAACGAGCGCAGCGCTGAAAAGGGGCGTGGCTACATAAGATCTATAGAATTTATAAAGTATTACAAAAACAAAACAATGACTGGTCTTTAATTCCATCAGCCGTTCTTTAAAAAAAAAAAAAAAAATTTAATTGGTGACTCCTGGATTCTGCGCTCTTAAGAATTCTTTCCCTTGTTCATTGTGGATGAGCATAAACTCGGAGTTTCAAACTCTGGGTTGACTGAATTAACTCCAGGCCATGTTACTGGAACCAATAACCGCAATTAAGGTTTGGGTTAATTTGAACCAAGAGTTCAAAGTTTATGTAAAGGCAAGTTAACACTGGATTTCCTAGGATCTTCACTCATGAAAGTGTATTAGGGAGGTGTTCCATAAAACAGATTCATTCTTCCAACTCTATGGCTGCATCCAAAATCACAGTAAGTGCTTCTAAATAAGTTCTTTGTGACCGTTAAAAAATCTATATTCTTTACAGTATGAATGCGTGAAGAATGGATGGATGTATTACATCTGTCATGTTGTCACTGTTATGTGACCTACAATGTCAGTTGCATTGCTTTGCTGCCATTCACAACTTCTCTCCCATGGCCTCATGGGATAGTAAAGTGTCTATTGGATGCGTACTTCAGAATCTCAGCAGTAGTAATAGGTCACTGTTTGCCTACTATTTCATAAATTGTGAATTCAGACATACCATTTACATACGGTTTCTCGCCTACCATGTATTTACCAGTGTAGAAGTATGCACATTCAGTGCTAGTGCAAGATGAGCATTTGTGGTTAAAAATATAGATTCTGTTATTTTTATGTTTAAAATGGCCGATCGTTTCGCTAGATAAGACCCTTATTCCTCGACTGGGATCGTGTAGAGCCCTTTGAAGCTGCATTGAAACTGCAATTTGGACCTTCATTGTACCCCATTGAAGTCCACAATATGGAGAAAAATCCTGGAATTTTTTTCCTCAAAAACTTTAATTTCTTTTCGACTGAAGAAAGACATGAACATCTTGGATGACGTGGGGGTGAGTAAATTATCAGGAAATAATTCTGAAGTGCTATTCCTTTAAGTGTATGTGATTTAAGTAAATAAATAGGTTCATGCACTCAAAATGCTTGAATGAACTGTGACTCAGTACGGTCAGTCTAGGAAAGTTTGCTTCTTCACGTCCTCAATCAGCTGAGAAGAGCGAAACCCAACACCTGCATTCCTCATTTCAGAACTCGACCCCTTACTTCCAACGCAGACACACGTGCCGATACATGCACTTTACAGGCTGTCCTTAAATGATCTTGTGATCTTAAAACAGGTCGGAAGACACATCCTCTGCACACGTATTTCACAGATACTCACAAAGCTCACACTTGAGGCCAAAAGCATTGGGAATCTTGTTCATGCGGACCATTGGGGTATCTCCAATCTTGCTTAAGATGTTGGGGAGGACACTGGGTGTCTCGGTCCTGTGAGAAAAGGGAGCACATCAAGCAGTTAAACATGCACTACCACAGACACACATTAAGGTAAACGTCAATCATAAAATAACCACAACAGAACTGACTGAATCACTGTGACTGTGCAGACTGTGACATTGATTTTTGTGGGTGGTAAAAGTGTGGTCAATCACTGTTACATTTCTAGATGAGTCATTCTTCCTGAAAAATCACTGTTGTTAAACTAGAATAGAGTTACTAGAGTGGTAATGACTAGGACATGACTCATGACTATTCATGTGTATAAAGATTTTTACAGATTTTTTAAATATTAACTGAAATGATACTAATAATATTCATTTCTTCATTTTCAAAAGTTTTCTGGCTTTACTTTAAAGTTTCTCCTTTGTTGGCAACAGGTTTTATTTATATATTGTGCAGTATAGTTTATTATTTAAAGGTTTTTTTTTTAAATATATTTTAGTATCTCAATGTTCACACATATGCATACAATAGCAACAAATATAAATTAGCAGCGGTAGAAGGCTGTGTAGGTAAACACATCAAGTGCCTGCATAGATTCCTGCTTCATGTTAAAACAGCCCTATGCCCTAATCACTAAACCCACTCTTAAAGGGTTAGTTCACCCAAAAATGAAAACTGTCATAATTTACCCAAACCAGTATAAATGTTCTTGTTCTGCTGAACACAAAGGAAGATATTTTGAAGAATGTTTGTGACCAAACATTTACTGGTCCCCATTGACTTCCATAGTATGAAAAAAAATACTATGGAAGTCAGTGGTGCCCCACAATTGTATGGTTAATTGACATTATTCAAAATATCTTCCTTTGTGTTCAGCAGAACAAAGAAATAAAGGTTTATACAGAACAACTTGAGGGTGAGTAAATGACAGAATTTTTACTTGATAAAACTATACCTTTAAAATGTACTGAGTGACATATATGAATTCTTAGTAAAGCATGTAACAGCTTGAAGGTGCTGCATTCTTACCGTCGGAAGTGGTTGTGGGGCGACTCTGTGTTTGGGTCACCAAGTTTCCAGGTGCATCTGCTGGGCAAATCTGGTCGAATCCATTTCCTCTCCATGGTGACCTCTGATCCATTCTCAATGTGCTCCCCATTAATACTCTTCACATGGTGACTGTTTGTTTCATTCACATGGGCTGTGCCGTTCACATTTAACTTTTGTCCAGCATTTCCATTCAAAACGGCATCGACTTTCAGATTGGCATCCATGTTGATGCCAGATCCTCCATTTGCAGCATTTGCGAGGCCCTTGGCAGCATGTGGGCAGATGGGACCAGTCCCAACGGACTCTGAACTAGATGGTACTGATGGCATGGCTTACCTGAGAGGAAACATTTTAAGTGTCAGTCACCAGGCTTTCCTTTGTACTTACTGTTTTACAGTATCCGATCACCAAAGAACTGTTATAAACATTATTAGAAAACATTACCCAACTATTCCATCATAAATGTGGGTGTATTACATTGACATATCTCAATTTGTGATAACACTTGCGTGCTTAAAGACAGTGAGAGGAAGCATACAAAACATTATCATTTAGAATGTGTACAAAAACACTCACTTCTTGATAACAATATCTATTAGATTAGACCTATACATCTCTATGGTCTCGATCGTCAAACATGAAGATAAAACAAGCACCCTTAGTTATTGCCTCAACTTCCTCCTGGTCAAAGCATGACTAAGCAAAAGTTGATCCCTCATACAAAAAAACAACAACTTATGAGAAGGAGATGCAATGGAGTCCAGGTGATATGGACAATTTTATCCCTGTGGAAAACTGCCACTGAATTTTCTTTCAGTTCTAATAGCGGGAGATGTTTAGGTTTCTCTTCAGAACAGAGCAGCTGTACTTGTTCATATGCATTGCATACCTCACGTGCTTGTAAATTTGCCAGGAAGGGACGCTTATGCAATGAACATTACAGTGATACACAACACCAACAAAGCCTTTCAGCCAAAATTTCCAAAGAGGGGGGAAAAAAATCCAAGCACTGACATGACTGTAGCTTTTACTACTAACGGCATGTTATCTCTGATCTGAATTGACAGCGTAATTAGTTACATAATCATAGAAGAACCATCCATACTTTGAAAAGAAGCTACTGTAAACTCAACACAATGAAATAAGAAACTTCTGCTTTCCACAGACAACCTTCAAGGAAGAGGTGTGGCTTTCTAGAGACTAATCATGTTCAGTCATGTCACAACACTGAAACAATATCTAAGAAAAAAAGTTCTCAACCATCTTCAAAAAAATGTTCTCAACCGGAGGAAACGTATGACTAAACCAAAAAATTTGATAAGAAAAGAGCTGGTTAAAGGCCGTCTCAAGAAATCTCTGTGATTTGAGATCCTATAATCTCTGAACAATTTTTATTTTACGAATTCATAAACTCTTCATAAACTCTTAAACTCTCCGCAGACATTTATAATAACATACATTTAATAATAATAATAATAATAATAATAATAATAAGGCTTTAAAAAGAATCGCCAGTCATCCTGCTTAA
Organism: Rutilus rutilus; assembly: GCF_951802725.1. Taxonomy (NCBI): domain Eukaryota; kingdom Metazoa; phylum Chordata; class Actinopteri; order Cypriniformes; family Leuciscidae; genus Rutilus; species Rutilus rutilus. The sequence continues at coordinate 27,409,684 of NC_140215.1, forward strand.
ATGATGAATAATGAATTTTAAAAAATGATTCAAATGAATTATAAATTGGAGATCACCACCGCAGGTATATGTAGATATGAGCTGTAAAACATGTAAGAGCATCACATTAATGAACGAACATGGTAAAGTATGCTGACGCAATCGCGTGGCTATTGCATTGTGCTCGCGCTGATCGTGATGCTGACGCAGAGGCTCGATTTCATTTCATCATGCGCGCGCCGCAGTCTCATCACTTACGACAGGCGGAATGTGAGATTTTTTTTAATTTTTTTATCATTTATGTGGAAAACTCTTCTGTGGAATGCAAGCGATTAGGATACGTTCCTCAGATACAAACAACACCACTGTGTAGTAATGTCGCAGATTGATGCGTTTACCGTGTCTTGATCGTTATCATAAAAGGGTTATCTTTATAGGGCTTAACGACTAAAATACGAACAGTCATTTTTACTCACCTGACAATCAGATAGAGACGAATTTGCGAGCCAGTGAGGTCCGATTACACAGATGACCTATACGTATGTGAAAAGAAGTCGGCTTGCCAGCAGCTCACATGCGTTAAAGAGTAAAACTGGCGTCCAATCAGGTGACAGCATACCTTGTTGGGGTCGAGCGCTGATTTGCTGTTTGTTCATTTCTCCTAACCAATGGAAATGTCGACATGTAGTCGTGCCCTCGTGCACAGAAAACATAAGGACAGTCCAATGAACTCAAGTTAGTGGATTGTGTTATTCAGGTGCACTTGACCAATTTATTTCTAACATAGTAAACTAACATCGGGGTATTGTAAGCCACTCTTACTATACTAGGTTAGAAACTAAATCGTTTTCAAGGCTGAAATACGCGTATCATTACTTGCCTTGCAATAATGAGCGACTGGCTGTACATATTCCGAGATTAAAATATATTTGTTAATGTCGTCTTGTAAATTAACTTAAAAATAGCCTATTAAATTTTCCAAAAAGAAAAATAGCCCATTAAAACAATCGTCAGCAATAACATTATAAATGCAAATATGTATTAATCTGCATCAGTCTACATACAAATATGTATTAAGCTGTTTCTATGGACAAGTTAGCTAACATACCTTATTTTATGTTGTCCCTCACCCAGCTCTTTGACCGGTTTGTTGCTCTTGCGAGCGAGGTTTTCATTTTCTTGCTTTTATTGAGGATCTCTAGCTTTTAGCCATTTATCAGTTTTAGGCTTATAAAATTAATACTGCATGAGCTCCAAGGCCAATTTTTCTACTATCGAAGTAATACAAACAAAAAACATTCTTGAGTCTTTAGATCAGCATTTAAGATTAACCGTAAGATTATTTAAAATATTCTAAGTTATAAAAACGGGGGCACAGCGTGATAGAATATAGTACAAAGCTGCATGGTAACCATCAAATAGTTTTGCTGTCATGATTTTTGATCGCTGAGTTTCGTTACTGACTAATCCAAATCCATAGACTGTAAAACAGTCAAAATCATGTATTCCATAGTGTATAACGCCAAAGACATTTAACACATAAAAAGCCAGTATAGCTTTTGGCGCTTTAGCTGTTAATAAACAGAACTGCATGCGTCTTGCGGAGGAACATAGTAGCCGGAACTACTTCTCTGTTTATGTCTATGACGACTCACGCAGGTACTGGGCTACTCCGCAGCAGTACAACCCGAAACAGTCTAAAATAGTCCGAATGTAAACACATTTGTTTGGAAAACGGATTCATGATGTACTCGCTCATTTTATAATTTTTGTCCCCGAGTTCAATATAGGCAACCCCCTTTTTCCTGAGCATGTTATTGGCCAAGATTTTCCGTCCCGGGCAAGAGCTTCTCATCTATTACAATCCTCTATAATACACAGTAAATGGCATCATAAAGCCTGTTTTTTTTTTTTTTTTTCACAGATTGGGGTTTAAACCATTTTGCCCAAATAGAAGAAAAAAATGTCAGGTACAGTACCTTTAAAGAAACATTCCTTAAATTAACTTAAAACATTTTCCTCATTGACGTGTTAGTTAATCCAAATGCGGTTTTGTTATGAATATAAAGGCCATTTGTTGTGTGACCTGATACTATCTGTTATGTGGATATCACCCTTTCCTGCCATTAAAATAGCTTTGCAACATGCATTAATCTCTTCTTGAGATCACAGCAAATTTGAGAACAGCTTTATCAATTCTGCTAAATTAAAAAGTATTAAATCACTGGGTTAAGAAATCAAGAAGCAATCACTAACCACTGCTTTCAAAAGTACAAGTGGAAACAGTAAAATAAGAGTATATAATCACATATAATAGAATATATATATCTACTGAAAAGAAGTAAAATGACTAAGGTATTTTTTATTGAAAAGCAAACAAATCTTGAATAAAAAGATGGGAGGACAAAGAAATCAGGGAAGGAAATAAATTCAACATTTATCACATTTCATCAGGAGAGGAGCAGGGCAGGGTTTGGGGACTGAATGTTGGTTTCAAGAAAGAAGGAAATTTTAAAATCGTCCAGAGCGTTCTCGATCTCTTGACCGCCGTCTCTCTCTGTCTCTTCCTCCTCCTCCTCCTCCTCCTCCTCCACCACCACCTCCGCCTCCGCCTCCACCTCCGCCTCCTCTATTGCGTTCCCTAGAACGAGAACGGCGTTCACGGGAACGTGAGCGGGAGCGATGCCTGTGTAGGAGAGAAAATAAATTAACTAACGAGACCAAAAACCTGTTCATTTATACACTACCACATATACTGTACAGTACGGTGACCGGGAGGGGACATGTTCGATTCACTTAGTTTTGTCGTGGCCACAACATATAAACTCGTGGGAAAGTGATTTGTTGTTGCCACGAGATATTAATTCATGGGAACGTCATTAAGTCATTTTTATGAGGTAATGACATCATGTCGTGGCCACGCGATGTAGTCGTGGCCTCGAGATCATATGTTGAGGGAACGATATAGTTTTCTCGTGGCCACGACTTCATATTTTGAGAGAACGACAACTATTTCTCGTGGCCACGAGTAATGTTGAGGGTACCACACCTGTCAATACTTTATACAGCAGTCGGAGATGGAGATGACTGATGAAATAACATTTTACTTTGAATTAGGAATGTCATATAAAGATATAGAGCGGTCTCTGGCATTAAGACACGGGTACGTAAGTGAAAGACACCTGAAGCGCATTCTTAAGTTGAATGGACTTTTTCGTCGGAAATTTGCAGGCTTGAATGAAATACTGAAGTCACGAATAAAGTCCCATTTAGGGCAATAAACAAAAACAAATTATGAGAAACTTAAATTAACAAATCCAGTAAATTATGACTGGGGTAAAAGGAGGAGCCGGTATCGCATGTTAAGATTCGGTTCCCACGTTATAAAACTGGTAGCCAGATCTGGACTGCAGGAAGACCAGTCAAGCACATCCACCCTATGGTGTATTGTCTACAAAACCGTTTCTATTCTGTTGTAGCACATGCTGACTGAGGCATTGTCTTGCTTCCCAGGAAAGATATCATGACACATTTACATGCCGTTTGCACTGACCCATACCAAAGATGTTCGCTTTAACAGCCTTTCGTCCAACTCGATGTCCGTTTTTCCCAAAAGTACGCTGAAACATGGACTAATTTGCCCGCAGCACACATTTCCACTATGTTTTGGTTCATCTAAGATGAGCTCAGCACCATCTCTGCATAGAACTGATGTATAGCTTTCTCCTTGGTTAACAGAGATTCAAGTTGCATTCCCTGATGCAGCAGCAGACTGTCTTAAGTGACAACGGTTTTACAAAGTACTCCTGAGCACGTGTGGCTATATTTCACTCAGTAGCATGAAGGTTTCTCATGCAATGTCGTCTGAGGGTTCAAAGGTCACACACATTCATCGGAGGTTTCCTGTCTGGCCCTACACAAACTGAGATTTCTCTGAATTCCCTGAATCTTTTAACAATATTATGTATGCTAGATGGTGAAAGACCTAAATACTTTGCCATTTTGCATTGAGAAATGTGATTTTGGAATTGTTTGGCAATTCTCTCATGTAATTTGGCACAAAGTGGTGAGCCATGACCCATCTTCACCGACCTATCTTTTCACACTCAATCACAATACCCTCAAACTATTACCAAGATAACCTTTTTTTTTTCTTTTTACCAGTTTCACTGGATATTCTATTCTTTTTTTCTTTTCTTTTGCCTGTCCTAATTTTTTTTTGGTGTGTTGCAGCAATGTAGTAACACTGTAGTAATTATGCTGAAAATTAAAGTTTCCCGTCACAAGAATACATTACATTTGAAAATATATTAAAATAAAAGAGTTATTTTAAATTGTATTAATATTTAACAATTTTACTGTTTTTCCTGTATTTTGATCAAATAAATGCAGCCTTGGTGAACAAGAGACTTTTCAAAAATATATAATAAAAAAAATTAACCCCAAACGTGAACAATACTATATTTAAAATGTGCTATTTTGTCACATGTTTCACAGAAAGAAAAAAAACTGCAGTTTTCCCAGGGTTAAACATTTGAACTAAGTCAGTATGCTTTAATGTGCTTTTTTATGAGGTCCTTTTACGGTTGTGGACGACGATGACACACATGCATTATATTGCATTGCATAAAATGTGTGCTGGTCAACTAGTCTAAAATTAAGAAACCCCTTTAAAACTGTTTAAAAAAAAAAAAAAAAAAAAAATTTCCAATTAAGATAGGCTACTTAATTTATTATCCCAATATCCAAATATGATACTAAATACCACAGGGAAAAGGGCTTCTATTTGTGACGGGCTGCCTTTGCATTTGGACATTTTAAACAGGGCACGCATTAGCTGAATAAATGTTACCAATACAAACATATTTATAGAAAACATTTGACAATGATTAGACAGGAGTCCAATAATAGCATAACGAATCACTTATTCTAAAAAGAATATCAAGTATACCGGTAACGTTAGACGAATCCGACATATAAGGGCTGTTAACAGTAAAACGTTCGTCATTTAACGAATTTTAAAAACAAGGATGGATAATACAAAATGCTTTCTGGCATTTTGACAGAAAAAAACAAAAAACAAAACCAAGCAAAAACAAAATTTAAACTTAGCCCGTCAAATTTAATTGTACAATTAGGCTATCTTCTCTCTCTCTGTGCGCGCGTCCGTGTTTGTGAGAGAGCTCGCGCAGCACTGATACAACGGTAGCCTACTTTTTAATCCATAACTAACGCGCTAGTTTTCATACAAAATAAATATGTAACATAATTAGGTACTTTAGTTATTATTAACATGATAACGTAACACATGAAGGCTACGTTTCTTAGCACTGAGAATTAATTAATAAACGCCTGTTTCTCCAGACTCGCGCTTATCCGTAATATCACATCACTTTCATAATCACTAAGCCATAGCGATTTCAAGTTTATTAAGATTTATTGTTCAGCATTTCTTGAGCATTTTATTATTTGCATGGCTGAATGATGTATTCCTCTTTTCTGAGTGACCATGAAGAACGGAGTATTTTAAGATAATCCATGCAATCCGTATGATCATCGAATCCATAGGATTAGGTTAACTCAGTACAATATTTCAACTTTCCATATCGAGCCCAGCCCAGCCCGTTTACCTTCAGGAGTCAGATGTAGGCTACAGTGACTACTGTACTGTCCTCGCTTATGACATCAGACGGCGGGCGGAAGTGGAAGGCGGATCGAGCGGGATTCTTTATTGGTGTCGATTTTCAGTCTCTTTTTAATGATAGGCCTTACGCATCTGTCAATCATCCCCTCTTGCTATTTGGGGAATGAATCCAGTGCTATGATTGGTCGAACTCTTCTTCTTTTGCTGTTGCTTGATTTGAGGACTGCGCGTGCAGAGGCGTCACCAGGTTTTTGCGTAGTTTAGACTAACAAATCGTACCAGCGTACTTTGAAGTCAAAATGCGTATCCGCTACGCAAAATGCGTACAGGTTGGCAGGTCTGCTTCTATCTTATGGCAGATAATAATGAAGCAAGACCTTATAGAGGCCTGATGACACCAGTGTGAAGATTACAAGTAGATCTACTCAAAGTGTTCTGTAACAATCTTTATGCGTTTAAGTTTAAAAAACAGACATACCTCTTCCTTCTGCGGCCATACAGTTCTCTTCTGAGTTCCCTTGAGATTGGCTTCAGGTGCATGAAATTGCAGAAGCCACCTCGAGTGCACTCTCTGCAGGAAGACACATATACTGCAGTCAGTCACAGTGAAGTAGTTTACAGGTAAAGTTTTTAAAGGTGAAGTATGTGAGATATTTTTATGTTAACATACAGGGCATTGTGATGAAATGCGTTACAATGGACTCTTCAATACCATTTTCTTGCTTTGCGTTCCTGTATTATGGAATGTGTGCAGCCCTTTCTGCTGGTTTAGTCACTTACCCCATTTCATACTGTCGACAACAGGCCTCTCTGAAATCGGTGACAGGCGAGAGCTCAGCATGGATGGGCTGTCCATTAAACCAGCGGTTATTCAAGTTAATCACTGCTTTCTCTGCATCTTCCTCACGGCGGAACTACAAACACACACACAAAAAGGTTTTTAGTTGCTTCTTGGCAATAAGGGGTGTTTTAAAGAGCCTAAGATGCATTTAACCATGATAAAACATTGTAAAAGCCTCAAATAAATGACTGTTTATATAATGGTTGCAATACCAATATAAAAAAAAAAAAAAAAAAAAAAACTATTTCCCACAGTTCCTTTTAATACTTTTAATAATAATTAGGGCTGTCAAAATCAACGCATTCATTTTGTGATATTTCTTTTCTTCATTTTAACGCTTTTAAAATATTTAACGCAATTATGGCATCCTTGGGCTAGCAATACATTATATGATCACACTATCATTTATTTAAGTGCTTTTATTCATTTAAGCGTGATAAGATGCAAAAGAGAACTCAAATATATACTGGCGCGATGTCTGTGAAGCACAGCGCCACATTGAGTTCTTTCGCACTTGAACGGACAAAACCACACAAAATTATGTCAAAATGCCTGTTATTGTCTAAAACGAGTTAAAAAGTCTTAAATGACCAAAAGATTTATGAGAACACCGAATGCGTGTCATGTCTTAAAGTGTCAGCAGCCTGAATGTGATCAGCGTGATTAGAGGAATCAGGTGTACCAAGTTTCTTTTTTCTACAGAAAAGGGTTCAAAAGTTATTACCATTTGAAAAGTGAATTTGAGCTGGTGGTGGCGCTTTAGAGTTGGTCCTAGAGACCTCAAAGTTGGTCAGGGTTCGATTGATAAGCGCCCCTAATAGGGGATTTCACACTGGAGGAACATTTCATAGTTCCTTGAATTAATGACGGTGTTTTTTGGCATGTTTGCGCCACAGGAACTGGGAACTCGGGAACCACCCCGATGGCTAGATCCTAAAACTACCTAGTGGAAAGCACCATTAACGCTTTCCCTGCCAGCATAAAAAAAAAAAAAGCAACATTGAGTAAAAATCACGTTTTTTTTTAATACTACATACAGATCAGATTCAGAACGATTACCAAAACACAGATGGAGTAGATGGAGTCCATCAACACCCCTAATGCTTGCACAGCTTGTCCTGGGTCGACATTTCATTCAGTAACATTAGGCAGTTTTTTATTTATATGCTGTTTAATGTTGTTGATCGTGTTATTTTACATAAGCATATGATTACATATGAGACTGCTTGTTTCTGCATCTTCTTCACATGTGTTCTGATCAGGAGATTCAGTACTCTTTTAGAAGATGCGTAATAGCGCCTCCTACCATTTAACAGTGAAAAAACAGAAAGCCGGAAATTTCCGTCAATGGCGGGGAAAGAGATAATAAACAATGTGCGGTCACAGGAATGACTATACTGGCGTTTTACCATCCTTTTGTTTAGAAATAGATGTTTTTATTGTTTTAAATGATCTGAAATGAGTGCATGCGTATTTTAGTGGTTGACATTACATTTATATTACATAGACATGACAGCACTGTAAATTCTCTCACCTTCACGTAGACATTTCCCACCAGGTGATCTCCTAAATTATCACACACATTCATCTCCTCAACCTCTCCATATTTCTCCTCCATTTCAGTGAAGACCTCCTGTACACAAAATTTACAAAGAATGATTTACAGCCAACAAACACAACTGATGCAACAAATGTGTCCATTATTCAGAAAGAATGATTGTGATCAGACACTGTACAAAAGTTACAAAAGTTTGAAGTTGGTAAGATTATCATTTAAAATAACGGTTTTCTATTTTAATACATTTTAAAGGGTAATTAATTAATTGATAAGTAACTAGATAAGAATGTTTGAGGTGTGAGTGTGTGCAGTGTCCGTTGTAGAACAAAACGTCGAACTAACATCACATTATGTTAACCACAGGCTGTATTACTTGAATTTGAAATTGTAAAAGCCCAATAGAAAACCCCAAAGTAAAATCTCAAAGGAACCAGCGGCGAACTAGACTTCTGGTTTCTGACATCACACACCACTCTATTTCAGCGTGACTTTCAAAGAAAGACCACCTACCTCGAAGAACTCATCGTAATGTTCCTGCATCTCCACATCGCTAACAGCATCTGATAAAAAAGAAGACACCGACAACCAGAAACAGTAATGGCTTCAGTAACTCTTGGAGGCTGTTCACTTCTGTGCCGCTTCAAGCCACTCCAGAATATCATGCAAGATGTATATTATTCAAGACTTACTTATGCCGTCAGCAGACTGAGCTGTGTTTTGTGGGTTCCGGTAAATGTTCAACAGAGCAATGGTCTGAAACACAACCCAAATGAGAATTACAATGCAAATCTACCAGAAGAATCGTGCATTGCAGAAATACATTAAAGGGTCTCTGTTGTACAAAAATAAATAAGATAAAACTGGCACGTACCTGGCTGAACGTGGGTTTGTTATGGAGTCTAGAGCATCGGTCTCCATGGCGACATGCTCCAATTTTAAAGTAGAAAGAGCAGTTTACCCTGTTGAAAACAAGAGAGGTTCAAAATACATACACTTGATGTGATTTGTTCACACAAACATGAGAGTTAGTTTGGATTTCTGTTCATATTACTATTTCTTTTCCAAGGTATTAAAATACAAAACAACGAGAAGCCAAATGCAGCTTACAAAAACTATGGGGAAATATAGAGGTTTTGATTTTGCTATGAATAAGATCGACCAACAAGCAACACAATGAAAGAGAGACGCACTGCAGCCACGCCGAGATGAAACAAACAATACAAACACAAAATAAGCATTTTTATATATAATAATTATTCAGCACGTGAAAGCTCTGTTGTGTGAAACAAACATTTATTTATTATTATTATTGTTTTACTAGAAGCGAGGTTGACAAACAGGTCAGTTGATAACCACACGAGGCATGATATAGGAACGGCAAATATCCTTATATTCTACCCATTATCACCGGTTGGTAACAATGCATACGATTACAAATCATAATCAAATGCACGCAATATTTTAGGAAGAATATATACTTACTTGTCTTTTTCTGTACCGAAAATCGACGCCAAGTATTCGGCCATTTTGAAAAAAGAAAGGCGGTGGGCGCTTTTTCTTCTACTGGAGAATCAAGAACAGAGAAGCGGAACACAAAGAGCCAGAGTACTGCCACCTAGTGTAGTGAAGCGCGAACTGCAGGGTCGCTCGCTGCTTCTTCTTCTTCTGTGGATTTATTGGCGGGTCGCATACCAGATTTTTACGTGCATACCGCCACCTCCTGTGCTGGAGTGTGAAGTGATTTCAGTCTGTCTGTGTCCGAAATCGCCCCCTACACCCTTAAATAGGGCACTATTTGAAGGGACAGCCATTGTAGTGGTGTCCGAAACTAGTGGACGTTATTGAGTGCACTCATTCAATCCCACAATGCACCGCATTAACGTGTACAAGTACAATCGACAGTAAAAAAAGGTACAACCGATGTATACTCGATGGCTAGAGAAGTGAGAGTCGCGCGCTGAATGGATTCCCGCGTCTCGCCACAAGATGGCGCCCGCAGCTGAATCAATCATCCATCCACTTTCCGAACCGCGCTGGCCCATCGTAACATCATACAGGTACATTCCTTTTTAATTTGTTGTTAATTGTTTAATTACGTTTTATATGCTAGTTTCCATGTCAGGACTCAAGATGAATATTTTCATTACTAGGCCTACTGGAGCTGCCATTTTACCAAGTTTCAAATTATTATTAAACTGCAAGCAAACTATGCAAAAGCGCCAGCCCTTCCCTTGTCCGAATTCACTCACTCGTTTTCATCAACTCCTTCAAGTGAACTGTATTAGTGGACTATAGGGAATAGTGATTAAGGGTTTAGACTAGAGGGTGATTTCTGATTCAGCCAAGGTGTATATGATGAGATCTATTCTATTCTTAAGTCCACTATATTCTTACATTTTAAACGGTCTTTATAATTTTAACATATCCTTGTTTTGTGTTTAATATGTTGATTGTAAATTCTTTGCATATTATATATATTCTTTATTTCAGACCCATGGGTCCATATCAAGAGGGGGAAAAATACATACAAACATATTTTACAAACAACAGGCAAAATGTAAAAAACATACATGCTTTCATTCCAATGCTTCCAAAAACAGGAGAAATATCTTGTATCACTTAATGTAATATTGTAATATAAGACCATTATGAGTACAATTTTTTTAATCACTGAACCGACACATGACATTATACATAGAATTCCTTAAGACAGCATGCAAAGTGGGTACATTATTAGATACAAACATTTGGCTTGCACATGTCCACTTTTATATATATATATATATTATTTTTATTTATTTTTTTCATTGAAGAAATATAAAAACAAACAATAGAAATACAATACAATACATTTCAAATACTAGGGGGAGGTATAGACAGGAATATTTTAAAGAGTGTACATGCTTGTAAAATTCGAATAGCTTTTTGTTTCTTTGAAGGCAATATTTTCTCAATAAAATGCTTCACTTCATTTTTAAATGCAATAAAACATGGTCTTTTCCCTGAAAAGTTCCCTGAAATTTAGCCATAAAATATATATATATATATATATATATATATATATACAGCGGGGAAAATAAGTATTGAACACGTCATCATTTTTCTCAGTAAATATATTTCCAAAGGTGCTATTGACATGAAATTTTCATCAGATGTTGGTAACAACCCAAGTAAGCCATACATACAAAGAAACAAACAAAAATAAGTTCAGAAATTAAGTTATGTGTAACAATGTGAAATGACACAGGGAAAAAGTATTGAACACATGAAGAAAGAGAGACGCAAAAAGGCATTGAAAGCCAAGACAACTGCTGAAAACTTACAGTAATTAAAAAGCAATCCAGCCCCCTGTCAGTGCAAATTAATAACAGCTGGTTCAGTCCCAAATGATGGCCTACAAAAAGGTCTCATTGCCAAGGTGTCACACAAGACATGATGGGTAAAAGCGAAGAGCTGTCTCAAGACCTTTCGCAACCTAATTGTTGCAAAACATAATGATGGCATTGGTTATAGGCGCCATTCTAAGCTTCTGAATGGTCCAGTGAGCACTTTTGGGGCCATAATACGGAAGTGGAAAGACAATCATTTCACCATAAATTTGCCTCAACCAGTGCTCCTCGCAAGATTTCTGATAGAGGAGTGAAAAGAATAATCAGAAGAGTTGTCCAAGAGCCAACACCAAGTTGTATGGTGTTTTTAGGGTAATGTGCACTGCCATTTCTCCTCCAAATATGGTGTGTATTATGGCATCCAAACAGTTCAATTTTGCTCTCATGTGACCACACTATATTCTCCCAGTATTTCACTGGCTTTTCCAAATGTTGTGCAGCAAACTTTAAATGAGCTTCAACATGCTTTTTTCTTCAGTAATGGAGTCTTGCGTGGTGAGCGTGCATACAGGCCATGGCGGTGGAGTGCATTACTTACTGTTTTCTTTGAGACAACAGTACCTGCTATCTGCAGGTCTTTTTGAAGCTCTCCACAAGTGATTCTTGGCTCTTGGACAACTCTTCTGATTATTCTTTTCACTCCTCTATCAGAAATCTTGCGAGGAGCACTGGTTAAGGCAAATTTATGGTGAAATTATTGTCTTTCCACTTCCGTATTATGGCCCCAAAAGTGCTCACTGGACCATTCAGAAGCTTAGAATGGCGCCTATAACCAATGCCATCATTATGTTTTGCAACAATTAGGTTGCGAAGGTCTTGAGACAGCTCTTCGCTTTTACCCATCATGAGATGTGTCTTGTGTGACACCTTTTTTTTTATTTTATTTTTTATATAGCGCTTTTAACAATGTAGATTGTCTCAAAGCAGCTTTACAGAGATAAATGTATAGTTTAACGTAAGATTGTTTGGCTTTATAGCGGTTCTTTAATAAGTTATTTTCCAGCTAAAGTTAGTTTTGATTGATTCGCTTCCGTCGCAACGATCATTTGTTTTTAAATTAGGGCCGCCAAGACGACACCATTCTCTCTACACAGACTTTAAACGCGAACCTGTGAGAAACGCTGATGGCGTTCAGATGCGCATTAAGAACGGGTTCCATAGTTATGTGCGTTTGAATATATGTGTGCAGGTTTGGAATTCCCTACAAACCAAGCCTAAACAAATTACTGGTGTTTCCTTATAGTTTTGATTCAGAATTTTATTTTATTTTATCAATTCGGGGTAGATACGCAAATTGAGTTTTCCCGACGACGCTTTATCTGTAGAGTGGGAAAGGGATCCTCCATAGGGAGAGACTAGTTGGCACTTCAGCACTGCGTTGACATCGGGTCCAGGCGAAGGTCCTTCATCAGATCTGGAAACGGCCTGGATCCGGCAGGCTGCGGGAAAACCTTGGGATAAACAAAGACACTAAAATTAGCGTAGATGCCATTCTTCTCATGATGTAACAAGTACATCAGGATTTATGGGAAGTGTTCCCAGTTCCAGCTGACCTAATCTATGCAGCCTAATATTGAATTATAGAAGTCTATAATGTATTATGTGAACGCTATGTCAAAGAGATGTGTCTTTAATCTAGATTTGAACTGACAGAGTGTGTCTGCTTCCCGGACAATGGTAGGAAGGCTGTTCCAAAGTTTTGGTGCTAAATAGGAAAAGGATCTACCGCCAGCAGTTGATTTTGATATTGTAGGTATTATCAACTGGCCAGAATTTTGAGATCGCAATAGACGTGAAGGAGTATAATGCGTTAAGAGCTCACTCAAGTACTGCGGAGCTAAACCATTTAGTGCTTTGTAGGTAATTAGCATAGCAATATTTTAAAATTGATGCGATGTTTAATAGGGAGCCAGTGCAGTTTTGACAGAACCGGGCTAATATGGTCATACTTCCTGGTTCTGGTAAGAACTCGAGCTGCTGCGTTTTGAACTAGCTGTAGTTTGTTTATTAAGCGTGCAGGGCAACCACCCAGTAGAGCATTACAATAATCTAGCCTTGAGGTCATGAACGCATGAACTAATTGTTCCGCATTTGTCAATGAGAGCATATGACGTAATTTAGATATATTTTTAAGATGGAAAAATGCGGTTTTACAGATACTAGACACGTGACTTTCAAATGAAAGATTGGTATCAAAGAGCACACCCAGGTTCCTAACCGACGACGAAGACTTAACAGAGCAGATCAAGTGTTAGACAGTATTCTAGGTTATTACGTGAGGACGTTTTTTGTCCAATAATTAGAATCTCTGTTTTTTCAGAATTTAGAAGTAGGAAATTACGAGTCATCCAATTTTTTATATCAGCTATGCATTCTGTTAATTTAGTGAATTGGTAAGTTTCGTTAGGCAAACCTTGGCAATGAGACCTTTTTGTAGGCCATCCGTTGGGACTGAACCAGCTGTTATTAATTTCCACTGACAGGGGGCTGGATTGCTTTTTAATTACTGCGCCTCCCTTTCTTCATGTGTTCAATACTTTTTCCCTGTGTCATTTCACATTATTACACATAACTTAATTTCTGAACTTATTTTAATTTAGTTAAGTTATGTGTAATAATGTGAAATGACACAGGGAAAAAGTATTGAACACATGAAGAAAGGGAGGCGCAAAAAGGCATTGAAAGCCAAGACAACTGCTGAAAACTTACAGTAATTAAAAAGCAATCCAGCCCCCTGTCAGTGGAAATTAATAACAGCTGGTTCAGTCCCAACGGATGGCCTGCAAAAAGGTCTCATTGCCAAGGTGTCACACAAGACACATCTCATGATGGGTAAAAGCGAAGAGCTGTCTCAAGACCTTCGCAACCTAATTGTTGCAAAACATAATGATGGCATTGGTTATAGGCGCCATTCTAAGCTTCTGAATGGTCCAGTGAGCACTTTTGGGGCTATAATACGGAAGTGGAAAGACAATAATTTCACCATAAATTTGCCTTAACCAGTGCTCCTCGCAAGATTTCTGATAGAGGAGTGAAAAGAATAATCAGAAGAGTTGTCCAAGAGCCAAGGATTACTTGCGGAGAGCTTCAAAAAGACCTGCAGATAGCAGGTACTGTTGTCTCAAAGAAAACAGTAAGTAATGCACTCCACCGCCATGGCCTGTATGCACGCTCACTAGGCAAGACTCCATTACTGAAGAAAAAAAGCATGTTGAAGCTCGTTTAAAGTTTGCTGCACAACATTTGGAAAAGCCAGTGAAATACTGGGAGAATATAGTGTGGTCACATGAGAGCAAAACTGAACTGTTTGGATGCCATAATACACACCATATTTGGAGGAGAAATGGCAGTGCACATTACCCTAAAAACACCATACAACTTGGTGTTGGCTCTTGGACAACTCTTCTGATTATTCTTTTCACTCCTCTATCAGAAATCTTGCGAGGAGCACTGGTTGAGGCAAATTTTTGGTGAAATTATTGTCTTTCCACTTCCGTATTATGGCCCCAAAAGTGCTCACTGGACCATTCAGAAGCTTAGAATGGTGCCTATAACCAATGCCATCATTATGTGTTGCAACAATTAGGTTGCGAAAGGTCTTGAGACAGCTCTTCGCTTTTACCCATCATGAGATGTGTCTTGTGTGACACCTTGGCAATGAGACCTTTTTGTAGGCCATCATTTGGGACTAAACCAGCTGTTATTAATTTGCACTGACAGGGGGCTGGATTGCTTTTTAATTACTGTAAGTTTTCAGCAGTTGTCTTGGCTTTCAATGCCTTTTTGCGCCTCCCTTTCTTCATGTGTTCAATACTTTTTCCCTGTGTCATTTCACATTGTTACACATAACTTAATTTCTGAACTTATTTTTGTTTGTTTCTTTGTATTCTTTGGCTTACTTGGGTTGTTACCAACATCTGATGAAAATTTCATGTCAATAGCACCTTTGGAAATATGTTTACTGAGAAAAATGATGACGTGTTCAATACTTATTTTCCCCGCTGTATATATATATATATATATATATATATATATATATATATATATATATATATATATATATAAAATAAATGCAGGGTAGTTTATCTTTGGAGTTTTCAATAATACCTAGAACATTTTTCCACAGTAATGTAACATTTTCATCAACATTTCCAACAATGAAATAAAGTACATTTTGCCAAAAAAAAAGAAGAAAAAAAGGGCAGTGCCAAAATAATTGAACTGCTGTCTCTGGCTTCTTTTTGCAAAACTTTCATCAATATCTTTTTTAAACTTGGTTTAAATAATGTATATTCTATGAAGCAGTTTAAAAGATACTTCTTTAACCTTGTTTGTTAAGAGATAGTGATTGGGTTGAAACCAGACTTTTTTCCAGTCAACATCACTCACAAACTGACTCCAATATGCAATAACATTTGGTCTCGAAACAACATCCTTCTGGAAAAGGGCTCTTATTGATCTGTTATAATTATAATGACAGGAGAAGCATATTTTACCAACAAGGGAGTGATTTGGTGAGAGGGGTGGTAATTGCTGGTAATCTAATCTTTTTTATTGTTTAAATAACATACATATTTTAGAAGAAATTGCTCCAAAACAGTTGCAAATTCTCTTGGTGGTATAAGAATATTATATTTGGACATGAATTCCATATAAGTAAAAAGAAAGCCATCTGAGTTAAATAATTGGTCTACCAAAACAATATTATTTCGGAACCAATTTTCAAAGAAAAAATTTTTTTGTTTGAAAAGAATGTCCTTATTATTCCAGATAAAGTATTTGTGCGGTGAAAAGTTGTGTTTGTAAATTAAACTCCATGCTAGAAAAGCTTGACGATGAAATGCAGAAAGTTTCACAGGTATTTTGTTAAAATCAAGAAATTTATGCCACCCAGACTAGATAAAATATGGAGGGGAATAATATTCCAAATAGAGATTGGATACCTAACAAGTTGTCTAATCCACTTGATTTTAAATGTATTGTTTAATGTATAGCAAAGTTCAGGAAATTAAGACCACCATTTTCATACGAATTCTTAATACTGATTTTCTTATAATGTATCCTATTTTTCCAAACAAAGTCAAAAAGCATTTTATTAATCTCCCTTGATATTTTATCATCAACCTGAAGAGCCATAAGTTAACCGGGATATACCTTCTGCTTAATCAGAACTCTCCCTCTTAATGACAAGTCTCTTAGAAGCCATTGATTAAACGTCCTCTGAGTTTTTATTGGATAACAGGATTACATTTTAATGAACTTCTATTCTTTTGATTCTTATTTATTGTAATTCCTAGGTATTCACTGGAATGTTACAATAAGATGCCACTGAACATTCTTTGACCGCCATAAGTTCACATTTCTTTACATTCAGATAAACACCAGATGCTTTAGAAAACTCTTCTATTACTTTAATTGCAATGGGTATTTGGTTGTCATTTTGGATAAAGAGGGCAGTGTCATCTGCTAATTGTGTTATAACAAGTTCTCTATCAATAATAGTCATACCTTTAATCGTACTGGCTTTAATATGATTAGCAAGGAGTTGACTTATTATCAAAAATAAAGGGCAACCCTACCTAATCCGTCTGGACAAATTAAACCTACTAGAAGTGCCACCCAACAATTTAATTGAACTGTTATTGTTCTTATAATGGGTTTTAATTGCGCTAGTGAAGAAATTTCCAAAACCACATTTTCTAAGTGACTCAAAAATAAACTGATGCTCTATGGAGTCAAAAGCCTTACAGAAATCAAGAAAAAGCATGAACCCATTGTCTACATCAAATTCTGGATAATCCAAAATATCTAAAACTAATCTTATGTTGTTTGTGATATGCCTATTCCTCAGGAAGCCAGATTGTGTTTCTTTGATAATTGAGTCTAATACAGCTTTGAGTCTTTTAGCGACTACCAGGGCACATATTTTATAATCATTGTTCAGTAAACTAATTGGACGCCAATTATCAAGACAGAGTAAATATTTTTTTGGTTTGGGGATTAAAGTGATTAACCCTTGAGTCAAGGTAGGTGGAAGGCATTAATTACTGATACTTTCAATAAACATCCTGAGCAAAAAAGGGGCCAAATCTTTAATAAACTGCATAAAATTCGGCAGTCAAACCGTCCGTACCTGCCGAATTATTTTTTTTCAAGTGATTAATTGCCTTTATCACTTCCTCAACAGAAATAGGAATATATCAAAGTTCATTTTCATTTTTGTCAATAGTTTTCACCTCTATAGATCTCAGAAAAGCATCAGATACCATTGGAGAATAATTGGATGTATATATTTTCTTTAAAAAATCACAACAGTAATTATAAATTAGTTTATGGTCCTTTGTTACAACCCCATTCACATTTAATTTACCAATGTTGTTATTATAGGGCCCCTATTATGCTATTTTAACGTTTCCTAATGTTGTTGTGGAGTCTCCTACAACATGTTTACATGCATCAAAGGTAAAAAAAAAACTGTTTAATTTCCTCATAATATACATTTGCACATCATCACATTTTCAATGACTCTCAAACGACTCGTCAAATGAATCAATCTCTCTAAATCCCGCCTTTCCGCGAGCTACTCTGCTCTGATTGGCCAGACAGCTCAGTCTGTTGTGATTGGCCTACCGTGTACAGCGCGTCGAAAACAAAACCGTCCATTGCCATAACAACATCAGCTGTCCTAAGGCTTACGACCCATCTGCTTACGGTCTGTTTAGTAGCCGGGCAGCCCTTCTTAGGGGGCCCGAAGAATACCAAGAGCTGGTCAGTTTTTCTCCACTGGGATGTCTTCCTAACATACATCTCAAGGGCCCTGACCGGGCAAAGCAACCTGAGCTTCTCTTGTTCCGCCGACACTTGAGGAGGATGGAAGGCCTGAAGGACAACTGGCCGGACCACATTAGTGGGCACCTTAGGTATATACCTGGGCCTTGGGTAAAGAATAGCTTTTACTCCCCCCGGAGCAAATTCTAGACAGGAGGGGGCAACCGACCAAGCCTGTAAATCTCCTAGTCTTTTGAGAGATAATATAGCCAGCAGAAACGCCATCTTTAAGGCTAGGCACTTGCCTGATGCCGTGTCCAGAGGCTCGAAGGGTGCCAAGGATAACCCTTCTAAAACTACGGCTAGATCCCACGTGGGGACTCTAACCTGAGCTGGAGGCCTCATCCTCTGAGTACCATGAAGGAAACGAGTAATAAGATGATGCCTTCCCAGTGATCTGCCATTCAGAGGGACATGGAAAGCAGCCACTGCCGCCACGTACACCTTTAGTGTAGAGGGGGAAAGGCCGGCCGAGAAACGACGCTGCAGGAACTCCAGCATTGAAGCCACTGGGCAGTTAACTGGGTCCAGTTGGTGTTCTGTACACCATAAAGTGAATGTTCTCCACTTCAGAGCATATAGTTTCCTCTCACCTCTCATATAAATTGCTCTCAGCGAGAGAATCTTCCTTTGGGCCCATAAGAGAATCTGATGCGCCAGTCTGCACAGAGGGCGCGATCTCAGCCCCCCTTGATGGTTTATATACGAGACCACCGACGTATTGTCTGTTCTCACCAGAACATGATGACCTCTGAGGTCTGGGAGAAAATGCCTTAAGGCTAGCAGTACCGCTAACATCTCTAGACTATTTTTATGCCAGGATAGATGATGTTCCTTCCACAGACCCTGGGTTGAGCGGCCCTTCATCACCGCTCCCCACCCTGTGCAGGACGCATCTTTCGACAATATCTTGCGCTGACATGGTGCTCCTAGCACAGGGCCTTGGGCTAAGAACCAAGCTTTCTTCCACATGACCAAGGAACGAAGGCACCTGCGCGTAACCTTGATCATGTGAAAAGGGTTGCCCCTGGGGGAGAACCCCTTGTTTCTGAGCCACCACTGTAGTTGTCTCATGTGCAGCAGGCCAAAAGGTATCACGTTGGACGCTGCCGCCATGAGCCCTAACAGTCTCTGGAACTGTTTTACAGTGATGCGTTGGCCTAGCTTTATTCTGGACACCACGGCCAGAATCGACTCGATACGTGCAGGAGACAGTTGTGCCCGCATCGTGATTGAATCCCACACTACTCCTAAATATGTCGTCTTTTGGACAGGAGTAAGCACGCTCTTTTTCGCGTTGAGCCTCAGCCCGAAACACCTCATGTGGTCGAGCACGACATCTCGATGCCGTGCCGCCATTTCCTGAGACCGAGCTAGTATCAACCAGTCGTCTATATAATTGAGAACTCTTATGCCCTGCAATCTTAGTGGCGCCAGGGCTGCGTCCATGCATTTCGTGAAGGTGCGTGGGGATAGTGCTAGGCCAAATGGAAGAACCCGATACTGGTACGTTTTGCCCCCAAAAGCGAACCTTAGGAACTTCCTGTGTTCCGGTAGGATGGAGATATGGAAATACGCATCCTTTAGATCTATTGTGACAAACCAGTCCTCGGATTTGATTTGGCTCACGATAATGGGAATTGTTAGCATCTTGAACTTGAATCTCCTCAGAGATTGGTTCAAGTGACGAAGATCTATAATGGGACGTAATCCTCCATCCTTTTTTGGAACTATAAAATACCGGCTGTAGAACCCAGTGTTTCTCTCTGCGGGAGGAATGAGATCTATGGCCCTCCTTCGCCAGAAGAGACTGAACTTCCTGCTCCATAATCTGCATGCGTTCGGGGGCTACCACTATTTCGAGAATTCCCTTGAATTTCGGTGGTCGAGACCCGAACTGAAGTCTGTACCCTTTGTGAATGGTACACACTACCCACTGAGATATATTGGGTAGCGCTTCCCAGGCCTGCAGGAAATTTGCTAGCGAAACCAGCCTCTCGGGGCTGGAATTCAGGGTATCTTGAAGAGCAGCTTCGGTGTCCTGAAGCGGATTCCCGGCAGGAACTTACCGAACAAATTTTTCTACAGGCCTCTGTGTAGAGAGCAAACTCCCCGCGACCGCTATTTTCTTCTTGACGAGCGGAAGTCGAGGATTGTGTTCGTCGGAAAACGTTGCGCCCCGAAGTAGAGACCTGCGCGGGACACAATTTTCAGTCCCGCTCCCGCCCGCTCCCGCAGTGTTTAGTACCGCTCCCGCCCGCTCCCGCAAAGATTTGTCATTTTTAGTCCCGCTCCCGCCCGCATCTGTGATATTATGTCCCGCTCCCGCCCGCAAATGCCCGCAAGACGGCAGGCAGGATCAGGGGCGGCGCTAGGACGTTTTTAGCCCCGAATAATTTTGTTAAATTGTGTCTCTCATAGAGCAAAACAATTAATCAGAAAAAGAAATGTGAATAAGATTACAGCAGCCGTGATTACCTAATCATGTGCATATTACAGTTTTATTTATATTTTTCCATTTTGCATTAAAGCGATGTGCTTTTTTGCAGCGTTCAGCAGCGTTGCGCACTTGATATTCTTGATGCTGCTCTGATGCACTACATTACGCAATGCTCTGTTTGTTGTTAGGATGACTAAAAGTTCAGCGGTTGACGATTTACACTGTAAGCGCTTAGGGCTATATCTGAGGTGCTCTGAGTCTGTTCCTCGTCCATGATGTCTATTTTGAACTTGAATGAAGTATTCAAACACGGAGCAGCGGGAAGGAATTGTCTCTAAACAAGTGTGCGCGAGATTACGCCCCCCTCTACCCCAAACGACAACATCCACAAGTTTAGATTGCTTAAAACGTTTTTATTGCTGACAAACAGAATCTCTCTCACAAGTACAAATTATGAACGCTACTTTAACCATTTATATATTTTACTTTACACTAATATTTAATTTGCGGGAGTGCAGCGTATCATCCCTCCCGCCCGCACCCGCAAGTGCACCGGATCATCCCGCCCGCGCCCGCAATGACCTTTCAAAATTTGTCCCGCGCCGCACTGTTTTGCGTCGCGACCCGCGGGTCCCGCGGGACTCCCGCGGGAGTGCAGACCTCTACCCCGAAGCGCCGAAGGTGGCAGGGTTAGCAAATCGATTTCCTGAGGGCTCCGCGGAGGAGCGGGTGTAATTTGCTCCACCCCCGGAGGGGGCGCCCTCAGAAGCCTGATCTGACCATCAGGAGCTCTTTCCCGAAGCCCGTTTTGTCAGAATAACGGTCCTCAGATCCGTTTTCTGACTCGCAGGCTTCGATTGAGAGTATTGCCTCGAGCTCTGAGATCGTTGTGGAGGGGCTCGATTAGCAACTCTCTCTTTTTGCCTCTGTCTGTACGAGGAGCCAGACGTACATGGCTGGGGCTGTTCCTTGGCAGCAACCCCATGAGATTTCTGGTGGCGGGGGATGAATTTCTAAAACGCCGCTGCTTGTTTCTTTGCCTCCTGAATTCTCTCGACGACAGAGCTAACGGCGTTGCCGAAGAGACCAGGAGGCACAAGCGGGGCATCAAGAAGGAAGACTCTGTCTCTTTCTTTTATGCCAGAGAGATTTAACCATAGGTGTCTCTCCGTCGCTGCCAGGGCTGCCATGGAGCGGCCGATTGCGCGGGCCGTCTCCTTGGTAGCACGGAGAGATAAATCAGTAGCTCTTCTCAATTCTTTAATATCTTCAACGTCAATATTCTCCCCCTTATCTAAATCACCTAGCAGGTCGGCCTGATAAGCTTGCAAAATGGCCATAGTATGTAAACAGGCACCTGCCTGACCTGCTGCCATGTGCGCTTTGCCCACCAACGATGATGTTAAACGGCATGGTTTGGAGGGGAATACCGGGGCTTTAAACGAGGATGCAGCGTCTGGTACTAGATAAGCTGCCAAAGTTTCCTCTATCTTAGGCATAGCGCCATAACCGTTTTGTTTCTGTCCTATTATGGAGGCATAATGGTGAACAGTAGGACTGGACAGCCTAGCTGAATATGGCTTGTTCCAGGATCTCGACACCTCAGTATGGAGATCCTGGAAAAATGGTGAACCCCGGCGTGGAGGTTGTGGTGCAGACTGCAGAAATCGCTCATCTAGTTTTTGCTTGCGATTCCTGCTTCTCGGCCGGCCATTCAATATTTAATCTGGCCACGACGTGAGTTATAACCTCCAATAGCTCCTCATACTGTGGTGATTGGGCTGGCGAATCACCCAAATCACCACCTCCAACGTTGAGCACATCAACTTCCTCAGAAGAAGATAAGCCCAACGTCAAGCCCTCGTTCGAGGCGGAAGAAGCCGCGGAGCGGGCTTCTGAATCCCGAACGTGAGCACTAGAACTAGGGGATAAGGGCTGAGAAAGGGCCGAAGCCGTCTCAGACCCCTCCCCTAGATCCATCTGTGATCCCCACGAGTGAAGCCGCCGGGTTGCCTCGGCAACCGCGGGACCCGCACCGCGTGGGGCACAGAGCTGGCCGCTTGGATCAAACAGCACCAGCCGGGAGCGAAGCGTTCTAAGAGGCAAACGCTTGCAATGCTCGCACTCAACCCCCTCGAGGGCTGAGCGGGCATGCTCTGCTCCCAAACAACTAACGCACATATTGTGTGAATCCCCGTCCGGAATGTAGCGAGGACAGGGATGAACACAGGGATGAACACGCAGATGTAACTGCGTTGTTTTTCACTCGCCATTTTGATATATATATATATATACTACGGGACAGACAACACCAAATAAGACTGACAGAGAGCGCTTGCTGAAGATCAGAAAGCTGACAGCAGCTGTGACGCCGGCTCCCTTTATAGCTTCCGCATTCCGCCGGCACACGTCACGGGATGACGTTGCACCAATCAGGATTGGACTAAGTTGCACATGTGACTTCAGGAGCGCTGACGCTGAAGGGATTTCCCAAAGTGTCGTGTCGTCATAGTGACGCAGCGAGTTCCCTCGAAAGGGAACTGGCTTTACCTTCACATTATAGAGCTCATATTATAGAGCGTCTTCTTAACATGATGCTATCTAGTGTCCACAGGAATCAGCTGTTGGTTTGAGGTTCAAGTTTTCCATGGTGTCTGCGCATGCAATAAGTGGGCGGGTAATATTCTAATGTTTCGTCTTGACGTCACAACGAAACGGCTTATGACTCGTTTGAAAAACGATTCATTTAATTGACTCAGAGTCGACTCTTACTTTATATGGTGCACTTTCAGATTTAAAACTTTGCAGGATGTTTTCATTCACTTAGAGCTATGTTACACACTACATGAAAGGTCATTTTCAAAAATCCATAATAGGGGCCCTTTAAGATGCTGTCTCTCTAAATTAAAGAAGTATTGTGAATTTTGTTCACCTTCTTCGAGCCAACGTCACCTTGATTGGACAAACGCACCTTCAGCTTTCTTTCTGTATAAGTCATCTAGTTTGATTTGCTGATCTGATAATAGTAATTTTTCTGCATCCATCAAATTTTCTGGCCATTTGTTTGCTATTTTTGCTATTTTTGTTATTTCAACAACTATGTCGGTTTCTTTAGCTCTTTTGTGTTTGGCTCTCTGGCTGCCAAATTTCCTTAAATATCGAGTGACTTCAAATTTCAGAAGTTCCCAATCTGAACAAAATGCATCCTCCTTATTTGCTTTATCCCAAAAGCTACTTATGAACCCAGTGATTCCTTTTTTTACTTCATCATATAGTAGCAGTTAAGTTTCCAATATGATCCATTCATATAACAACTTTGTATTAGGTGGACGGGAAATGACGTAGCTACACGTACACGCTGAGCTATGCTCCCACAACTTATGTTGTATTATTTACTTAAATCAAACTATGCTAAATCAAACTATGCTTTAACTTGAACTTCACTCACAACGGAAGAAACTTTACCATCCTGCTAAATCATGCCTCCAAAAGTTGGGAAGAGAGTTGACCAGGGAGTTACAAGTTCTGACGATGGAGAAGTGTTGACATTGGCGTCCATAGCCACCTTATTAGAGGAGAACCGAAAAGCCCTCACAGCTGACTTCAACGCTACTATGGTGAAACTTGAAAAAAAGCTTGATCGTATTCAAACTACAGTGACGGATCACGTTGTGAAGATCGGAGAGCTCAAATTGAATGCTAACCTGCAGGATGAACGCCTGCTAGCTCTGGAAACTACATGTACCAAGCTAACTGAGAGCAACACTAAACTTGTTGCTAAAGTTATTGATTTAGAATCTCGTAGTCGGCGCAAGAACATCAGAGTGCTTGGTCTTCCGGAATCGATCGAGGGGTACAATCCCACTACTTTCTTTTTGAAGATGCTGGCTGAGATCTTCGGCGACAAGATTCTTGACTCTCCGCCGGAATGCGACAGAGCTCATCGGACCCTCGCTAGGAAACCACAGCCGGGTCAGCGTCCAAGACCGGTTATCATCCGCCTTCACAATTTCCAGGTAAAGGATAAAATAATTCGTGAAGCACGGTTAATGAGAGGAAAGTTGAAGTACCGGGATAACCTGATCTCCATATATGAGGATTACGCTCCGGAGGTTGTGGAACAACGACAACAATACCGAGAGGTAATGACTGAGCTATATAAACTAGAACTTAAACCAGCCCTGCTGTTCCCTGCCAGGCTCACCATTAAACTGAAAGAGGGAGGCAGGAAAGGATTTACATCAGTCGCGGAAGCTAAAGATTATATAGCATCTTTTCGTCAAACTAAAGCTATTCACTAATCATTGTGTACGATTGCACTTGACTGTTCCGGGGAGTGTGTGTGTACGCATATATCCTCGCAATACAGTCGTATGTTTCACCAGACTGTTAAGCAAAGTAATGACTACGGGCTTGATTTTGATTTTGACGTTCTAAGACTTTACTACTGAGACATGTTTTCCAGAGGTGACTCACTCTTCCCCTATCATGTGTTCTGGTATTTTAATTTATGCATTTCAAAAAGGGGAGAGCAATTTTGTTTTCTTCTGAAGTATAGCGTTTAAAGTTATATTTTTGAGATTATTACATTACTGTTGGCCTCAATTTATTTTTCTTATAAGCTCTCAACAAATGTTGTGGGTAGAGAGCTATTTAAATAGGGAGCTGGTTTAGTCTACTATAGCAGTAGATCAACGTTATCTGTGAAAACATGTATGTGTATGTATGTATGGGTTTTGTGTGTATATGTTATTTTTATTTTTATATGATCCCAGCAAAGTTTTTGGCCAACCAACTTAAATACGATACTATCTTTTCACATGGCCTTTGATGAATTGAATTATGATGGAGAGGATGTAAACCATTGCATTGATATAGAAAATAATTTAAATTGCAGATATTACACTCCTGAACAATTAAAAAGCTTAAATAATACAAATAGTTGCTCATTTCTGCACCTTAACATTAGAAGCTTGGGTAAACACTATGAAGAATTAGCTACTTTACTTTCTAACTCTGACTGTAGCTTTGATGTTATTGGTTGCAGTGAAACCTGGCTCAATGATAGGACCTTTACTGATATTCTTAACCTAGATGGATATAAGCTCATTATCAAAAACAGGCTTGGGCGTACTGGTGGTGGTGTTTGTTTATATGTTCACTCCAGATATCATATTAATGTTTGTGATGATATTGTCTTAGATGACAATCATTCTGATTCACTTTTTGTTGAGATAATTCTCACTAATGCAAAAAAAATTATAGTAGGAGTGATTTATCGCCCTCCTGACTCTGACCTTGACGCTTTTGAGGGTAAACTGGAGGACATTTTATTCTCCATAAACAAGAAAAACAAAGATTGTGTCATACTTGGGGACTTCAATATTGATGTCTCCAAAGATGACGTTGTAAAAAGAGACTTTGTTAATACCTTGCATTCATTTTCTTTTTTTTGTACCATAAATCAATTTACCAGAGTAACGTCCTCCACTAGGACAGTTATTGGCAATATCATCACAAATATTCGAAATACTAAACTAGAATCTGGAGTTGTGTTATCTGACATTACTGATCATTTTCCGATTGTATTGTTTTTAGATTTTGCAAACAAGAATGAATTACCACGGCGAAAAACAAAAATTAAAGTACTAAATGAGAGAACTCTGAAACTACTGAATGAAAACTTACAGGCTAAAACATGGAAAGCAGTCTATGACTGCAAAGATCCTGATACTGCTTATGATAACTTGATAAATGAAATTACAAATTCTATTTGTTGTACTATCCCTGAAAAGAACGCCGGACATCGCGCAACTGGTCTCAATCCCTGGCTCACAAAGGGTATTTTAAAATCTATCACCCATAAAAATAAGCTTTATAAACGTTTCTTAAAATGCCCAAGTGCTTTGAACAAGGATATATATACTAGTTATAGGAATAAACTTACTAATATAATAAGGAAAAGTAAAAGTAACCATTATACATACCTCATAAAAGCATCACAAGGTGACTCTAAGAGGTCTTGGAAAGTGCTGAATGAAGTCCTTAACAAGAGCAAAAACAATGCTGTGCTTCCAAATGCTGTGGGCATACACTCAAACTTGGGTAATAAATATATGTATGACATTGAATTAGCAAATAATTTTAATAATTACTTTAACTCTATTGGGGAAAAACTTTCTAACAAAATAGTTCAACCTCAGGGTATCACTTTTGACCATTACTTGCGGGGTTCTTATGCAAATTCTTTTTTTATGAAACCAACCAATTGCGATGAAGTCTATAAAATAATTACAAATTTACGAAGCTCGTACACTGCGGGTGAGGATGAAATTTGTAGTAAAATTCTGAAAGCCATAGCACTTAATATCATGGAGCCAATGACTTATTGTATTAATCTCTCTCTGCTTTCTGGAATTGTACCAAAAAGGACGAAAATTGCCAGAATTATACCCGTGTTTAAATCTGGGGATAAAAATGATATGTGCAATTATCATCCGATATCAATCCTGCCCACAATCTCCGAGGTTTTAGAGAGAGTGGTGTACAATAGGCTACATGGCTACCTTGAAAAATGTAATATTATTGCTTCTTCACAATATGGTTTTAGGAAAGAAAGAACCACATGCATGGCGGTACTTGATCTGATTGAAAAGATTAATGATGCCATTGATAAAGGTGACAGCGGTTTTGGTATTTTTTTAGATTTATCTAAGGCGTTTGATACTATTGATTTTGACATCCTATTGAATAAATTACACCATTATGGAGTTAGAGGATTAGGCCTTAGTTGGTTCACAAGTTATTTATTTGGTAGACAGCAGTATGTAAGTATCAATGAACAAATTTCAATAAGCAAACCCATTAAATGTGGAGTCCCTCAGGGATCCATTTTGGGCCCTCTTCTTTTTTTAATTTATATAAATGATTTTGAAAATTCCACAATGGCATTACACAAAGTTTTATTTGCTGACGACACAAACTTATTTATGTCACATAAGAATCCAGATGAAATAGAAGAAACAATAAATAGAGAGCTAAGAAATGTTGCTATCTGGTTTCGGTGTAATAAATAATCTCTTAATATAAATAAGACAAACTACATTGTGTTTCATTCTAAAAAAAATCAATTGGCAAATAAGCATGTATGTCTTAAAATAAATGAACAAATTATTGAAAGAGTAAACACCACAAAATTTCTTGGATTCTTTATTGATGAATGTCTACAATTTAAATATCATATTGATCAGTTAATAAAAAAATTATCAAAATACGTTGGGTTATTTTTCAAAGTAAGAAATTTTCTTCCACAGTCATCACTTGTCATTTTATATAAAACCTTGTTTGAGTCTCATTTAAATTATTGTAATGTCATATGGTGTAATACTTTTACTAGCTATCTGAATAAAATACAGTCTTTACAGAAAAAAAATTATACGGGTATTAACGTGGTCTGAGCTAAATACCCCCTCACGTCCATTGTTTCATCGTCTTGGTTTATTAAGACTTACCGAATATAATGTTTTTCAAAATGCCTGTATGATATTCCAGGTTGTTCATATAGCTGTCAACATTGAACATTGAAAATAAGGGAGATTTCCCGGAATCCATCCCCAAAATAAGGGATTTTTTTTTACACGATTCTTACCCAAAAACTTTAAAAAAAAGCACTAATCATTAACAGTCTAAAGAGTTTATAACTACACAATATATATTACAGACCAATGGATATGTTTAAAGAGCTTTATTTATTAACAAAGTAAACATTCAGGGTTTCTGCAGGTTTCAGTAAGTCAAATTTAAGACCTTTTTAAGACATTTTAAGACCATAAAGATTCAAATTTAAGACCCTACACGTGACGACGCATTATCCAAGTTAGATAGATAGTTACCTCGGGATCATTATGTATCTATTTATCTATCTTTCTATCTATCTAGGATTATCTGATGTGTGTGTGTGAGACAGAGGGAGAGGTAGATATTTTTTTATAGAAAATTGTACTTTTGCATATTATACTGTAAAAACACAATTATTGTTGATTGTTGTTTTAGTTGATCATAACTAGAGGAAATGATAAGATGATTAAAGTGACCAAAATTATCACGGTTATCACAGAATCCTGTTCAAAAAGTACTAATACTACATAATGAAGTCAATTCAACAAGTTTTATGTTGAAAAACAGCAAAAAACAAATTGATTAGCATCAATATGCACTTTTTGTTTACGTAAACATTAAAATACCATTAAAAATGATGGCCAGATTTTAAAAGAGTGTCTTGCAACATGTTATCTACTAACATGTACAAGCTCAAATAAAGTTTTGACAAAAAAGGTTTTATACAAAGATAAACCTCATATTTCAGCCTTTAAATATTTTTTTTTTATAAAAAGTCAAAAAAGATAAATTATACTGACATTTACACATTATAGCTTATATTTATTAGTAGTGTTTGGGTGCACCCCCATCCTTCATGTTGACTGAGCTTTCAATGTTGTTATGGAAAGGGGTGATTGGTTGGTTCCTGTCACAGGACCTGCGGTGCGTTTGCGGCATTCTGAAAAGTGTAGATTTTTTTTCATCTCGTTGCGCCTGGTAAAAAAAATTGCGCGTCGCTTCAATTATGAGCGTGCTTGCCGCGCGCCTACATTTGAACAAACTTGAGCGCGCAAAAGAGGCGATATGTGAACGGCGTCTGGCGAGCTAGCTCATATTGAGCCA
Organism: Rutilus rutilus; assembly: GCF_951802725.1. Lineage (NCBI taxonomy): Eukaryota > Metazoa > Chordata > Actinopteri > Cypriniformes > Leuciscidae > Rutilus > Rutilus rutilus. Next base: position 27,439,084 of record NC_140215.1, read on the forward strand.
CGAGCGACTGGTAGCACGCGAGCGACGAGTTGGAGACCCCTGATCTAGCGCTCCGCTTTGTAGGCTACATACTCCATACTTTTTTGCTACTTTGTAACAACTTTCTGCGGCCAGCGTTTCTGGAAATTACTTTTTTAGACATGTCACCTGACTAAATGAAATTTAAGACCTAGGATGAAAATTTGTCCGTTTTTAAGACTTTTAAAAATACGGGATATTTTACGGGAAAATACTAAAACGGGAAGACAGCGGGAAAAGAGTTAAAATACGTGAGAAACCCGGAAAAAACGGGAGGGTTGACAGCTATAAGTTAAATTGCCGATTGTGTGAACTTGTTCCAATCAGTCGACCCCAGCATATATATCACACAAGGGAAAAACATTTAATTACTGGTAAATTAAGACGATTGAAATGTACGAGCCTGAGTGTAGTCTGTAGAGGTCCGCAGATTTGGAATGAGCTTGAGGAAAATTTAAAATTGTTGCATTCTGTCTCCGTTTTCAAGAAAAAACTTAAGGGAAAATTGCTTTTATCATACACTTTTTGATCACTTTGTAAGTGTCATACTTGTGCTGGGATTGTCTGTTTGTTTGTAGTGTTTGTGTCTTGCTGTATTTGTATATTTGTTTGTTTTGTTCGTATATTATGTTGTATGTTGTTATTGGGCCCCCTCCTAAAAGCTTTAAAGGAGAACTCCGGTCAATTTTAACATTGAGCTCATTTTTTTGTACATTTGGAGTGCTGTCAATACAGAGAACAACGACAAAAATCGGTGTTGCCTACACCGAGTTATTCTATTTTTAAAATTTGCACCCTATTGACTTCAATGGGGCAAGTAGTAAGCCTGCTTTTTAGCCTCTTAACATCCTTTAAGTGTCATTACAAGTGCACAGAAAATGTGAGTGATTCCTTCCGAGTGAACACGGGTGGATCTGACTGCAGTAGATGTTAGAGATATTAATAAAAATGAAGTTAATTCAGCCAGCGCTCATACCTTTGTTTACATCCTGTTTTCGGTGGAAGGCCATAGTAGTCGATTGTGGAGTTCACGCGCGTGATCATAGGTACTAAACCTATGCGCATGAACTCGACAATCGATTACTATGGCCTTCCACCGAAAACAGGATGTAAACAAAGGTATGAGCGCTGGCTGAATTAACTTCATTTTTATTAATATCTCTTAACATCTACTGCAGTCAGATCCACCCGTGTTCACTCGGAAGGAATCACTCACATTTTCTGTGCACTTGTAATGACACTTAAAGGATGTTAAGAGGCTAAAAAGCAGGCTTACTACTTGCCCCATTGAAGTCAATAGGGTGCAAATTTTAAAAATAGAATAACTCGGTGTAGGCAACACCGATTTTTGTCGTTGTTCTCTGTATTGACAGCACTCCAAATGTACAAAAAAATGAGCTCAATGTTAAAATTGACCGGAGTTCTCCTTTAATAGCTTCTTCGGGGTTTCCCCTTTTTCCACAAAAAATATACTATTGTATTTTGCCTTTAAAATTATGACGTGTGTGAAATAAACTTGAAACTTGAAACTATTAGAGAATTTAATTTTAATGCTGATAGCTTTATGATCTGTGAGTGGAGTAGAAATAATGTCAACTTCTACACCATCTTTGTTAAATCTGACAATAACCAGAAGTAAATTTTGGATTGACTAGACCCTGATTTATTACTCCAGGTAAATGACTTATTATGTGGAAATTTGGCTCTCCAAATATCTGTAAGATTGAATTTATCCATAAAGTTTTTAAGATTGTTGTTATTTATGTTACACAGTAAAATGGAGTTAAATTTAACACCGCTCTGTGTTTATATGGGAACCACCAGCAGGGTGTTAAAAGTAACACTGATTCAGTGTTAGGGTGCTTTCACACCTGCCTCATTTAGTTCGGTTGAATCACACTAGAGTTCGTTTTTCCCATTGGTGCGGTTCGTTTGGGCAGGTGTGAATGCGGCAATCGCACTCGGGTGCGCAACAAAAGCGGACCAAACAAGCTCTAATCTACTCGAAGAGGTGGTCTCGGTACGCTTTCAAACGAACTCTGGAGCGGTTCGTTTGTGGAGAGAACGTGATCCGACTTCGAACAGAACCAACTGCCAAAGAACTGCGCATTTTTGGACTACAGTTGCCGTAGTCAGCTGCGCTGTACATTATGGGATGAGGAGAAATGTTTGTTGACAATTTGCACTGTAAGCATGGCAGCTCGCGGACAGACTTGGAGTTGTGAGGAGGTGCAGAGCCTAATAGAAATTTGGTCTGATGACCATATTAGGTCCCAACTGTCAAAAACCCACAAGAATAGCGAAATCTTTGCTTTGTTTAGCAAGCAGCTCAGGGAAAGGGGATTTAATAGGTCTGTGGAACAGTGCCGGGTTAAGGCAAAGAAACTTCGCCAGCAGTACATACAAGTGCGGGATGCACTTAATAAAACAGGCAGCTCAGGTAAGGAGAAAGACAAGTTCCCCTGGTATGATGACCTCGACAAAATACTACAATCAACCTGACGTTGATCCGGTCGATGTTGTTGAGTCCCATGATAGTTCAACATTGCCATCGTCAGATTCCAATGATGCTACTGATGCTAGCACAGTTGACCGGGCTACCGAATCTGACACGGAGATTGACGGTGAGTTTATTTCGTTTTTGCACTTGCCAATACCAACCACTTGTTTCAGAAGTTATGGTGTAACTTTAGGCATAGATTGTAGTATACTTTGCCTTGCCAATATGACAGCCAGTTAGGATACTGCACATTAACCAAAAGCAGCTAAATAAACATGTTGCTTGTTTTCATGTTATATTCTATTCGTTATACTCACACACACTGCATTGTGTATATAGCAACATGCATTGTAATGTATTTTTTTTCTGCATTAAAATGACATGAGTAACACAGAGAAATTGTGTATTTCAATAAACAGTGGGAGATTCAAGCAGCATATCTGTGATGGAGATGTCACAAACACCGTTGCTGATGCAGGACTGTCTGTTGATCCAAGCAGTGTCAATAAAGAAGACATCAGAGGAGGGAGACTGCCCATTCCTGGAGCCAAGGCTCGAAAAAGAAAGAGAAAGTCTTGCCAAGCTGATGATGGAATCGAGGCATATATGATGGACAACAGAAGGATGCTGAACGAATTGCATAGAGCTGAACAGACTCAGGTGGCTCAAGAGGCTTCCAGTTTTGAGAGAATACTTAAAGCACAACAGGAGGCTGAGGAGAGAAGATTCCTGATGATGCAGGCACAGCAACAGGCCACTAACCAGATGTTTCTGCAACTAATGGGCACTCTTGCAAGTGCGTTGAATCCTGATAAGCTTCAACCTCATTCCTCAACAATGCCAGCCTGGACCATGACACCCCCACCAACATCAATCCCTAGTCCTTGGTCCTTGTCCCTTGTCCCAGCCATTTCATCCAAACCAGCTGCCTGTGATTCGTCCACATCAGCACCGGCAATCCGAGTCTCCATCCACCCAAGATGAACATCCTAGCACTTCATCCATTATACATGACATTAATAGCACACACTACTACAACATGTAGTCCCCCCCCCCCCCCCCCCCCCAAAGTAGAAAATACTTTTTTTTTTTTTTTGTGTAGGCCTTAAATGTACACAACCATTATTTGTGTTTTTTTAATTGCTAGGCAAAAGGTAATGTTTTCTGTTTAGTGTTCTGTATATATTTCAGCAGAAATGACTACTTTGTGTGCGTTTACAATACCCAGAAATATGCTACCTCATTTTATTTTATTTTTACTAATGTAATACACTAGAATATATAATATAAAGTAAAAGGAGGATTTTTTTCCCCCCGAATATATAGCTTTAAGCTTGATTTTTTTATTGTGATTTCAAGCAATCTACCAAAAAATTCACAGCATGACATGTTAAGATGTTAAGAACTGTGGTTCTTAGAACTGTGGTGTGTGTTTACAAGTGTAACATGTACATGTACAAGTGTTAGCAGGCAGCTGAATGACTAGTGGGAAGCACAAACCTCCCTGAGACCTTATGACCACCACTTACGCTCCGAAATAATGGTGGCGTGCCTTTAGCTTTACTGTGTTCGTGTGTGGTCTTTCACGTGTGAGTTCGGGGTTCAAATCACAAGCAATATGTTACCTAATTTTCAAGGTTTTCTTATCATTCAAAGAAAGAGTACAACATTTTTGCTATTAGTAAAAGGAGGGTTGCTATTTTTCATTTGTTAATTTGAAACAATCTACCAGACACAGCACTGTTAAAAAAAAAAAAAAAAAAACATTTTATTTTTGAAATGGAGAAAAATAATGTTTGTCCAGATGTGTCAACTTTACATTTGTTACTAATTAAACAGGAAATAGTGTTCCCATTCCATCCATTTTAAATCAGACAAAACTTCAGTATGTGTTGGTTCTTATACTAGCACATAAGAATAAGCAACATGACATCATGACTTTGCGTAAACATGTCAAGTCAAGTGGCGTGTTATCTATACGCATTTTGAGCTATCCGCGTGTATGTCCACGCCGTTAAATGTCTGAGTGATTCCGAGTGTATGTCTACGCCGTTAAATGTCCGAGCGAAACGAAGCAAAATGTAAATCTACATCTGGGGAGCGATATTTTTTTACTAGGATGGTAGGGGAAGACTCATAAATGGTATTAATCAGTGACAGGTAGGTTTAGGGACGGGTTGGGGTAAGTCATATATATTTATATAGAGAGTAATGTAACGTTAAGTCAACGGCGTTGATAAACACGCTGAAAAGCGATTATGCGTGTTGATAGCACGCCAAAAATGGAAATACGAATTGGCGTGTCATACATACGCCATTTCATGAGATCAGTCTGGAATAAGTGAAAATGAACTCATCAAGGGAGATAACAACTATTTAACATACTGAATACTAAATGCAGAGTATTTGCAGGTGTTGACCATTCATATTGTAGCGAAGTAGCTACACAATGCATTTCTAATGTCGTGTTGCTGCTGTGTGTGTCCCTGCTCATCATGTACAGATCCTTCTTCCTCTGCAACGGTTTCTCCCTCCAGAAATTCATCCTTTTGTATCTCACAGAAATTATGCAGCACACAGCAAGCAGACACAATGAGGCTTACAAAAGTTATGTGGGTCTCATTTTCTTTAAGAAGGCAACGCCAGCGTCCTTTGAGGCACCCAAAGGCACGCTCAACGGTCATATGGGCTTGGCTCAATCTGTGGTTCACGAGTTCACACTTACAAATAAGACAGATAGAATAAAAGCGTATTTGGCGTGCTGTCCGAGGAGAGGGCTCCGGGCTCGGTATTCGGCCCGAACCCAGAGTACTCCCCCCATATTCCTGGCTGTAAAAGAATGAGCCAAGAGTGAGGAGTCAGTGTGGTGGAGGGATGCTGAAAAACTGTCAAGGAATGTTAGGTGAGTTGACAGAGTGAATATATATATGCTTCTTGTCATGCTGATTAGGGTAGACATAATTGTTTGATGACAAGTAGATTGGATTGATTATTTGAACGTCCCGAACTTTGTTTATAAAACATCATTTGAAGTTGAGCTGCTGTGGTGTTACTGCTCCTCCCTCTAGGTAAGCTTTCATGAGCCAAGTTAGAGGGTAAGCCGAATCACCCAAAAGAAAAACAGGCACGTTGACCCCCTCAAACGTTTTAGTCCAGTGAGGTAAAAGAGTGCCTGCACTGCCACGCTCATACAATGATGAGAGGGAGAAAACACGGGCATCGTGTATCTTACCTGGTCGTCCAACATTAATGTCCCAAAATCTCATTCTATGGTCCACCACACCTTGCAGAATGATGGAATAGTCTCCCTTCTGATTGTAATAGCAAGATAAGTTGTCAGGTGGAGCTCTGATCTTGATATGGGTTCCATCGACCTTGAGTGTCCAGAAAGGCGCCAAATAAATAAAATGTATTATTATTATTATTATTATTATCTATCGCATCTGCCACCTGAGGGAATTATCTGCCTGATCTCTGCTGCAGAGGGATGCTTTATGTACAGAGGCTTCATTACCACATTTATGGCAGTCACAACCTCTTGGGTGATAGTGCAACATGTTGATAACCCAACACCAAACAGTTGTGAGATGGATCTGTACTCCAGGTTTGTGGATAACCTCCAAATACGAATTGCAGCACAAGCCTCTACAGGCACAGCCTGTCTGTATTCAGTGTTCTGTCGTGTCAGCCAGGGCCGGAGAGTGTCACACAGTAGTTTGAAACTGCCTCTTCCCATTCTGAAGTTTTTCAGCCAATCATCGTCTGTCCAGGTGGCGTTGATGTGGGGCCACCAACTTTCATTACGTGGGTGTGTCCAAATGGTCCTGTGTTTAACATAAAGATGAAATTGGTCATCTAGTCATTATGATAACTTTCAGGAAAATAACTCTTAATTTAAATTATTATTATCATATGTAAACTGCTTTCATTAATATTGTTAGATGAATGCTATGTTATTTTTGCAATTAAGATTTTACACCTTTAATAAGGTTTCTCACTTAATAAAATTACTTTATGCTATAACATATGCCTGTAATCTGGACAGATATTTTAAATTGTTTAATGACAAGCAAGCAGATACATAGGTAGGATTAACAAACCTTCTTCAACGTCAAAATTAAGGACTTTCCAGACCCAGTTCCCTCAAATTCAAGGACTCAACACGGCATAGTGAGAATGTTTATGATGAGAACTTGTAGGCATTATAGATGCTCACAGAAAACAATTTTAAAGAGAGAAAGGGCACAACATTACCTTTTTTGGATGATGAGCATGTCACTATTTAGAGAAACATTAATGCACGCCTCCTCCTGAAGTGACCTGCATTACGTGTATGCGCGTTGTGCACATGCTACATGTGTGCACGCGTGCAGTGCATTAACACATTATTTTCGAGCCACATCCTCACCTCATTCTCAAATATTATTGTTTGTCTAAAGTGGTGTAGACAAAGTATATAGTAAAATAAGACAAGGGATACAATCAGCCCACACAGTCGTCTCTCCATAGTAAACAGCGGTGCGTTGTCTGCCGGATTTTCCACCTCTTTGTTTACTTCCGGGAGTTCTGTTGGAATTTTCCCACACGTTAATTCTGACCAATCGAAGTGCAATTATGGAAATGCGTTCAAGACACATCTGGCCAACGAGTGATGTGGATGTTGTCACGTGACTTTTGGTTTGTTTTATCAAATCATAAACTGATTCGGACCAGAGCGATCAGTGTGGTGTGAAAAGGAACCAAAACGCCTGAAAAATGCTACAAAGTATCATTTTTCGCCATTGGTCCGGACCAAATGAAACGAACTACAGGGCTGCGTTCAGCCCCGACAAAACGTTGCACAACGTTTTTAAACAGAAACGGTGATGCGTTGAACACACTGTTCTGATGACGCAAGAGTTGCAACTATGGCAGCTGAGAAGGCCATTCTTTGTGTTCTTTGTGAAGAATTTTCTGAGCCTTATGAAGTCGGTATAAATATGTGTTTAATACTACAAAATATGCCCGATGTTACAGTTACTGCACTTGCCGCCCAGAACAAAAGAGAACATCCCAATCGAGTGAAGGGATTTGTGGAAACTGAAATGGAAGCACACATCTTACCTAATTCAGACTAAAACACATCTATTTAGCCTCACATACTGACTTTATTTGTAGTTCATACTGTTTTAATACCCTGTATTTTCTTTCTCATTTTTAGGAAAAGCACTTAATTACCATTGTTTATTTCTATACCAAATGTCATACACTTGCAATGAAGCTAAAAATATAAACAACTACATCATTATGTTGATATCCTATATTTTTACAATAAAACTTACGACAAACATGTCTTCTAATATCCTCAGTTGTTGCGAATGCCGAGCTGCATCGAACACATTTGTAAATTACTTTTCTTGAACCCATTGTGCGAGTTCACTTTAATACGGCATGCTTTATATACATGTTGCTGCTGATTGGACTGCAGTTCTGACACACCCACCAAACAAGAGAAAACGTATCTCAAACCCCGTTGCACACCGGTGCACGCCGTTTCCAGGAAACATGACATTCAACCCGGAAACCGTAGCTAAACGTTGCGCACCGCTTTGAACTTGAACGTGCCCCAGATGTGAAAGCACCCTTAGAGTTAATGAGATAATTAAGTGATTAATTGAGTGATGATTGAGCATTGAAGACACCTTTAGTATATTTACACCACAGTGGGCTGTATAAGGAGTAAAGAAGTACAGTGTGCCCTGAAAAGAGCTATTTTAACATCATCTGTATATAAAATTTACCAGCCAGCATATTAGCCTGCCCATACAACTTACAGCACTGGCGCTGCACATCATCGTCATCATTTAAATCATGTCTAATGATGTGACCCAAGTATTTAACTTTATTTACCACATTTAAAACTTGGTCATCTATATAGAAAGAAGGAACATTAAGGTTAAGGTCCTCTTTGGTTCAATCATAACCACACTCTTTTTAATATTAAATTTAATATCATGCTGCACACCATAACTTGAACATACTTGACGCAGCTGTGGTAATCCAGTATAAGGAGACATAATAACTAAATCATCATAATACATCAGATGGTTAATAAGACTACCACCTATTACACATCCAGGGCCCTATTTTAACGATCTGAAACGCAAGTGTCAAAGCGCAAAGCGCAAGTAACTTTGTGGGCGGGTCTTGGCGCTGTTGCTATTTTCCCGGCGGGATAAATGACTCTTGCGCCTGGCGCAAATGTAAAAGGGGTTGGTCTGAAGTAGCTTCATTATTCATAGGTGTGGTTTGGGCGTAACGTGAAATAAACCAATCAGAGCGACATCTCACATTCCCTTTAAGAGCAGGCACTCTTGTTCTAAAGCGGATTCCTATTATAACGGTGGATTTGCCAGGCGCACGACAGGAGCGGTTCACAGCCGAGGAGACCAACGTTCCCGTCAGGGACGTTGGGGATGGAGAAACACACCCAAATTAACTTCGGTTAAATAGGCGTATGATAATTTGGGTAAATGTGTAAACTAGATGTATGCTTTTATAATAAACTGTATATCTATCTATCTATCTATCTATCTATCTATCTATCTATCTATCGTAATAATGTATGATTTGCAAAAATGATAACTGCTGCTTCTGTGTAGATGAGAGAATCAAAGTGTATGCGCATTGTGCACACGCTACATTGATTAAAGGGATAGTTCACTTTGAAATTAATTTTTGATATGTTTTAGCTTACCTCAAGGGCATCCAAGATGTAGGTGTCTTTTTTTCCGCAGTAGTTTCAATTTTGATATTTTTAGGTCAAACCGTTCTTGTCTGTCAGTCATATAATGCAGGTCGATGGTCACTGTCTCAAAACACAAGCACAGAGTCCAAATTAAAACAATTCCCCATCGTCCAAATTAAACAATTCCCCATCGTAAGTACACATTGATGGCCTAAGACACGAAACGAGCGGTTTGTGTGAGAAAACGAACAGTATTTATATCGTTGTTATCTCTTGAACACAGCACACGTCCAAATGATCTGACGGCGCGGGCGGGTATAGATGTATACACTAGATGTCGCTTGGCTACGGTTTCGTTCCAATGAACTGCAGTAGCCAAGGCGACATCTATTTATATATCTATACCCGCCCGCGCCGTCAGATCATTTGGACGTGTGAAATACTGTTCGTTTTCTCACACAAACCGCTCGTTTCGTGTCTTAGGCCATCAATGTGTACTTACGATGGGGAATTGTTTTAATTTGGACTCTGTGCTTGTGTTTTGAGACAGTGACCATAGACCTGCATTATATGACTGACAGACAAGAACGGTTTGACCTAAAAATATCAAAATTGAAACTACTGCGGAAACAAAGACACCTACATCTTGGATGCCCTTGAGGTAAGCTAAAACATATCAAAAATTAATTTCAAAGTGAACTATCCCTTTAAGGCCAAGCATGCGCCCTTAAAATAGCATATGAATAACATGCGCAACGCGCCACTGACTTTAAACTGTTTTTTTTCGGTCAGTGGCGCAATTGTTTTCTAAACCTGTAAAATAGCATGAGGGAACGTTTGCGCCGGAACACGCCTCCTCTTTGCGCTGAACCGCCCCGGGGAGCGCAAGTGTATTTCTTAGTTAACCGACGTGCTTCTGTGGAGGGAAAAGTCCGCTTTGCGCGGGTGCAAAATAGGAATGATACATGCGTCGGTGTACAAAGTCAATTGCGCTGGGTGCAAGATAGGGCCCCCAGTCTTACAATCATTTAACTCTATAGATAGACCATCCATGTACAGGTTAAAAAGAAGAGGTGAATATACCCCCTTGCCGAACCCCATTCGTCATATAAAAGGGTTCCGATACATTCCTACCCCATTGAACTTTTAAGGTTTGATGTATATACCAAAAATGTAAAATCCTTATCAGATATGGGGAAACCCCTCTTTCTTGCAATTTTATAAATAACTTAGTAAGATTGACTTGATCAAACGCCTTAGATTCATCTAAAAAACACATGAAAACTGTGGAATTATGTCCATTATACTTACTAACCACTTCTTTTATTGAATATATGCATAAATCAGTGTCATGCTTACTTTTGAACCCAAATTGATTTAGTTATTAAATATTCTTTGAGCCTATTCATGAGGATTTGCTCAAATACTTTTCAGATCACACTTGCCAAAGGGATTGGCCTATAGGTTTCTGTCCCAGATATTTGAGCCGTTTTATTAAGTGTGCTTGCTGAAAGCAGCACACTTATTGTTCTTCTTAAGTTTTCTTCTTCTTATTATTATTATTATTCCCGGGAGATACATTTTGGCCAGCTCCTGCGCCTCGGCCCTTTGAGACAGAAACACCGTTCCAACTTTAAAACGTCCGGTCAGTACCGGTGTAAGTTGCTCGCGAAGATGACATCACGAGTCCATGTCGTTCGTCCGCCATATTGGATTGAACAGAAAGCGAAACTAAATTTTCACAGGTCACAAATTTGGTCCGAACTTCACGAAACTGGACGTACATGATCCTTGGACCAAGCCTCACAAAAGTTACTAGAAGGATTTTTGATTTTCGGAAGCGTTTGCCCGTCACAGCCAAACGAAATCGGCGGTGTGGTCGCCAAACAGGAAGTCGTCCATATCTCAGGAACTCTGTCACGTATCGAAACCAAACTTTGCACATGAACTCGGGGCTCCAATGTGAGGATGCACATGATTTGATGTGTTTTTGTGGGTTTTTTTTTTTTTTTTAGGCTAATTGACAAACCCATTTACCTATGTCTATGCAAAAGAGTTTCACCTCACACTTTTAATGTTAATGCATTTAGACAGTAGGTAGCACTGTTGTATTACATTTCACAGAGCTGCCAAGTCAGTGTATAGACTGCATTCGTTTTTACTAGGTTTGTCTTAATAAATGCAGGGCCTGAATTTCGTTTTTTAAACTGGGAGGGAATTCCCCGCTTACATGGGTCATGGGGGGATCTAAAAATTATGGGGGGGGGGCATAACTTTTGATGCATCGGTCTAATTTAATCATCTTCATTTATTAATATCTACAGATTTGTATGCATGAATTGTGCATTTCCAGTTCTCAAAACAGTTAATAACAAAACCAAAAAAAACTTTATACAAAATACATCATCATGATCATGCTCTTCTTCGCTAACCGAACAATTCATTGTCTGTGGCTGTGTTTGTGCGCGCGGGAAATATGCTGCACATAACAATAGAAAATAAGTCACATGCTCAAACAATCAACAACGTCGCTCTAGATGTGTAAAAACAAGTGGAAAGTGCGGGCACACCGCTGTCTCCTTTCCACAAGTGCTTGCTCTCCCGTGGCGTCTGTCGTTGCTATGCAACCATGAACTGCACTCTCCATGATGACAAGGAAGTATCAGCAAAAGATTAATAGATTTCTAGCCCTTGCATTAGCTTTTCTACTAGATATATTTATGGAGATGAAAAATAATAAGGCGCCCTGTACAGCTATGATCAGCTGTTCGGCCGAACATTCAATGTTGTTACGCTGCAAGCTGATCAGTTGGTTCGTTGCTGCCGCGCTCTATCACTCGTACACCATAAAGAGCAAATTGTTTTTTAATGTTTCAATTTCTTGATTAAAATGACATAATTTGGAAGCGGATCATTTCTTCACAAACAGCTCATTATGACTCAATGTTAGAATGCTGCACCTACACTCTATAGTGTGAATAAGATCAGCGCAACGCAGACCACTGCATTGACAGCGTGAAACACATGATCTGTCTACGACCAGGGCTCAGCGGAAGACAGAAAATGCCGGTCCAGCGCTGATTGAGGAATTAAATTCGAAAATAAAAGACAGTTCGACATCTTTTTTCTCGCATCTGTGAATTTATTTTTTAATCATTTGCTCTGAGATGAAGCGAATATATTTGTGCGGGAATTTCTTGCACTATAAAAGCTAACCTTGCGGGAATGGTTTAAATTATGCGCAATCCCCACATTCCCACACCGAAATTCAAGCCCTGAAATGGCAGCGGGATGTGTAACTCTAGCATATGGAGCATATGTCATATAAAGTTAGCGTTATCATACAGCGTTATCCATGTTGTTGCGACTGCATCGCTAGAGTAAGCTAATAGTGAAACTGATAGCGTTTTTCATTTAATTACAATATGAGGACTGACGGTAGGCTGTAAAAATCTGCGTTTCTGTGTAGGTGATGACAACCATCTTGACAGCAGCAATCAAAGCATCGTGCTAATTACGGTAGACCTTAATTTGAGATAGTAAATTTGTTCCTAATCAAAGGGAACACTCAACCACAGAACAGCTGGGTGAGTTTTGTATTGGCTTATTGGATACAGTAAATGAAGACTGTCAACTTCTTTTCAATACTATTTCATCACCCAAAACACTCCCACTCTCTGCTGTATAACCAAATATTTCAAAACCAACAACCAAGCCACATAAACAATGCCATTGGCACTAGTCTACATTGCAGACATGTCTCTTAATGCACATAACTTTTCACCTTTTTGCACAATCTTGAAAAAAGTAGGGTAGAGTGGGGGAAAACGCCCCCCTGGGGTAAAACGCCCCCCACCTGTTTTTCCCAAAATAACCACTAAAAGTAGTCAAGATACATTTTTACTGTTGCTATGCACTACGTTGATAACGGGGATATACAAATCTCTATGGAGAAGCTGACACCAGCGACACATTTGAAGAGAAGAGGATTACAGGGTAAATGCTATAATTTTCAGATATTAGTAAATAAGTGTTTAAGAGAATATTGTTCTGCAGGATATCGCAGTGATGTATGATAGATGAATAGTGAAGTCAGTTTTTTTATGATCATATATTATTTATAAGGAATATAATTGTATTTAAAAAAAATTTTTTTTTTTTTTTAAACTCATAGCTTGTGGGGTAAAACGCCCCCTACGCTGAGGGGTAAAATCTATATATTTGAACAAAACATGAAAAAATTACCTCAAGTGAGCATTAACTAGCTAGCTTGCTAGCAAATTTAGCTCACTGATGGAAGGTAGTTAAATTTGGCTATTTAGGACATTTCTGAAATAAATATTAATATATATACATGTTGATACATTACTTGCCTTTTACCTTTAGAGATTAAAAACTATTGTCTGTTAATTTTGCTGTTGATCTATGAAGCAAACTGGTTGGTAAGAAAGGGGGCATTTTACCCCACCTTGGAGGGCGTTTTACCCCACCGCTGGGGCAAAACGCCCCCTTTGTACAAAAATATTTTCAGTGAAAATACTAATTAATTATGAAGGCTGAGCAATTTTAATATTTGGTGAATAACTCCTGCCATAGTCACTCAAAACCGGGATGGCAATTCTAGTCACATTTATGTTTTGTTTCACTGTAATGTCACATTTTCCTTAAGGGGGGCGTTTTCCCCCACTCTACCCTACTATTGTTGAAATTCTCAGATCAAGCAAACTTCAACGCACCCTTAATCCACTACCTGCTCACGTTAGTGAACCGCACTCAAGCAAGCACACTTCGCAGTTCCTCCGGAAATGCATTCTAGTCTTTAATAACTGGCACTAGTAAAACTGTTATCATGGAATCAGGTTGCACACCATGGATTAAAAATCCTGTAAAACACAAAGGAAGTGTGCAACCTGATTCCATGATAACAGTTTTACTAGTGCCAGTAATTAAAGATTACTGTCCAAATGCAGTTTTACTAGTGCCAGTAACGCTATAGCATGCTTCAACTGTTCAGCTGTAATTCGATCTGGACCACATGCTTTATTCTCAGCCAATTTATCAATTGCGTAACTGACCTCATCAGGTGTAATAAACATACCTTCATCGTTCAACACATGACCAACTTTGAATTCCTTCCTCTCAACACAATTAAAAATATCTCCATAATATTTTCTCCGCAAGTTAACAATATTCTCAGCCCCAGTTGGCAGAGATATTTTACTATTATTGATAACCTTAACTTCTTTCCAAAATTCATAGACATTATTTTGCTGAAAGTTCCTGGCCATTGAGTTTGCTCTCATGGACAGCTTGTTTCTTTTTACAAAACGTACAGCATATTTAAATTTAGCATTTGCCAATTTATTTTGCTCATATTCTGGGCCATACCGAGCTTTACCCATTAAAACCCAGTTTTTAAATGCTTCTCTGGCCTGCAAATGCAGTTCAGAAACATATTCATTCCATCCAGCCCTAAAATTATCATTTTTAACCCTTTTTTGACAGAAAGGTCTACTGACATTATTTAAACAGGCCACTATTTCATCATACATCACACATAGATCACGCTTATGCTTAGGATTCTTACAATCGACATTATCACACACAATAGTCTCAGTTGACACTTCTATATTGCTTAACCTCTTCTCTGTCAATAGTTTATATTCCCAAAGATCATTTTCTGTGAGTCTTGCCCAGTCTAATTTTCCACTTTGTTCAAAATTTTCACAATTAGTCATATCAGGTAAACTTTCAACTTTTAAATTTTGACATACCAAGTCGCCTTTTTATCTCATAATAATGACTTAAAGGAGAACTTGGTAACTTTTTTAACTTAATAAAACTGTCTAGAAATCATTTGGATGGTTAAACAACCTGTTCTGGTGATATTGGTGACTTTCCCCGCTCCCCCCAGCGTTCCCAGGCGGAAAACCAACCTTGCAACTTGGGGACTACCGTCCCGGCAAGATAGAATTTGGAAGTCTCGTGAGAAGCGAGAACTAGAACGAGAACGAGCGCGAAACACAAATTGCTTTACGGCAATTCGACATAAACACCCACGCATGTATGATGTATTACCAGATTACCCACCTCGGTAGACATAGCTCCACACGATACAGTTGGCTTGCTCCGATCAAAACAAACGCACATGAGCAGCGGTAGAGAGGGGGAGGAGGCCGCCGCAAGTGAGTTTTATTACGACCGTGTTGTGAAATATACGCCCCCCCCACAGCTGTAGGGGGAGCTCGTGGGGAAAACATGCGACAACAAAAGGGAAAATCAGCGAAGAAGTGACTAGAGTTCGCTAGAGTTGCAGAGTTCTCCTTTAAGTAGGCCAGATGTCATATTATGTGGTGGGAATGGGCTTCCATAGTAGGCTACAAACAAATTCCTATAGGCTACATCAAGTTATGAAGCAGGTAGATAGAATCCTCATGCAAAGGCAAACTCGCAATGTGATTGGGGAAACATTCAAATCACAGAACTGGCCAGAGTGCTCAGGACGAGTTTATCATGTAGAGGAGCAAGGGGTGATCAGCCTTCTTAAATTCTTATGTGGTAACACTTTACAATAAGGTCTCATTTGTTAACATTGGTTAATGTATTAACTAACATGAACTAACAATGAGCAATAGCCTACATTTGTTACAGTATTTATTAATCTTTACAACCCTGTGTCTCCTGCTCCTTCAATTGGATTTGTCTGCCGCCAGGTGGCGATTTTGTTGTTTTTGTCACGTGTAAGGAGAGAGGACCCAAAAGCAGAAGGCAATTTGACAATGTTTAATGGTTGAGACACAGTTCAGGTAAAGAACACAGGTGGCCGCAAGGCATGAAAATCCAACAGAAAGTCTCTCAGTATTAAATCCAACAGAGGAATAATCTCAGCCAAAGGGAACAGAAAGTCTCTCAGCAGTAATGCAACAAAATATACGGTCTGGACCGGCAACGGGAAAACCCTGGAGGTAGAGAGAGAGGCTTCAGTCTCTGTACATGAACATGGTAAAGTGAAAATCAAACACCTTGGAAATGAAAGGTATGTACAATGTTTTTAGGAATGGCACAAAGGTCTCTGTCTTTGGATCATTGGTTATCTTTGGATTATGTTGTGTTGTAAATAAATCAAACAATCTAAAAGCCATTCTTTTTTAAATCTCCTCATTCTTTGTGCAAGGTTGCTCAGAATGATAGGGGCCTGATAGCTCATGATAGGGGCCTGATAGCTCCTAATAGGGCAGTTAGAGGAGGGTCTTTGTCTTTCTCAGGTGTGAAAAGCGTACATATTAATGAGCTCCCGCATAAAGCTTTGTGGCACAAAACACGTCGTAAAATTTTTAAATCAATATATTGTCTTATCTGAATGAGCAGTCAGGGTGATTTTCACATCGGTTTAGAGCAAATATTCTAGGCTACGTCATACAATTTTCAAAAGTCTTGTGAAGAAATAATCAGTATGGGTTTCATGGCCTTATTTCAATGAGAATTTTTTTTTTTGTATTTTCACAAACCACGCATAAATGTCATTATCTCAAAACTACAAACTTTTACATACATGCTGCTGATATATTATTGTAGCAGAGTTTGTGCTGAATACAGTGTAATTAGACTTTAGCCATGAAAATGTCACAAGTAACAGAAATAAGCACAAATGTCAGAGCATGTCAGAACACCTCCAGGGCCCAGAAAACACCTCAGACCCCAGAGGGTTAAGGGTGGAAAGCCAAACCCTCTGTCCAACTGAATAACGGGGGCTTTTGACACGACGTCTGTTATCGGCCCGCCGAGTACGGGTACGAGTCTTGCAAAGGACGGATCTGACCCCTCTCCAAGTACGTTTAGCACGTTGAATAAAGGCTTTGACGGACGGCATCTTAGAATCAGCGTCTTGTGAGGAAAAGAGCGGAGGTTGATAACCAAGACAACACTGAAAAGGAGATAAACCTGTAGCAGAGGACGGGGCGGAATTGTGAGCGTACTCTGCCCAGGGAAGCTGTTCTGACCAGGAAGCAGGATTACGGAAAGCAAGACTACGGAGGATGCGCCCGATTATCTGGTTGGCTCGCTCGGCCTGGCCATTGGTCTGTGGGTGAAATCCGGAGGAGAGACTAGCCGACACTCCAATAAGACGACAAAACTCCTTCCAGAATAAGGAAGAGAATTGGGGACCCCTATCAGACACGACGTCGGTGGGGAGACCATGGATCTTAAAAATCTGGTCGACGACAATTTGGGCTGTCTCCCTAGCGGACGGGAGCTTAGGTAAAGGAATAAAGCGGGCAGCTTTGGAAAACCGGTCCACGACTGTAAGTATCACGGTGTTTCCCTCAGAGGGAGGGAGACCCGTGATAAAATCCAAGGCGATGTGCGACCACGGGCGAGACGGTAACGGAAGAGGACGCAGCAGCCCCGCTGGGGGCGAATTACCTGACTTAGTCTGGGCGCAGACAGAACACGAAGCGATGAAACGGCGTATGTCACGCTCACGAGAGGGCCACCAGAAGCTTTGGCGGATAGCGGCGACGGTGCCCCTAACACCGGGATGGGCAAATAATTTGGAGGCGTGACCCCATTGAAGAACAGCGAGACGAGCGGAAGGAGGAACGAACAAAAGGCCCCTTGGACAAAGACGGGGAGTAACGGCGTGGGCCAGGGAACGTTTGACCAACCGTTCTATTCCCCAGACAGCTGCGCCCACCACCATACCTTGAGGAAGGATCTCCTCCTTTGTGGGAACAACTTCTGGAGAAGCGAACTGTCGCGAAAGCGCATCTGGCTTGAGGTTCTTAGAACCAGGACGGTAGGAGATGGAAAAGTCAAAACGCGTAAAGAAAAGAGCCCAACGGGGGCCTCCTTAGTCCAAAAGAAATGGACCTTAGCAGACGTGAGAGCTGAAAGAGGAGCGGCGATCTGGCTAAAGTTACGGATAAACCGACAGTAAAAATTCGCAAAGCCCAAAAAACGTTGAAGAGCGACGCGCGAATCAGGAACTGGCCATTCGGTGACCGCACGGACCTTGGAGAGATCCATGCTAATACCCTCCGCGGAAATTACAGACCCAAGAAAGGAGACGGATTGAGCGTGGAAAATACATTTCTCGGCTTTGACAAACAGTCGATTTTCGAGAAGACGTTGGAGAACCTGACGAATGTGCTGAGTATGTACTTGGAGAGAGGGGGAGAAAATTAAAATATCGTCAAGATAGACAAAAACGAAAATGTTCAGCATGTCTCTGAGAACATCGTTAATTAACGCCTGGAACGCGGCAGGGGCGTTGACCAAACCGAAAGGAAGAACGCGATATTCGAAGTGCCCCAGGGGTGTGTTAAACGCCGTCTTCCACTCGTCCCCCTCCTTTATGCGGACAAGATGGTAAGCATTACGAAGATCTAGTTTAGAAAAGATCTTGGCCCCCTGCAGGATCTCGAAGGCGGATGACATGAGCGGCAAGGGATAACGGTTCTTGACCATGATGTCATTCAACCCTCGATAATCTATACAGGGGCGTAATGAACCATCTTTCTTCTTAACGAAGAAAAAACCCGCACCGGCAGGGGAGGAGGAAGATACGATTGTACCTGCGTTTTGGCAATTTGACAATGTTTAATGGTTGAGACACAGTTCAGGTAAAGAACACAGGTGGCCGCAAGGCATGACAATCCAACAGAAAGTCTCTCAGTATTAAATCCAACAGAAGAATAATCTCAGCCAAAGGGAACAGAAAGTCTCTCAGCAGTAATGCAACAGAAATACACGGTCTGGACCGGCAACGGGAAAACCCTGGAGGTAGAGAGAGAGGCTGGGTCCGTTGAGAGCACGGGAACGCCAAACCGTGGACCACTCACGTAGCTGGAGGTTGGACAGAGCAGAGGTGAGGTAACAATGCAGTTAGTCAGGACCACGCACCAGACAGGACACGACAAGACAGGGGCTGGAAAAGCTGGCAAACAGGTACGTAACATTCGGCAATAATCTGACAAAGAACAAAGGAAAGCCTAGAAATAGAGAGTCTAATCAGAGAAGGTGGGAATCAGGTGGGTAGAGAGAGTGTAGAGATGAGGTGATGAGGAACAGCTGAGGATGAATGGGATAATGAATGAGGATGTGTGTGCGTGGAAGGATGTAATAATGAGTGTGACCAGAAGAGGGAGGAAGAGTGTAAGAGAAGGATACCAGGATCATGACAGTTTTGTGTGTGTGTGTCTTGCTGTGTGTTTGAGGGTGGAGTTGAGTGACAGTTGCTGTGGATAACCTGTGTTTAACTGACTGAAAATAAGACGCTTCTATTCCAATGTGCCAGAAGTTTTGTTACCAATGGTTTTTCACAGGCATGTATTTTATCCCCAATTCTCTTCTCTATTTATACAATAGAGATGACTTGTGATACTGATGATTTGATGCTTATAAAATATGCAGATGGCATGGCACTGGTGGGATGTGTAAAGGATATCACTGGACATTTTTTCTAATTTTGTTAATTTTCTAATCGCCTGGACGAAGGATAATTTTTTGCAGCTTAATAACAAAACTAAAGAAATGTGTCGTGGGGCTAATAATGCATGCACACTTTTTAAGCCTTTGTTACTTAATAGAGAGGAAGTTGAGCAGGTGGGATCTTTTAAATACCTGGGTACATAGATTGACTCCCTGTTTACATAATAAGCATTCAAAATGTGTTTTTAAAAAGGCTTACCAACGACTAGGCTTACTGAGGAAATTGAGGAGTTTTAATATTGAAGGATATTCGGTAACACTTTATTTCGATAGTCCACTTTAGACATTCTACTAACTATAAGTAACTTTGCAGCTACATGTCAACTGTCATTATAGTATTAGTAGACTGTCTGCTTAATATTTGCTAAGACTTTATTTTGTTGCTCCCCAACAGACATTCTACTGACTATAAGTAACTTGGCAACCACAAGTTAACTTATTCTCCTAACCCGAACCCTAACACCTAACCATAACCTAACAGTCTACTGACAGTCTACTAATACTCTAATGAGAGTTAGTTGACATGTAGTTGCAAAGTTACTTATAGTGAGTAGAATGTCTAAAGTGGACTATCGAAATAAAGTGTAACTGGATATTCTGATAGTTGTGTATAAATTACTCATTGAACCTGTGTTCACTTTTAACATTGTATCCTGGTTTAACTCTCTTTCTGTTAAATGCAAAAACAGACTCTTAAGGATTATAAACATGGCTGATAAAATTTTTGGTGAGAAAGTACCTCTGTGCTCTGTCTGATCTTTACACTGTGGCAGTGTAACTAACCCTCCTCCACAACTGGTGATGAGATGGACAGTTACACGTTATAACTAAGAAAGGTTCTGCATTGTTTTACACACCTGGCTCAAGGCATGATAGCATTAAGAGGAGGCCACACATAGAAGCACGTTTAAGGTAATATATTATAATACTTAACTGCATTATTATTCATAATATTATTTAAGAATCAATGCTATCAGTATATGTTCAAAGAAAAAATGTGTTGCATATCAATCGAAGGGAACTCTAAATGCCAAAAAGGGGTAGAGAACCCTCGTCAAACTGCCATGTAAAAATACAAATGATCTCCCTTCTCCCTGATAGTTATAGCCACCTCGCAGTCTCTGTTGATGTGTTGTATGAGAATATCCTCCCTCTACAAAAACAACAAAAATCACACCACTCAATCCCTGTAAGATGAAGCTGACCTTGCACATGCCAGTAGAAGCATGTCAACCCGTGCAACTAGTCTTTGCAACTACCCATTGCTTACATCACAGCAGCGCTGAGCTACCGGACCTAGTTGAACACCATGGGTGAATGAAAGCAAAGTGGCAACACTGATACTATTCCTTATATCATAGTAATGCTGAGCTACCGGACCTAGTTGAACACCATGGGTGAATGAAAGCAAAGTGGCAACACTGATACTATTCCTTATATCATAGTAATGCTGAGCTACCGGACCTAGTTGAACACCATGGGTGAATGAAAGCAAAGTGGCAACACTGATACTATTCCTTATATCATAGTAATGCTGAGCTACCGGACCTGGAAAATACCCCATCAGATTGTCCTACCAGTATGAAATAAACAGATGGGATGATCTGTAAGTTTTTAACATGTAGTCCCTGGACAGATGACAGATGATAATATACCCAAAAACAGATGATAATATAAATTGATTATGTAAATTGAAATAAGATTAGTTATTGAGATAATTTATAATCAAGCAGAACAATATAGAAAAGAGATAATCAAATTAATTTCAAAAATTCAAAAACATGCAACAGAGGCACAATACAAAACAAGTAAAACAATAAAAATAGTTATTAATATAAATATGAACTAAATAAGACCACATTGTGCAGCAGACTGTTATCAATGCAAATACACTCAAACTAAACCACACATTTTTTGCACATAAACACATTTAGGCTGTTGAAGTTGCAACATTTAAAATGTGCCCATCTATTGCAGCTCTCACACTGTACCTGAAAATAAAAGAGATGAATATATTTGTAAATTAGTTCATCTAAAACAATATAGAATCTAAAAATATGAAAAGATTTAAATAACAAAAAATGATTTAGCATTTAAATAACAAAATTCTACACACAAAAAAACATGGCACATAAAGTTAAACTATTGCTTTTTGGGTGTGTGTATTATAAGTTGTATACCATTTCAATCATGCTTTCGTTGGGGTCGTCTTCCAGCATGCTGCAAAGCACACAGTACTCTATAATTACCTATAAATACCATTACCTATAAATTTGTTAACATTAATAAGATAAATATGAATTCATTGGGCAATCATATCATAGTGTACTAAATGTCAACATTAACACCGTGAAAAATACTATGTCAGACCTGTTCTGAAATTACATTAAATCATTCTTGCATTACTTTTTGCATCCTTCAAGTTATTTTCAACTCTATGATTTTCTTCTCTCTTTCTATCCCCTCTGTACATTTATTTGGATATTCTTACTTGATTAAATACAATTTTAAGAGTGAAGATAGCATCTACAGAGGTGTACTACATGACATACTGTACATTACAATATTACTACGGTATTACAGAATTAAAACAGCACTCACCTCGACATCCAAGAAGTGTGCAGGCTACTTTCATGCGTGCTGAGCTGAAAGCTTCAGGCGTAGTCTGAACATTGCTGATCGTTCCTGTCAGCAGGTATTGTTCAGCAAACTGAAACATTAATTGACAGATGATTTAATTCAATTCATTACAACATTTCCAGATCTGAAGCCACTTGTGCAAATATATTCACATACATGCAATACCAAAACTCCACAACTGCTGGAATCCATCTGCAGGTCGTGCTTCAGGGTCCGTAATTGCCACTGTGCTGTTTGCTCATCACACCTCTGTTTAAAAAAATTCCTAGATGTCGTTGAGACATTTGTACTGTTTAGAATCGAACAGCATACAAAAAAAAAAAAAGAATAACAGTTCTAACAAGGTTACCTCCAGTTCCGTAGAATTTTATGTTCATAGGAACGTTCATTTCCCATTGGGTCAGTCAGAAGGAGTGTTTTTTCAGGCATGTTGATAATCTAGAATATAATGTCATGTAATCATAAATAAGTTTATTAAACATTTTTAGATCACCACTAACAACTACAGGAAGCTGCTTGGTATAGACACTATCAATCTCTGAAATACTTCTTATGTAAATGGAATAAATAAACCTTTAAATTATTGACCTAAAGCATTAAAGAATGTCTGCAGATTATGGACAAAACTGTTAGGATGTGACTTTGAGATAGACAGAGAGAGAGAGAGAGAGAGAGAGAGAGAGAGAGAGAGAGAGAGATGAGGTAAGTGTCAACACAATGAATTAGTTATTTGCAGGTGAATATAAGGCCCTGTCCCAATAGGAGATACAGATAACAAAGGCTCTTTGCCTTTGTCAGAGAATATATATAGCCTATGTCCCACCATCTAGCTTTAAAAAAAAAAAAATCTATTGGACAATAGCCCAAGATCACTAAAGAAGATTTTCAATAATCTCACTTGCAATGTACTTTGAAAAATACACACGCACCACAAGAATCCAATGTGCTCCAACGTTCACAGGGCACAGCCAAATGTCCTCAATGGGAAACTTCATCTGTGAAAAGTGTTTAATAAGTTTGTGATGGTTCTAAAACACGTAAATAAAATCTACTTTATTACTTTATGGAAAGCTAAATTACCTTCCCTAGGCATGTGAACTGTCCAGCAAACAACGGACGTGCAACAACTGCACAAAGCTGGTGTACGTGGTTCTGAGAAAAAAAAAACCCACATTTTGTAAGTATATAAAATTAAATGAGTGCTCCTA
This sequence comes from Rutilus rutilus, assembly GCF_951802725.1. NCBI lineage: Eukaryota > Metazoa > Chordata > Actinopteri > Cypriniformes > Leuciscidae > Rutilus > Rutilus rutilus. Next base: position 27,462,668 of record NC_140215.1, read on the forward strand.
AATAAGTAGACATTCTATACATACCTGTTGTTTTTCAATGACCAGGTGCAGGTATGCGTCAATGACCTAAATTAAGAAAAATAAACATGAATATACACAAACTAAACTTTGTTTTTGTGAGAGAAAAAACTTTTTCAATTGGGTGACTCTTAAAATCATGTTCTGGGTCTACAAGTAATTTAGACAACCGGCATAAGAATAAATAACTTACTTCATCAGAAAGCCACTCGGTCCCTTGCAGTGAGTGAAAAGAAGAGTCATAGAGCTTATATGGCCCAACAACTGCTTCAACCTGACCAGTGACATTTGCAGCCCAGACCTTCATTACTGAAAAAGAAAGACAAAGTTAGTGTTGTCAATAATTTTTCTAATAATAAAATAATAAAATAAACAATAATTGAATCAACTTTACAGGGCCAACGAGCCAACATAAAATGAACTTGGCAAAATGAACGTGCCAAACAGTCAAGGCCGTAGGTTTGGTCTACGTTAGAAGAGACAACAATCCACCCCCTACCCCCACATCGGTAGTATATAATATGAAAAATAATGTGATCGAGTTCACTTAAGTACTAGGAAGGCTGTCCTCCCAAAATATTAGTAGGAACATGTCCCTACTATCCATATGCAAACCGACGCCCTTGCAAACAGTCATCATATCAAAAGTGTACAGGACAGCTAGAGGAAGTGGATATAACTTAAAAACAATTTATAGTATCTATATTAAATAAGAAAATTTGTATATTTTGGTGGCATGCATTTTAAATTTTTTAGGCATATATATATTTATTTATTTATTTTTTAATGGGGCTGTGTCTTTTTTATGATTTATTGGTTATTATGTCCACTTCCTATAAATAACGGTGACCTGTGACTTTTTTATGATTTATTGGTTATTATGTCCACTTCCTATAAATAACGGTGACCTGTGACCAACAGGTCAAAATGGCCACCATGATTTAAACACTGCAAGCAAGCAACATAACAACAAGACCAAACTGGTCAGGTAGGCCAAACTGGCAACTAAGGGTGAACTGAGATCTCTGTAAATATAAAACCTTGTTCCTCTGAGATTTGGTTTACATCTGATGGGAACTTTATTGCTGCCTCTTCATCTGTTGGGGTTAATTTTACCTCCTTGATGTACCCATTTGTTTGGTCAAGCATTTTAGGGGCAACTTGAATAACAGAAGGTCTTTGTAACGCTGAATCTTCTTGGAGCTTCTCAGAATCATTTACCTTGGTCACAGAATGCTGAGGGCTGAGTGCAGGTGCAACAGTGCAAGGAGGCATCTTGCAAGAACTGTTACTCTCAGTAGACCCACTGGAGACTGAGATACCAGAACAGTCATCAGGCACTTTTCCAGTTTGGCTTCTTCTGTATGGTTTGATGTGACTAATGCTATATTTAATTTTTAAAGTAATCCCTCCAGGTTTGTTTAAAGTAACAAGTTTGCCACTGAGTCTCTCAATGATGTAGGGTCCTGAGAAGTCAGGTTCAATCCTTCCTCCTTTTCTTCCACGCTTCCTCATATTCACCAGAAGAACCTCATCACCAACATTGTAAATCAAGTCTTTGTACTTCTTCTGGACCTTTTTAGCATAAGCTTCCTTCTGTTTCTCCTGTGATTTACCAATGTTTTCTTCAGCCTGTTTTTTGGCCTCATCTCTCTTTTTTTTTATCGGAAACTACATAATCACTAAAACTTGATTCCACAGGGAGACTGATGGTGGAACAAGGCAGTATAATTGAAGCAATATAAATTAAATTTTTGACTATTTAAAATTTCACATGTGCATGTATGTAATGAAAAGCCCATGGTAGCATGAGAAGAGGTCCTTTGCTAAAAACATGGTTGTTTACTATTCACAACAAACTGTTAGGAATATTAGTGACCTTTATTGTCTGTTGTGGAACAAGGTCCAAAAATTATGATCATTACCAGTTTAAGATCAAAGGTTTTATAACAGATGTTAAAATTGAATACAGTTAATCAATCCAGCGTACCAATAATAAAAACGATATTTACTGTATGATTAGTTTTGTAAAAATAATAATAAAAGTTTTGCATCATCTACTACAGTACCCATTGGAGATCATATGATTTCAAGGCTAAATTTACTTCAAGCATAGGCTAGTATGACAAAATTGTTGAAATGAATGACTCCATAAGCACACTCACCGGGATTTCAACAGGAATCTCTGCAGGGAACACTGCCTCTCTCCCATACATTAAAAGAAAAGGGGAGTGTTTTGTGGTGGTGTGGACCTTTGATCTATCCCTGTGTGCCCACCAATGGGAGAGGAATGGAATTCTTCAAAGAGCATCCGGGCTTCCTCTTTGGTTTTGATCACTCTTTTCCCTCCATAAAAAAGCATTCCATCTACATTAAAGAGAAAACATGACTATGACCAAAGTAGATTAAAAGGACATTTGACATTGTTGGAAAAGAAAATCAAGATGGCAACAAATGAATAATAAAATAAACAATTTAAATTTAAAGTTAAAATAACTACCCTTTAAGTTGAATTTGAGTGCATATCTTCGAATGTTCTGCCTTTTGGACTTATCATACCCTGATGGGTACGATCCCACTGACAAAAGATTATACAGTGCTTCCCACTTATCTTCCATAGCTGTCAAAATATGCAAAAAAAAAAAAAACAAATAGATAGTGCTGTAAATCAATGGGGCATTTTTTATGTGATTAATCGTAATTACAAACATTAAAGTTAAATTTAATATATTTTATAATGTAATAATTTAACAGCCGATCTCCAAATGAATGCAGAAACAACCTAGAGTTTGGCATAGGTTATTTATGAATGAAAACTGCTGTCACTTTAAGACCTGCCGCTGATGACAGATACGCGGATCTCACACGCCTCACCCCCAATTTCCACCAGATGCGTAACGGCTGCGTAACGGCTCCGCTGCATGACAGCTCCGTGTTCCGTCGTCCGTCAGTACCCACCAGGTCCGTATTTGTTGCGGAATGGCTGCGGTCATAACTGACAGCTGAAGTCACAAGGACCCACAAACGAGATCTCGCAAATTCACGTATGATCGCGCGATATAAGCGCTGAATTGCTGCGGAGCTCTCCGGCATCCGGCAAAAATAGAAGCTCTGCGTATCTGCTCCGGAGGGCTGCGGATCGCCGGAGTCGGAACGCAGCTGTACCGCATTCAGTGGAAATACACTCATTGACTTTAATGGAAACCTATTGACTCCGCCGCCGTGCCGGAGCCGTAACGCAGCCGGTGGAAATTGGGGGTCACACTCTTTACGCTCATTTGATACTTTATTTAATTCATTTAAGACTGATCTTATGGTGACACTCGACAAAACGGACATTTTGGCATAATTGTGTGTGTTTATATTTTACACTAAAACAATCAAATCATATGCCCCGCCCATATCTAGCCTAACGTTTTCATGAAAAATGATCAATGGTGCTAGCTAAAATTATCATAAATAGTAAAAAACTTACCTCAGATGAAGTTCTCACGCAAGTAGTAAAAAATTATGGGCGTGTTGTTCAGCGTGACGAAATTGACGCAATATTGATGTGCGCATGCGCAGTAAGCATTGGTAGGACAATCTGACGAGGATGGAATGTCAGGACACCGGTTTGTGCCGTTACGATGAACATTGTATCTTTTTCCCCTCCTTAGAAATAACACATTGGATTCGGGACAGTGACGTCACTCTCCACCCCATGCCGTCCAAATCGCCCCAAACCGGTGCTTTTTGTTTGTGCTCGATTTGCGCTGTTTTGTTTTCGCACAGGGCCGCAGCTGTAATGTAGGCTACTATGATATGTAATGTACTTTCACTACTCTGGCTGTAAGCTACGTGTGACTGATGCTTAATTTTGTACAAGTAAATTTGTACCGGCACAAACGAAGCACAAACGAACGAGACTATTTTGGGTGAATTTGGGACCTCAGAATGACCAATAAATATTATTTTAATATCTAAAAAACCGAAGCAGCACAAACGAAACTTTTTACAGCACAAACCGGCACTGTAAGCTGTTAAAAGTATTCAGAAAACTTAAGACACCACACAATTTTTTAAATATTATTATTATTATTTTTTTTTTTATTATGCAGAATGTACAAAACAAGACAGGGAACAAAACAACACTGTAAGACACTTCCATTGAGGCAAATACAGAGTTCGAATTTAAAAAAAAAAAGAAAAAAAAAGAAAAGAAGCAAGGATGAAGACAAGCACGTAGCCAGTATACATCAAAGGAATGAAAATACTAAAAAAGTAAATATTTTGATAAAGAGAGACATAAAGTTTCAGACTTCCTATTACATTTTTTGAAGTATTTAAAACTCTGAAACATTTGCGTAAACTCACATAGAAATATATTAAAGGAGGGCTTACATTTTTTTCCATTTACAAGTATGGATATGATATTTACCCATCAATAAAACAAAATTTACAACATCAATGAAGGGTGAGTTTAAATCACACTTAAAAAAGAGCACATCTTGTTGGACTATAGGAGGAATTGTCTCCATTTTTACTGACAGCCAGCTATGTATATCAACAGAATTTCGAAGTAACCTGACAGTAAAATAATAGGTGATCAAGTGTTTCAGGACAAGAAGAACAAAAGCCACAAGATTCCACCTCAAAATGAAATCGTTTCTGTATAAACTCATTAACTGGGTAAATCTTAAACATGATTTTGTAATGAGTCTCCTTGACCTTCGGAGCAACTGGGTATGTTATATAACAGGTAAAAGCTTTATCCTTCACTGAGGTTTCAACATCTCCCAAAAAATAGCATTGATAATCACCAATGATAATACGTTTGAGTTCTTTGTAAATAAGTCTTTTATTACACTTACTATCTAAGAGATCTACATTACATATTTTTAAAGAGGGAAGGGAAACTACAGGTCTAGATAAAGGATCAGAAAAACTACTTTGGATTATTCTTAGCAATCCAATGGGTATAGCATTGCATACCTTATCATAACCTTTAATTGTAATTCTAACTCTATATTTATTAAAGAAATCATTATGAGATAAGAAATATCCATTATCATCTAATAAATCATGAATAAAAATAATGCCTGTACTATACCAATCACTTTTAAACAGAGATTTCCTGTTAATAACTATAGCCCTATTGTTCCATAGAGTGGAGTTGTGAGGGGAGAAATTATGGGTAAATATCATTTTCCAGAAAAGCAATACTTGTTTATGAAAATTAGATAACTTCAGAGGAATTTTACAGAGATCAAGATCACATCTCAACACAAAATCAAGGCCGCCAATATTATTAAAAATGTGATTGGGAATATGATACCATATTGAGTGTGACTTTGCTAAACACTCTTTCAGCCATTTTATTCTGAAAGTACCAAGAAGAGATTCAAAATCAATGGCTCTCAAACCTCCATGTTCATACTCTTTAACCATGTGGAATTTACGTAAATAATGTGTTTTATTTCTCCATATAAATGTAAATAAAATTGAACTCACTGATTTAACTACTTTTGTGGCAGTATACAGAGCATGGGATAAATAGATAAGTTTAGATATTCCCTCAATTTTAGTCAAGAGGATTCTACCCAATAAAGATAGGTCTCAAGATAACCAGTGATTTAGAGATTTCTTCATATTTTCTATCTTAGAGTTAAAATTTGAATGTTCTCTAATAACAACATTTTTGGTAATCATAACCCCAGGTACTTAACCTCCTTTTTCACTGGAATGCCCTCTATATCTTCTAAATCACAATTATGGATAGCCATTAATTCACACTTTTTAAAGTTTAGGGTCAGACCTGATGCCTTTGAAAAGATAGCAATTTGATCAATAACTAATGGAAGCGCCTCTTTATTTTTAAGAAATAAAAGGGTGTCGTCTGCAAATTGGCTTATGGTAAAGGTTCTACCGAGAATGTCTATGCCTATATTGTCCTCAATTTTTTTTTATAAATAAAGACATCAATTCGACTGCAAGATTAAAAAGTAATGGTGAAATAGGACATCCCTGACGGATTCCTCGTTTAATTTGAATTCTGGGTGATGAACCTGAGTTAAGGGAAAAGCTACTGAAAATATCATTATAAAACATGGAGATCACTCTACAAAACATAGGACCAAAGCCAAACATTTCTAGAGATTTAAACAGAAAAGGGTGTTCAAGGGTATCAAACGCCTTGAAAAAGTCCAGAAATATAGAAGTAAGCTTGTCTGAGGAATAAAATAATTATAATCAAGTATATCATGGACTAATCTAATATGACTGTGAATACTTCTCCCTTTGATAAAAGCCGATTGTGTTTCACTGATAATTTCACTAATGCCTTTTTTAAGTCTATTTGCAAAAACATGAGAAAGCAATTTGAAATCATTACACAAAAGAGTTATTGGTCTCCAATTGTCTAAAAATAATTTATCCTTGTTAGCCTTTGGAACTAGAATAATTAAGCCATGCTTCATTGATGACGACAATTCACCTTTACCTATACACGTTTTTAGGGTTTCAAAAACTAAGATTCTTATTTCGGGCCAAAAATGTTTATATAGTTCTACTGTGATGCCATCAATACCTGGGGACTTTCCATTAGACATTTGTTTAATCGCAATGTCTAATTCTGAAATCTCAATGTCAGCTTCCATCATATTTCTAAAATTAGGGTCTATTATAGGAACTTTATCTTTTAAGTAAGAAAAGAAAAAATCGCAATCTCTTTTTGTAAATTTTGATTTATATAAATCACTATAGAAGGAATAGATGTAATCATCAATCAATGTTTTTTCTTCACTTATACAGTTATTAATGCTTAGTTTATTAATAGTTTTTAAAGCTTGTTTATGTTTTTCTAAATTAAAGAAATATGAAGAATTTTTTTCCCCCTCCACAATCCACCTGGCTCTTGAGCGTATGAATGCTCCTTTAGCCTTTTCAGTATAAAAATCATCCAGTTCTAAATGAAGAGAGTGAAGTTCTTTCTGCTCTCTCTCGTTAAGGATGTCTTTATTACCAAAATAATTTAGTCTTGATAAAATTGTTATCTGCCTTGATTTTCTAGCATTTACAATTTGTTTCCCTTCTTTAATTGCCAATTTTTTAATGTTAAATTTAACCCATTCCCATTTTCCAATTGAAGTTAATTCAGGCAAAGTTTTAACATTGTTAATCATTAACAAAACAGAGTTACAAAATGATTCACACTTTAACAGATTGTTACTAAACTTCCAATGAGTTCTGATAAATGGTGAACTGCCATTGCTCCTAAGAGAAAGTGAAATAGCACTGTGATCAGTTAAAACCGAAGGAGAAATATCACAGTCAAATGAGGAAGAAAGAAGATTACTAGTTATCAAACAAAAATCCAATCTGGAACGTTGAATGCGCCCTGAAAAAGACCCCCATGTAAATTGTTTTTTAAGTGGGTTCCTTACACGCCAAACATCAATTAGATCAAGAAACTGGGATATGTTATAGATTAGGGGGTTATAAGAAAAAGTGTTAAAAGGAGTGGGATACCTATCCTGCCATTCATCTGGAACGGCGTTAAAATCCCCTCCAATAATAATTTTGTCTGTAAAATATGTGTTCTTCCAGTCGTCAATTCTTCTTGTAGCCATATTCTGAAAAAACAACTTATTTGCGGCCTTGTTAGTGTAACCATAGATGTTGATCAAGATGTAATTACATTCATTTGCCTCAAGAACCACCATAATCCAGTGACCCTCGTTATCGCCTGAACTTGCAATCAATTTGTTGTCCATTCGTTTAAACAAAAAGGCGACCCCTGCTGAGTGGGAAGTTCCATGAGAAAAAAAAGCCTCTCCACCCCATTGTGACTTCCAAAATCTCACATCTACATCAGATGAATGAGTCTCTTGAAGAAAGAAACAATTGACTTTTACTTGCTCCTTGCAAAAAAGAAAAAGTGCCTTACGTTTAACATTACACCTAATACCTCGAACATTTAAAGATAACAAAGAAAAAGACATGAACTTGAATGAAAAGAATAATAATTGAAAAAACTGCTTTCAAAAATCGTACCTCTTGCACAGGCATAGTAACACATTTTAAGGCCGATATAACGTGTGAACTTAACATTAGCCCTGGACTACTGTGAAAAACGTTAAAGTAATATTTTCAATATTATCTTTGTATAGAATTCTAAATGAAGTACCATGGTCCCCCACAATCGCATGATCTTGATCAAAGATGTTTACGTGCCTTGATATTCAGAAATAAGTTACATCTCAACAACAGGCACATCACTGCGTTTAACGTGGATTAAGCTGTCACTCTCTGACCATTAATTACTGCGTATCCGTCGCGAAGGTATGCTTTCAAGTTTTTCTTTCTTGCCTCCTCAACTTTGGGCCATAGACGAGCATGAGCCTCCCTGTCGTCCTTGCAGAAATCCTCTCTAAAGCGGATTTTTCTCTCCATGCAAACCGGTGCATTCTTTGACATCTTCCAAACCACGTCGCGTACAGTTCTCTTACGAGAGTTCTCTCGTACTGCGTCTTAGCTAAGACGCTGCGGGAAAAGTCTCTTTTCACGAATATTGAAGCAAAAAATTATCCTTAATTTTAATATTTGTAAAACGCATTTGCCACAGTATGCAGCCATAGGCAAGACGGCTCGTTTGCTCATTGGCTGTTGTACTAGCAAATGCATAAGCCTATCGAGCGCAGGCTGATGCAACTTCAGACCAATGAGGCCACTTCCCGCCGACGCGGGCGTGGCCTCGCCCTATAAAGGTAGCTCGAAAAGGCTGACTCACTTGATTTTTCACCTCTTCAGCGAACCTCTCACATCGCTGGATCTCGGATAGGAAGCAAGCGTCGTCTGAGTGCAAGCACATCAGCGGGACGAGCCATCTGAAGTCGCTGGCCTTCGCCGCCTTCCACTGCCGTACCTGCTGCGCTTTCCGGCGCTCATATCCTTTTCTGTTTCTCTGTGTGTGTGTGTGTTCGCCCTGCGACACACACTCGTAAAAGAGCTCGCGTCTTTTTAAAGATGCCTTCCTGCGGCTCGTGCCGAGCCCCACTCAGCGAGGGAGACCGTCATGTCATCTGTGTCTCCTGCCTGGGTGAAGATCATGCAGCGCTCGCACTCGCTGACGGCGGCTGCCCTCACTGCGAGCTTATGCCTTTGGCGACTCTGCGGACTCGCCTGGCACTTTTCTCCGAGCCTGCACTCCCCGCCGCGTTGCCGCGCCGTAAAAAGCGCCGCTCCCAGCGGATTCCGGAGCCCCCTACAGCCCGACCGAGCTCGCCGGAGCGCCCGCTCGCTTCGCCGGCCTCGCCTATATCACTTCCTGATGCTCAGCGCCCGCAGTCTGCCGCCGCTTCATCAGAGGAAGTCGATTTCAAAGCCGCGTCGGGGGATGAGGACACGTGCTCTCTGTTAGCTTCGGGCAGCGGCGATTGGTCGAGCTCTGAGGATCTCGCGCTCGCTGTTCGTAAGCCTAACAGACGAGCCAACATCGAGAAAGAGTTGATGCGGGTGCTCTCGCTGGCCGCGACGAGTCTCGGCCTCGAGTGGTCTGCACCAGCACCTCCCTCTCGTACCCGGCTGGATGGTAGCTTCCTTCCCGGTGAGCATGCTTCTCCTGAGTCTAAGCCCGCCCCCTTTCTTCCTGAGCTTCATGAAGAAGTGGCAAAGGCCTGGAACGCTCCCTTCTCAGCACGAACTCGTTCGTCTGTTTCTCCAGCATTCTCCGCCCTGGACGATGCTAAAAACAGAGGCTACCAGTCACTTCCGCCGGTTGAACAGGCGATAGCGACGCACCTTTGCCCGCCCTCTGCTGGACGGCGGACGAAACCAGTGTTGCCATCCAAAGCCTGCCGCACGACGTCATCGCTGCTCGCGCGAATCTTTTCCGCTGCTGGGCAGGCTGCGTCTGCACTACACACCATGGCCACGCTGCAGATTTTCCAGGGAGATCTCCTCCGTAAGTTGGACGAGATGGGACCTGATGCAATCTGCCTCGCGGATTTGAGAAGCGCTTCGGATCTCACCCTTCGCGCTACTAAGTCTGCCGCTCAAGCTATGGGACGTGTTATGGCTTCCGCCACTGTGGCTGAAAGACATCTGTGGCTGACGTTTTCAGACATGGCCGAGTCTGAGCGCACCGCGTTCCTCGACGCCCCGCTGAATCCCACTGGTCTCTTCGGATCCTCTGTCAATGAGTTCATAGAGAGATTCGCAGAGGACCAGAAAGCGTCACAAGCCTTCAAGCACTTCCTGCCGAAGCGCTCCAGTTCTGCAGCGAGTCGTGCTAAGCCGACCCAGCGGAGCTCTCAGCCACAGCCCCCTCCTCCTGCTGCGTCATCACGACAGCAACGCAGCGCGAGACCCCGCTCTCGCTCTACCAGCCGTCGCCCCGCGCCGCGTGGCCCACGGCAGAGGATTGTGGTGAAACCGGAAGCCCCGAAAACATCCTAGCACGCCTAGGAAAGCGCCGGTGTACAAGTCCCGCTGCGGCCGGACTCACACCCAAGCGCGCCGCTGTTTCAGTTCCAGGTATTGCGACTGTCTCAGCGTCTTATGCAACGCGCAAGCCCGTACAGTTGCCCGCTTGCCTGCACACAAAAGCCGTTTTCACGGCTACCCAGATATATCCCATAAAGAGTGTATTTTCTGGTGTCCCGGCCACGGCCGATGGTGCTATAAATGTAACGCTGATGCCCACTTCTCAGTGCCCATCCGTACACACAAGCACAGCCCTTCACACAGGGCTCGCGCCCATAAAATCGACTCAAGTCGATCGCGCGCACTACATAGTAGACGTGTCCACTCCTCAGTGCACACGATCACTATGTCACGCACGTCTGACGGTTTCTGTAAAAACGAAACCTGTGCACGTTCGCTCTGCTCAGGCAGACAACGCGCCAGAAGTAGTAAAGGTGCGCGCTTCCAGCCCACACTTACTCACAGACGATATGAGTCCCACGGGACCCGTTCAGCCCTCCCTCACTCAGCTAAGCGCCATAGTGGGGTCGAGGACGAGCGCTCTGCCCGCTGTCATCAGCGCGCCCCACGCCTCGAATGCCACAGACATAACGCCTGTGTTACAGCACACCGAAGCGCTTCCGTTGCTCAGTCAACAGAGTGCGCTTCGCATCCAACCCTTAGCCATCCATGCAGATGCATGGGCAGCGCTTCCAGGGGTTTCGGAATGGGTGCTAAGCATTATAAAGAGAGGCTACTCGCTACAGTTTTATCGACGCCCTCCCCGCTTTACGGCGCGTGTCGAAACTACGGTGAATTCGGAAGTAGCACACCTACTCCGAGCCGAAATTTCAAAACTGATGAGCAAAGGGGCTATAGAGCCTGTATCTCATGCTCAAAGCGAACGGGGGCTGTATAGCAGATACTTTCTGGTCCCCAAAAAAGACGGGGGCTGCAGACCCATACTGGATCTGAGACAGCTGAACAAAGCATTAGTGAAACGCAGTTTCAGAATGCTTACGACCAGGAAAATCCTCGCGCATATTCGCGAAGGAGACTGGTTTATGTCAATAGATCTGAAGGACGCGTATTTTCAAATACAGATAGCGTCACGTCACAGGCAATACTTGAGATTCGCCTTCGACGGTCAGACATACCAGTATACAGTCCTGCCATTCGGTCTGTCCCTAGCACCTCGCACATTTACGAAGTGCATGGACGCAGCGCTCGCCCCTCTCAGACTCAGAGGCATGCGAGTGCTGAACTATTTGGACGACTGGCTGATTCTGGCTCATTCACGATCAGAGCTCGTGGAGCACAGGACCATGTTACTCGATCACCTCGAGAAACTCGGTCTCAGAGTCAATTGGACGAAGAGTTCACTGAACCCCAGTCAAACGATTTCGTTTTTGGGCATAGTTCTGGACTCACAGTCTATGACGGCGCGGCTGTCGCCACAGCGCGCGCTCGGCATTCAGCGCGCAGCGAGATCTCTCCGCTGCGACGCGTCCTTCCCGCTCAAGACGTTTCAGAAGATGCTAGGTCTCATGGCCTCAGCATCGCCAGTTCTTCAGCTGGGCCTGCTCCGCATGCGCCCCCTGCAGTTCTGGCTGAAAGCGCGGGTGCCACGCAGAGCGTGGACTTCTGGTCGATTGCGTCTCAAGGTCAACCAGAGCTGCGTTACAGCTCTAGAACCTTGGACGGTGAACGACTGGTACCAAACAGGTGCAAGCCTGGGGACTTCCTCGAGAGTGAGAGTGGTGTCCACGGACGCCTCCACCTCGGGATGGGGAGCGCTGCTCGAGGGCAGACCGTTATATGGCCTGTGGTCAGAACGGGAAAAGCTCCGACACATCAACTGTCTGGAAATGATGGCAGTAGAAAACGCGCTGACACGTTTTCGTCCCCAAATCAGGGGCCACCACGTCTTAGTCCGTTCGGACAACATGTCGGTGGTGTCCTACATAAATCGCCAGGGCGGTCTCAGATCCCGAGATCTGTACAGGTTGGCGGAACGCCTCCTGGTATGGGCTCAGCACAACTTGCGCTCGCTAAAAGCAGCTCATGTGCCTGGGATACAGAATGTGGGTCCAGACAGGCTGTCCAGGAACAACATTCCCGCGGGCGAATGGTCTCTACACCCACAAACAGTCCAGCTGCTGTGGGAGAGATTTGGCAGAGCGGAAGTGGACCTCTTCGCGTCCAGCGAAAACGCTCACTGCCCCGCGTTCTTTTCCAAGAGCGAAAGCGCGCTGTCCCAGAGGTGGCCGCGCCGCCCGCTCTATGTTTTTCCCCCCGTCTCCCTCCTTCCAGAGGTGATAGAACGTGTGAGGGAAACGAAATGCTCAGTGCTGCTTGTAGCACCACTCTGGAGGAACCAACCTTGGTTTCCAGAGCTGATGCAGTTGGCAGACACTGCCCCATGGCCGGTGCCATTGAGAAGGGACCTTCTCTCGCAGGCCAGGGGCTCGATTTGGCACCCTCAACCGAAGTTGTGGGCCTTACACGTGTGGGCTCTCAACGGTTACCCGCTGATTTCTCAGTAGGAGTGCTAAATACTATCACTCAGGCTAGAGCACCGTCGACTCGACGGCTCTATGCCTCAAAGTGGTCGGTATTCTCCAGTTGGTGTGTGGCTCGGGGATGCTCACCCCTCGACTGTGAGGTAACGGAGGTTCTCTCCTTCCTTCAAGAGCTGCTGGATAAGGGCAGAGCCCCATCCACGCTCAAAGTATATGTGGCGGCTATCGCAGCGTTCGCTGAGACAACGCTCGGTCAGTCGATAGGAAGGAACGATTTGGTCATCCGCTTCCTCAAGGGAGCTAGGAGACTGAACCCTCCCAGACCCCCGTCGGTCCCTGTTTGGGACCTCTCTACGGTCCTGGAGGCCATGAAAGGTTCCCCTTTCGAGCCCATCCAGTCGATTAGTCTCAAACACCTGTCATTTAAGACAGTGTTTTTGCTGGCCCTTGCTTCAGTGAAGCGCATAGGGGACCTGCACGCGCTCTCAGTGAGCCCGTCTTGTCTGGAGTTTGGGCCTAGTGACTCGAGAGTCATACTCAAACCTAGGCACGGCTATGTGCCGAAATCCCTCAATACACCGTTTCGGGCTCAGGTTATATCCCTGTCCGCCCTGCCGGTGTTAGAAGAGGAAGGAGACTTGGGCTCTCTCTGCCCTGTCAGGGTTTTAAGAGCCTATGTGTCTCGCTCTGCTGCCTTTAGACAGACTGAGCAACTATTTGTCTCGTTCAGTGGACGTTCCAAGGGAACGGCTGTTTCGAAACAAGGCCTATCCAGATGGATAGTTGACGCCATAGCGTTGGCATACACCTCCAGGGGTCTTCAGTGCCCGCTGGGTGTCAAAGCGCACTCCACGAGAGGCGTTGCCTCTTCGTGGGCCTGGTCTAGTGGAATATCTCTACAGGATATTTGTATGGCGGCAGGCTGGGCCTCGCCGTCTACATTTATCAGGTTTTATAACCTCGAGGTTCCCGCTTTGCAGGCTAAGCTGTTATCGGTGTAATTGAACACTGAGTATGCAAGCACAGTGCGTTACTACTATCTTACGGGCAGTTCTACGTAAGACCCATATTCCCACTTTAGTCAAGGGTGTCTTGTCTAAGTGATGTCTTATATTACGTCTGCAGACGCAGCCACATATCAGAACGGAGAGTTCCTCCTCTTGTTCTAGGACTCTATGTCAGTCCCTCTGGTGATTGTGCACTGTAATTCCTGGGTCAGCCTCCAGGTTTATGGTTGTTAATCCCTGCACGCACGGCGTCTTACATTGGGTTCCCGCAGCGTCTTAGCTAAGACGCAGTACGAGAGAACTCTCGTAAGAGAACGTACTCGGTTACTAACGTAACCTCGGTTCTCTCTAGAAGAGGGAACGAGTACTGCGTTCCCTGCCGTGCGTACGATTCACTTTGGTTCGCTTCTTCGTTGAAATAAATCAAGTGAGTCAGCCTTTTCGAGCTACCTTTATAGGGCGAGGCCACGCCCGCGTCGGCGGGAAGTGGCCTCATTGGTCTGAAGTTGCATCAGCCTGCGCTCGATAGGCTTATGCATTTGCTAGTACAACAGCCAATGAGCAAACGAGCCGTCTTGCCTATGGCTGCATACTGTGGCAAATGCGTTTTACAAATATTAAAATTAAGGATAATTTTTTGCTTCAATATTCGTGAAAAGAGACTTTTCCCGCAGCGTCTTAGCTAAGACGCAGTACTCGTTCCCTCTTCTAGAGAGAACCGAGGTTACGTTAGTAACCGAGTACGTTCTCATGCCAAACTGAATGATAATTTGCCGAGGTTTTGCGCCCTTCACTTTTTTGCCAAGACGATGAACTGTGTCCACTGTATTCTGCAATTGTTCAGGAGAGTGGGGGACGATCTGTGAAAGAACATCAATCACGACACCTCTGGCATCCTCATCTTCTCTTTCTGGAACCCCGTTAAGGTCAAAATCACCATAAAGTGCCTTTGAGACTTCACAATTTCCACAAAAAAATCTGAGATTTTCCATTTAACTTCATATGTGTTGTATTAAGGAGACATTAGGCTGTTAGAAATGCATATTGGTCAAGCTCCAGCACTTTTTATAAATTAACTGCAAGCTGACAATATACGAGCAAACCATAAAATATGTCCACCCTGTCATGGACAAACTCATAGTAGAATAAATACATTTTCATTGCATAGTGATTATAAAATGTAGATCTGAAGAAAGAGAATGTGTCCCTTTCCCAGCAAAACATTTTAGTTAATGGTAAAAGTATTTTGATAATAATGAAGTTACTGCTTAAATATGTATTGCCCAATACAATATGCGATAGTTGCACATTCTATTCTAAATAAAATCTAACAACAAAGATATTTAGTCAAAATTTAAAACAATACTAACTGGCCCTCATTTGTTTATTAAGAAATCACACACAAAGTTTTGTTAACTTGTTAAAATAATTCGTTTATTTTCATCATAAAAGTTGAACATGACAGGGTGGACAACAAAATGACAGGGTGGACAAATGCTTTAATGGGTGAACTAGAACGGGGGAACATTTTAAAAACAACAGGACCTTCAAGAAACCCTTAACCAATATAGAAGAAGTAGGGGCCTGGCTCAGGCTGATTTTCAGGAGTTGCAAATGTCCACCCTGTCATGAACCATGTCCACCCTGTCATGTGACAGGGTGGACATTTTTTGGCTAAATTTAGTATTTAATGAGCACATGGTGTGCAGCAGTTAGCAAAGTGATTCACTGTTGAAGCTGACTGTGCACTGTTTAAAATGTATATTTAGAATTTCTGAAAAGTTTTTATATTAATTAATATTTCACAATGACAGGGTGGACATGTTAAGCTTGACAACATGCAACTACAAACACAATATGATGAAAATTAGGAAATATAAGTGTAGATACTTTCTGTGTGTGTTGCAGATGTTTTAACCTCCACTGAAGAAAGACCAAATGGGGGAGGGGATGTCACTGAGTACATCAGTTGGTTTCTTAAAGGGGCGTTTACCCCATAATGACAGGGTGGACAGCAATTTCAGGGACACATGCAAACTGCTTAATATTATTATGAAAATAAAATATAAATAATCAAAATGACTTGTTTTATTAAATAACTTGCTGAGGACAATAAGTACATTAAAAAAGTATTATAATTGTATGTAATTTAACCACTTTTTACACTCACTGAAGTTAGCTGAGCAGCGTGCGGGACATGCCAAAATCACATACATCCAATCAAAGAAAATGGTATAAAATCAGAAAAACACATTTCAAGAGACGTATCATTGTACTTGTATGTGTAAGTGTTTGGCCATTTATAATAAAACCTCAGAATTTCATTTTTTTGCATTATGTTCATGATGACTGAGCGATTCTGATGAGGACACCAAAGCCACTTTATAGTGATATATCGGTCATGTTCCACGCATTTCTGTTTTCAACATTTCGTTTTCCTTGTGTAAATGAGTCACCTGTGACTTCAATTTATCCACATCCTCCTTAACGCCTTTTAACACCGTCGTATTGGCATCCAGAGACTCCGTAATTTTCACAATTGCGTCAGTATTCTCCTTCAGTTGGAATTCAAAGGCGCGAATGTATTCTGAATTCTCGTCAAACTTACGACTGAGGCTTTGGATGGCGGCGTAAAGAACGCTAGTGGAAATCTCATCCTTCTCCTGCACTGCTTTCGCTCGTTTGGGCCCAGGACTTTTGATAGGGGTGTGTGGCATTGTCTGCTGTCGAGCATCTTTAGCAGACGACACTTCCACTTCCACCTCCATCCACATCAGTTTCCTCCCTGACAACACCTGAAGCTGTCGACACATAGGCATGTTCTCCAGTTTTCCCCGCCATATCGCTTCAGTGAGTGTGCAACGTAGAAAGGCAAGCGAAAAGTCTTACAAAAAACAAAAGTTCACACGAAAGTAGCAACATTAAAGCATTTAAATAAGTAAATGCAATAACCACCGACCAGGAATAAACGACCTTTTACACAAATATATCAGAGCCTGTGTAAAGTTCGACTTGTCACTCCGCCATCTTGACACGCCCCCATATATATATATATTTTTTTTTTGGTTATTTTATTTTATTTTAATACAAAATTAAGCATCAGTCACACGTAGCTTACAGCCAGAGTAGTGAAAGTACATTACATATCATAGTAGCCTACATTACATACTGCATTGGTGATTATATAAAGACCAAATGTCAATAGCAAAAATCTAAAATAAAACATTCCCATATCTAAAGAAAAGAACACTGACAGCTGCGGCCCTGTGCGAGCACAAACGAACCGGACAGGTTTGTAGACGAGATGGATGGAGAGCGCGGCTTGCTTGCGTGGCGTCACTACTCCTCCAAATATTTTGTGATGTCTAAAGAATGAAATCATTTATGATGGTTATTTCTACGGCACAAAAAAACAGCACAAATCGAGCACAAACAAAAAGCACCGGTTTGGGGCGATTTGGACGGCATGGGGTGGAGAGTGACGTCACTGTCCCGAATCCAATGTGTTATTTCTAAGGAGGGGAAAAAGATACTAATGTTCATCGTAACGGCACAAACCGGCACAAATCGAGCACAAACGAGCGGCACAGTTTTGCAACGATTTGGACCATATGGTGTGGACAGTTATGTAACTGTACTTAAAAAAAAAGTTTCTTTTTTTATGTTTAAGAGGGGATCGTAGTTGCAGTGTTTCTTTCAACGGCACGAACCGGCACAAATCGAGCACAAACGAACGACACCGGTTTGGTGCGATTTAGATGAGTTGGGGTGGAGAGTGACGTCACAGCTCCCGAATTAAATTTGTTATATCTGCAAAAGGAAAACAGATACAGTGTTTGTTTTGACGGCACAAACCAGCACAAACCGAGAACAAACGAATGACACCGGTTTGGAGCGATTTGAAGGACATGGGGTGGAGAGTGACGTCACACAACCCAAAAAAATTATGTTCAATATCTCAAACACCAAACCAGCACAAACGTTCGTTTTTGCGGCACAAATCAGCAAGAACGCAGCACAAACGAATGGCATAGTTTTGGAAATTATTTCGTTTTATGGGGTGCCAACTTCACGGAGGTGTGGAACCGAACCTCTGCAACCTGGAGAGGGGGCGGGGTATGAAGTGTCTGAATTGTATTTAAAGAGACCGCACCAAAACGAGTTGCTCTCAGACGCACATCAGAAAAGGGGTAGAAAAGGGGCCTGTGGAGCTAAGCATTGCAGTTCCGCTTTATATAGACTACAAATGTATGATTTATATGTAAAAAGGAACAATTTAAAAGCATGATATGTCTCCTTTAATTCATTTTTTCTAATCGAAACGCAACATCACTTGGCTATTCAATCTACTTCAATTACTTAGCATCAATCACTTTTTCTCCTGTTATACTTTTCTTGAATACATTGACAGAGATATTAGTGTGGATGTATTCCTCTCATCCAGTCCTTATCTCCCAATATTAAACAAGTGACTTTATGATCCATTAGAGATTTTAGCAAGAGCTTTATTTTGTTGCACACTATCCTTACAAAACAACAACAGAGATCACCATGGGAAGAAACCTTGGGGGAGATGAAGCTATGAGAAGGAGACTATGAAAGAGCTGTCTCTGTGGCTGTTTATTTTAAATAGCATCATTTATAATACAAATAAGAATTGTTTTAATTTAATGGTGACTTTAAAGATGTTTATGTCCATTTATTCTTTGATCACCATTCCATTGCCATCTTTGCAATTCTACCATAATGTGCTATGAGCATTAAAATCTCCACAACATTTACTTTTCGGAAACGAACGAAATTTTGAGAGGAACATAACCAGAAAGTGAACCGAAATCAAATTTATTTTGAATGGAATGTAGAAAAAGAAGCCCAGAACATAGAAATAAATACTATACATTTTGGTCCCACATTGGTTGCTTATATCGTGTGGATGAGAGAATGGTGTCTTCTGTACACTGCAGACTGCTGCTCAGGGGCAGCTTATATCTTCAGATGAGTGATTTGTAGTTTGTACACGGCAGATTGCTGCTCTGAGGCGGGGGGTTGCACATTTAGAGAGTGAGGGCCATGTGGGACTTGTCGACATGAGAACCCTTAGCTGTAGTCTCTGTGCTCGACTCGCAGCTCCACCACAGAGGGGGGAGCATGAGAAGCCAGGCTTGTGTTCTGAAGGGTTGGGTGAGAGGACTGCACGCTTAGTCAACATGAGCTCATCACCGGTGCACTTAAGGTCATAGGCGGAGGGTGAGCCAACTCCAGGGTAAGGGTAAGATAGGGCTTCCCCTTGATGCATAAATAGATTTCCTAACGCCTATAACCATGTAGTTTCAACCAACTCGTCTCCTAGCAACAACCTACACTTCCCAGTATAAACGCTCCTGTTGACTTATTTGTTATTAACGCTTCTATATGTTCACAAACCACTGTTCATTTTAGTAAAAAAAAAAAAAAAAAATTTTTACATTAACCTAGCATACTGAAAGTGAAAGTGAAAGTGACACGTGACGGCCAAGTATGGTAACCCATACTTGGAATTTGACCTCTGCATTTAACCCATCCAAGTTAATGCACACACATTAGGAGCAGAGTAGTGAGTAGTTAACACACACACACTGCAAACGTGGATACACACACCCAGAGCAGCGGGCAGCCTTTGTGTGGCGCCCGGGGAGCGATTAGGGGTTAGGTGCCTTGCTCAAGGGCACCTCAGTCATTTCCCACCGGTTCTGGAATCGAACCAGCAACCTTTGGGTTACCAGTCCAACTCCCTAACCACTAGGCCATGACTGCCCCTGTACGCCTGATTTGGCCAGGCAGCCAATACAAATAAAATATAAACATTGCCTTACCTAATGCAGTTAAATCCTGCATTTAGACCTGGCATCATATGCGTTGATGATGTCCTCGTTTTTTAGTTCTGTGGTTATGTCACTCTCAATATGCAGCAGACTCAAGGATGCTGTTTTCTGTTTTCAATCTCTTGCATGTTGCGGTCCCCACCGGTAATGTCAGTGCCAACTTGAAACGTTTTTTCAAAGTTTGGATAAAATCCAGTCGAGAGTGTCTCCTTCACAAAGTCAGGAGATGTGTGACGTGAGTTCAGTTTCAGTAAATTCATCTCAGTACAGGCCAATTTTGGGTTGATGGAGAGGGTGGTCGCATATTTATTTAAAGGGGTCATATAATGGTACATGCACTTTTACAAGTTGATTGTACTGAAATGTGTGTTGGCAGTGCCTGTACACAACCATCATAAAATGATAAAAATCCATCCAGTGGTTTTTTTTTTATCTTCTTATATGTTTCCTCCTGTCTCAAAACAAGCTGTTCGATATTGTGACGTCACAAAATCAACGCCCCTCCCACGATGGGTGATTGACAGCAGCGTTTCAAACACAGACCCGCCCTCGCGCCCTCGTGAGCGAGCTGTCAATCATAGCACGCGCCGACTGGCACGTTCATTGTTGATAGCTGGAGTGCTGAGTAGAATGGCATCTAACGATTGTGGTGTTCTGTTCTTGGGTGTAATAACGAACACAGCAGTCATATTGATGATGTTTCTAAATCCGTACAGCTGAAGACGCAGTGGCTGAGTTTGTTTTCGAAGAGTATATTCCCCACGATCAACGTCAATGCTGTCATGTTTGCGCGAATCATTTCACCAGACTCGAGAGTCGAGACTGCTTTACAAACGAGGGTCAGTATAAAGCTGTTTTTGCTAAGAAGCTGCTCCAGAAAAAAGGATCAGTACCAACTAGACCTTTATATTAATCTTTATATTAATCTTTGCAAATAGCTTGCATGCTTCACGATGAATGTGGCTATTTTTACACTCAGGGTACATTATGGCATGTTTTCTATGTACGACGTTCTCAATATAATTCATAATCCCACGTTTATAATGAACAACGCGTTATGGTTTTTGTATTATTAATTTAAACGGTGTACGCACAGAACAGAGGGGCGGGGTGAGCAAAGCTCATTATCATTTAAAGACACATGCACTTAAACAGCATGCTGAAAACAGAGCTGTTTTTGACCAGGTAAAATGAGTGTTTTCTTACAATACTAATGAGTATTTTTAATTAAAGTATATTACAAACTTTTAATTTAGACCCTAAAGAATCATATTAGCTTGTACAAAAATGACATTATATGACCCCTTTAAAAGACACTGCTCGCCTTCTGGGTCACATTTTAGCACTGAATCCACACTCTTTGCTATTTCCATGGTCTGGGTGGAAAACCGGGACTGACACTCACTCGACAGAGTATCCAAAACAGGAAAGTAGAGTTGTTGGGCCCATTTCTCTTTCATGCTTTATGTGATATTTGAGTGCTGTCAGTTCAGCTTTAACTCCAAGCTCCTTTTGGTGCTTCTGGTATGCATGGTGTGTGCCTGGTTGTGAGAAAAACACATACAGACTCTTGAGGATGTGAAAAAACGTAGTTGCTGTACGATTTACTTTGCAGGCATCGACCAAAACCAAATTCAACTTGTGGGCCATACAGTGAATGTACACCGCAGATGGATGGTCTTGACGCAGTTTCTGCTGAACTCCATTTACGTGCTCAGACATGACAGCCGCTCCGTTATAACTTTGACATTTAACATTTAATCGAGTACAGAAAGCCTCGTCATGCCTGGAATACCAGTCGCAAGCTCCAAAAAGTTCCCATGATTTGCAGAAGTTTCTCTTTTGTCGTGTCCTCTCTCATTGCAAGTCTTTGTTTTCCCATATAGAGCAATATTTCAACAATGCTCTGCACTGTGGTCTTGTGAGATTCACTTAACTGTGCAGCGATGGAACCAGTAGTTATGGTTTGCTCAAAGCAGTGCCATTGCTCAGTATTCTGAAGATGCGGTACTCCGTCTGCATATTTATGTAACTTTTGCTAATATATTCTTCCAGTCACGTACTCCATTTGCAATTAAAGCAGGATCTCTAAAGCAGGACAGGTCAGAAAGTAGATCATTAGCAGTTGCAACGCCAAGTTCATGGGTTCGGTTCCCAGGGAAAGCAAGAACTTATAAGACTGTAAATGTGTACCTTGAAATGCAATGTAAGTCTCTTTAGATAAAAACGTCTGCCAAATGAATAAATGTAAATGTAAATCTCTGTATGCACCACTAGAACTGCACTGAAACAATCTACATGGGAAGCAGAATATCGCATCTGCCTCTTTGCTGTATTCAATGAATGTTTATGCCTTGTAGTAATCTGACGAAAATGACCGGTTTTGCTTACCGAACAATATTTTTGGGTATTTGGGTAAATAGGGTTGTGATGGTCCAGTTTCCTTTGTGCCCAAATCCACAGGTGTGCTTCTTTTATTGGTAACAAACTCGAACCGATCTTCCCGTTCAGGCCTGCTGCAGCCAGACCCACCAGCTGTAACGTTATCTGTTAATACATGTTTTGTCAGATATTTGCACCATTGAATTCGATGGGTAAGGTTGTTCAGATCGTTGCTGCTGGAAGTCTTTCTTGAAAAATTTTCTTATGTCATGAACACATAAACCCACGTTCCCTTTCGAAAGGGAACTCTACACTACGTCAGAATGACGCTATGGGGAACGCCTCAGGCGTGACAGGTGTCTGAAATCAAATATCATCTCACAGCAATCATGCTGACCGGCGACAGCCCGTGAAACATTAGCGTGAATGATTAACGTGCAACCTGCAAGTATAAAAGGGGCGCTTTGCAAACATGAC
Source organism: Rutilus rutilus (assembly GCF_951802725.1). Lineage (NCBI taxonomy): Eukaryota > Metazoa > Chordata > Actinopteri > Cypriniformes > Leuciscidae > Rutilus > Rutilus rutilus. Next base: position 27,485,378 of record NC_140215.1, read on the forward strand.
AACATCTTTTTCGTCTTCAGGGACTGTTTTTGTCTGTAATTAAAAACGTCTACTCCAGCAAGGAAATGAAACGCACGTCCAAGGCAAGTCCTAAGGAATTTGTCAAATGTGTTGACCCGTGCCCAAGATATTTGTCGCCGGGTGACACTCACGAGATGTGCGTGTACTGTCTGGGTGAAGAGCACGCACGGGATGTTCTCGAGGGAGCATCCTGTGCAAACTGTGAGTGTTTTCCTATGAGAACGCTCCGCTCTCGTCTGGCTCTCTTGTCGAGGGGAGAGAGTTCAGCATCTGGTCCTCGCGGATCGGGTCCCGCTCGTGCCGAGGCAGAGCGGCGACGCGCTTCATGGGGCTCCCAGATGGAGCTCGCTGACAGTCTCGAGAGGGTTGTTCACCTCTCGGACGAGTCATCGACTGACGAGAGTGAGCTGCAGGTGGATGACGGAGAAGATTCTCCTACTGATACTGCAGCGAGTGCTCTTCAGGCTGGGCAAGAGATGGCTGAGGAGGATGAATCAGATCCTCAACCTCGTCAGCCATCCTGCCCCATGTACGCTGAGTTGGTGGAAGTTATGGAGTGCGCCACTGACAAGCTTCAGTTGCCATGGAAACAGCGCGCTCAGGGAGAGATCGCTCGCGGCCGGTTAGACGATCGATTTCTCCCTGAACATAGACCACCAGCTCAACGGAGCCTCCCATTCCTTCCGGATCTTCATTCTGAGATCGAGAGGGCATGGGAGAAACCATACTCGGCCCGTACTCATCGACATCGGCGGGGTAATTTCGCTGATGTTGAGGGGATCGGGGAGTATGGTTATGTGTCGATGCCGCCCATTGACGAGACGTTTGCGAACTATCTCGTATCTGGGCGGGCGTCGACACTAAAAGCTCCGACTCTGCCATCCAAGCCTCTTAAAGCTTTTAGGCATGTAAAAGTGGTGGACCCCAGGTTCGTTGAGACCTTTCTGGTGAAGTCTTCACTCCGCACGCCGCAGGTGAACTTTTTTGGTTTTTGGAGAATTTGTGTGTATAACTAACACTTATTTGTATCTCTCTACAGAAGCCTTGTTCCCTGTATAGACCTAGGGGTCATTCTTAGAATAAAAAGGTAAGGTATGGAGACTTCAGGGCCCTGAAGCCTCCCCAGTTGGTGGCTGGAACGATCTAACGAGAAGCTCAAGGAAAATTGGCTTCCGTTTTGAGTATGTGATGGCCTTCCTGTCATAACATTTTTTATGAGTGGTGGGCCACCGCTCATTTCTTTTTAGCCGCAGGGCTGTTAGCCACCCTGGGGTAGAGTAGTTGGTCTTCCTAAAAAAAAAAAAAAAAAAAAAAGAATTTTTTTGCTTTAGGTTTAGACTGACGCTGGCGCTTCAGATAGATCTTATGTCTTACCTATTGGTTTGTGACATTGGTATCCTGAGTACTTCGCTCCCCTGAGCTCTGTAAGGTGTCAGTAGGTGAGTGTTTTACAGCCTCTCAGTCAAGTAGGCTGTGGCTCCTCCGAGCTCTCAGGTAGATCTATGCTTGTAGGTCGGCCCTAACCCGGGCCGCCTCTGTAGCTGGCCTAGGCTAGGTTTGGGATGTTGGAGGCGTTCTGCTAAGTATAGCTGCCACATTCATTATGTGTTAGGCTTCCTCCCCTAGATTTCAGCCTCCTCCCTTAAATGGGAGTTGTTGGCCAAGGCCCGCCCCTTTCACTGCATTCAGGGGTGGTAGAGTAATGCAGGGTGGTAGTTGAGGTATGATCCTTCAGGCAGGGTTAGGCTGTCTTTCGCTCTGCGATGTGATAGTTTGCCAGACCCTGCCGAACAGAGCTACTTGGATTAGGCCTCTAGAGCTGGCTCCACTCAGCCCGTTGAGCTGAACCACTCGAACGAGGGGTGAAGGTTGGTTGGCTTGCAAGCAAGCCCCGCTTCCCCAGGCTGGGCACAGGACAAATCCCTGTTACCCTTTGGAGCCACTTGCAGGCCCGCTCCCTGTCTAACATTTCAGGGGCATATGGTGTTACTCCCCCACTAAACGCGGGGTAGTTTTGAGTAATCCATTCTCAGCTCTGTATTATCTACCTCACACCACGATGGCTCCGGTTGAGCAGGGAGTTCTAACTACATTTCATTCCGGTTTTTGAACTCCGCTCCCTTGAAGCCAGAGCATTGCCATGAGCTGACGCCCATGCATTTAGTAGGTAGGCCCTTAAAATGGGGCCTCCACTAGGCAGAGTGGCGTATGTTGTACTCCCCTGCTATGAGGGTTTTGCTTTGTGCTGAGTACACTGCCTTTGGCGATGTGGTTAGGTACCAGGATGATGTAAGCGCTGTAGTAACAGTTTTTCTGCCTTGAAGGCTGCACAGTTAGGTAGTAGGCCCCAGCAGGCCTCCTTGACCGGGTAGCCCCTAAGTTAGGGCTCCTAGGCCAGCTCACCTTCGTTGGTTGGCCCTGGTAGTTCGGGCAGAAGACTCACTACCGAGTAGTAGGTCTTAACAGGCCTCCTCGGAGGTGGGTCACAACATTGTGGAGCATACACTAGGTCAAAACTTTAGGAAAGTTTTTTATTAGTATGGTTCCAGCAGTGTTCATTAAAGTAGCAGAAAGACTCGCTATCAGCTAGTAGGCTCGACCGGGCCTCCCTGTTAGGCGAGTCCCCAGCAGCAGTACACATCCAGCTGATTAGACCGTTTCAGGAAGTAGGCCTCTTCAGGCCTCCCTGAAGATGGGCTCCCACATTTTTTTGTGGGGATCAGGTAGTAGGCTTTACTAGGCCTCCCTGAGGGCTGAATCCCTCATACTGGGGCCCACTGTCAGCTGTGGTTTTCAGGTAGTAGGCCTCTCCAGGCCTCCCTGAAAGTAAGCTCCTTCATGTCATGGTTCTCTGGTAGTAGGCCTCACCAGGCTTCCCTGGAGTTGAGTTCCATCATACTTTGAGTTTCCACTTAATGTGGTTTTTCTTGAGCTCCCACGTTCTGTGGTTATCAGATAGTAGGCTTCACCAGGCCTCTCTGAAGGAAAGCTCCCACATACTGTGGTTGTCAGGTAGTAGGCCTCTCCAGGCCTCTCTGAAAGTGAGCTTCCACGTTCTGTGGTTATCAGATAGTAGGCTTCATCAGGCCTCTCTGAAGGTGAGCTCCCACATACTGTGGTTGTCAGGTAGTAGGCCTCTCCAGGCCTCTCTGAAAGTGAGCTTCCACGTTCTGTGGTTATCAGATAGTAGGCTTCACCAAGCCTCTCTGAAGGTGAGCTCCCACATACTGTGGTTGTCAGGTAGTAGGCCGCTCCAGGCCTCTCTGTAAGTGAACTCCCATGCACTGTGGTTATCAGGTAGTAGGCCTCACTAGGCCTCCCTTAAGTTGAGCTCCCACGTTTTGTGGTTGTCATGTAGCAGGCCTCTCTAGGCCTCTTTGTAAGTGAACTCCCATGCACTGTGGTTATCAGGTAGTAGGCCTCACTAGGCCTCCCTGAAGTCGAGCTCCCACATACTGTGGTTGTCATGTAGTAGGCCTTACCAGGCCTCCCTGGAGGGTTAGCTCCCACTTACTGTGCGTTTCCACTTAGCATGGTCTTTAAGGTAGTAGGCCTCTTCAGGCCTCCCTGAAAGTGAGCTCTCACGTTTTGTGGTTATCAGATAGTAGGCTTCACCAGGCCTCTCTGAAGGTGAGCTCCCACGTACTGTGGTTGTCAGGTAGTAGGCCTCCCCAGGCCTCTCTGAAAGTGAGCTCCCACGTTCTGTGGCTATCAGATAGTAGGCTTCACCAGGCCTCTCTGAAAGTGAGCTCCCACATACTGTGGTTGTCAGGTAGTAAGGCCTCTCCAGGTCTCCCTGAGAGTAGTTTCACAGTGGTGCTGGGTTTTTGTAAGCTAGTGGCCGCTTACTTTCAGTTTAGCAGACCTTATCAGGCAGCTAGCGAAGGTGAGCTTGCGCCCTGGCTCGACTCAAGTTTTTATTCTCTGCTACGGGTTCCCTCCTGGAACCTCTTTTTCCTGCTACAGCCTGGTTGCCTACCAGGTAGATCTAATGCTCCTCCCCTCACTGAGGGTCAGTATGAGTATGTGGTCTCCTGAGTCTGGTCAGTCGGTCGTAGGCCTCTCTTGAGGCCTCCCAGTTAGATCAGCCCTTAGGCCCTCACAGGCCTCCTCAGTGTTTTGAAACACAAACACTGAGTTGATCCGTGGATTGAGTAGAGAAACTCCCCTCGCTGGCAAGGGTTGTAAAGCACTATGCTGAGTCATACTCTCCAGGATATCCCGTCTCTGAGATCCGGTCCGAGTGGTTCACTGCCTGCTTCACAGTCCCTCGGGTTGGATGCCTTCCTAAAGGCAAGTGTCCAGAGGCTCTGTCTTCGGACAGACAGGAAGTGGCCAGACTGTAGTGTCTTATATAGTGACACCAGGTCAGGCCTGCCTGGTGGCGTTTCAGGCGGCACGTTCCCCTGAATAGTGACTGGCTGGGGTTCCTCAGGTTCCCTAGCCACATTCCCTAGAAGGGACCCCTTCTAAGAAGTTGAAGTTGTGGTCCTTGGCCCTTGAGCAGGCCCAGGTAGACCTTTCACTAAACTATGTTTATGGAGGTTTTCTGTGGTGTCATTTAGCTTGGGCTATGACCGTAGGGAGTGCTGTCACTGACAGCTCAGTGTGACCTGGGGGTGAGTGGTACTAGCGTTCATTTGAATTGCCGGTTCTGACAGTTGTCACTGCCTTTTGGCATGCACTCCCCTTAGCATGGTGGCGTTGGTATATCGTTCCCCATAGCGTCATTCTGACGTAGTGTAGAGTTCCCTTTCGAAAGGGAACGTCTCAGGTTACGACTGTAACCTATGTTCCCTGAGAACAGGGAACGAGACACTACGTCTTCCTGCCATGCCTCGGGGTCTGCCTGCAACAGTCCCTTCAGCCGATAGGATGTTGTCATGTTTGCAAAGCGCCCCTTTTATACTTGCAGGTTGCACGTTAATCATTCACGCTAATGATTCACGGGCTGTCGCCGGTCAGCATGATTGCTGTGAGATGATATTTGATTTCAGACAACTGTCACGCCTGAGGCGTTCCCCATAGCGTCATTCTGACGTAGTGTCTCGTTCCCTGTTCTCAGGGAACATAGGTTACAGTCGTAACCTGAGACGTTTTTAGCGAGTGGTGGGGGTGTCATAAAATATTTTTTAAATTAATTTGTAGTTTGTATTTAATGTGATCACAATTTAATAAAACGTAATTTATTAATGATATTGCTTTCATTTATTAAAAAGATTGTGTATTGAAATAAATCCTGCATAAATTCATTTTCTCAAACAGGCAGTGGTTTGAGTGAGAAAATTCCACTTGAATAGTAAATCGCTAGTCTCAAGTCTGTGGCCAGGGGAAGGCTTATGGTGCGTTCAAGTCCTCCTGGGAAGTTCGTACGTACGAGGTGGGAAGTCGTGCGGATTAGAACCCAGAACCCAGAACCTCTGACAAGCTTGGCAAAAGTTCTGCCACAACCACTTAAGTACACACTAAATAATGTCGGATCTATATATTAAATTGTCAGAGGTTCTGGGTTCTAATCCGCACTCGTATAGGTTTTTTTCTTTTTTTCACATCAAATCCGATTATGTTTATCAGTGATTGTATATCAGGCAAGGACACTTTTGTGTGCATTTTGTTTTGTAATTTCACCAAAACGAATAGTCTCCACAACGGATTGAAGCGCGCGTCCGGAGTGAAGACTGTGCGCAAGCCACAACAGAACACAGTATCCGCGCCACTGATCACAGCGGCAACGAGCACTTTGATCACTTTATTTAAAAAACAACACATTTCAGCGCTAGATATCCTCTTATTTAACAAACAAACTAACTGAATGCTCTGCTAGTTAACTGATGTTTTACTTATATGTATTGGTATATTAGTGCCGCGAGATGTTTCAAAAGTGGTTGGGACAATTTCAACCTTAGCAAAAAGTGGTGGGGACATGTCCCACCCGCAAATTACGCCTATGTTAAAATAACACTTGCCTGATGGGTTATGCTAGATTGGACGTTGACGTCACTTCTGTGAGTTGAGAAAAGTCAGTAAAAGTCCTGGCAGAAGGCGAAGCATGATGTAGTGTGATGACGATCCGAGATCCCGTGAGATCCATGTGTTTGGTATCTTGTCCTATCTTTTAAGTCACGCTACAGTAGTCTGAAGGAAATAGTGCTTTATTTGTAATTTAAAATAATGGTGCTGATGATTTTTAGAGACCCCCACAGGTGTATGATTTTACTGCTTACATGGGAGCTCATCCTCTCTCTATGGGAGATCAGCTCCCACTGGCTCCCACGTAATTCGAACCATGACCGTAAAGACACTGTTACATTGTTCACAGAGCTCATTGCACAAAGCATGATCACAAAGCAATGTTTCGAAAGCGCCCATCAGTACACCTTGTCACCGTAACAGATTTAGTCTTATTTGTGGATTTCTCTTATTTTTTGAGAAAAAAAAAAAAGACTTTGCTTTCTGCATGCTTCTTTCCAAAAAATATTACATTCCGCCCTCTTTTCCACCATGCCCCGTCATCTGCAGATTTACCTATCCCTTGTCCTAGCTTAGAAAAGATAATAGACATTAATCATTATCTATCCATCCATCCATCCTTCAAGGATGCAGGAGCCTGTCCCAGTGCTTCAGGTCACAGGTGGGGGACAGACACCCTGAATGGATGGCCAGTCCATCACAGGGCATTAGGCATTATATTAAAGAAAATCTGGCTGTCTTTTTATACAATATCTTTTAATAGCATGATCCAACCCTTATGGAAAGTACCCCATGCAAATCTCTTGGTATGGTGAAGGGCTTTAAGGCATTAGGATCAATTTCCAAAAGATGATTTTTTAAAAATATTTTAATAGCATGATCTAACCCTGATCCATATTGTATGAATAAACAAGAAATCCATGATCCAATTATAAAACCTGCTTTTAATTCCTCCAATACTCTAATTTTGTCCAATTTAATTAAACGTCCCTTCCACAACATAGCAGACCATATTTTTGACATTTATAACATTTCAGTGGGGAGGAATAAATGCACGTTCTGGAATTTTTATTTTTATTTTTATTTCTAATCGAAATGCAACATCACTTGGCTTTTCTACTTCAATTACTTTCTATAATTCTATAAAAATAAGAATTGTTTTAGTTTAATGGTGACTTTAAAGATGTTTATGTCCATTTATTCTTTGATCACCATTCCATTGCCATCTTTGCAATTATACCATAATGTGCTATGAGCATTAAGATCTCCACAACATGTACTTTTCCCTTATAATTGTAAAAAATTTACAATTTTAATATTTCCTTCTTTTATCCAAACTTCTTTTATAATATATTTCAACTTATTTCCTTTCTTCAGAACACTATATTTTATTCCTTTTTTGACAAATCTTACACACTTCCATACTGCCTTATGTGGATACCAGGGCTCCGAACCGGTTCAAGGAACGAAAAAAAGAAGAGAAAAAAAAAAAAAAACACATCAAAAATCAAATTAATTTTGGATGGAATGTAGAAAAAGAAGCCTAGAACATAGAAATAAATACTATACATTTTGGTCCCACATTGGTAATACCATCAATACCTCCTTGGCTTTTCCCTAAACCTGAGTTGCAAGGCAAGATGCAAACAAAGGAAATAATCATATAAAAGGATATAGCTAGTTGTAAAGCAGCACCTAAGTCAGGAATATTACAAAAGTATTCAAATATTCACAGACGGATCAAAGAATCAGGCTCTGGAGGTACAGCAGCAGCAGTTTACATTCCCTATTTTAAATACAGTATTGAAAAGAGAATTTCAGATCATGTTTCAGTATATACAGCGAAAATTATTGGAATTTGAATGGCACTTCAAGATGAACATCCTATGGATATAGATAGTGATTTGCTCAGATTCATATTCAGCTTTAAAATTAAAGTCAATGTCCAGGCAGGATATCTTGTATGAAATACTACAATATCTGTACAGAATATACAGAATATGAGTAAACATTTCCTTTTGGGTTCCAGCATATGTGGGGATAGATGGCAAAGAGGAGGTAGATAAATTATAGCAAAGATCTCTGAAACACACTGAAATAAATATTAATGTCTTACTGAGTAAAATTGAAGTTAAAGCAATAATAAAATCTAATCTAAACAGGATGTGGCAAGAGAGATGGGACAAGGAGACAACTATATATATTATTCAAAATAAAGTTGGGGTTGAGAGAAATAAATCCGTAAACAGAAAGGAAGATTCCATCATTTCTAGGATTCGATTAGGGCACACATCCCTTAATTACTGTTTCTCATAGGGAAAAGAGAATCTGAAAATTGTGTGGCTTGCCAGAAACAGTTGAGCATGAGTGGATACATTGCACAAAAGATAAAAGAGAAATCCGTTTTACAGAATAATTTAGTTACAAAATAATTAAGTTATCAGTAATAAGCATATTTCATAATGCACAGAAAGAGACAAGGTTTTATAGTGCTCTACTGATGTATCTAAGGGAAACAGGATTGTTTAACAGAATATAGTTTAGTATAAATTTTATTTATTTATTTAGAATTTATTTGCTTTACTCTGTGTCACTGCTTCACACTCCTGTCCAGTTGGTGGCGGTAAATGCACCTTTTAGCTGGTTTGCCAACCGCAATAAAACACCAAAAGAAGAAGAACTCAAATGTAATCGTTCTAAACAGAAAAGCTTATTTGTAACGGCCATCACCGGTTAATAATGTTATTTTATCGTTCTGTTTAATGTTTTAATTTGGCAGTCAACCAATCACAAATTCAAATATGCAAATATTATGTTGACACATCCAACGTGAATGAAATGTCAAGTCATCATATAGCTAAGTCGCAATGACAATGCACTGGCTTTAGTTTAGTTTTTCCGATACGTCACCAACCATCAAGCATTAGGCCTACATTTATGTGAAAATTAATAGCAGGTAATATGCAGCTTCTTGTGTGTTTTGAAACAAGCGGAAATGGCAGGATAGTGTAGAATATGGATTCGCACATCACGCATGTGCTTCTGTGAACGGACAAAACAGAATAAAACTAAATATATAAAAAGGAATAGGACTATATGCAAAATATATTTCACTTCAATACAGATTAACAAAAGGAAAGGAAAAATTGTGCTGAGTTTCGGTAATTGTGACGCACTCCAAAGTTCACGGAAAAGAAACGATGGCAGAAAGCGGCATCCTGCTTGTTTTCTTTATTTTACAAAAGCTTTACAGTTTTGAATCATTGCTTCTATCCATATGACCATAAATTACGGATTAACACTTTCCCCAGAGGAAAAAAAAATGTGATTGTCCTTTACCGCTGTCGTTAATCATTTAGCCTACAAAGTGTCCTCCAAAAGTCCTTCTTTGCATTTTTTTATAGTTCTTCTTACATTTGCTTGCAACTTTTTATATTCAATAAGATTCTTAAAACAGCAGTTCCTTTTTAACATTTTAAATGCTTTATTTCGAGACTTAATTACTTTATCACATTTCTTTGTCCACCACGGCATTATGCTTACCTTCTTTCTTTGGTATAGACTGCTTTGCGGCCTCTAGAATAGCTCTACAAATACAAAGATTTAAATCAAGATCAACATCTTCATTAATATGTTTTTTTCTCATTTCTTGATCACTAACATCCCTAAATTTCTCTCAATCTGCACTCCTAAAACTCCAATTCTTTAATCCTCCTGTTTCATATTCTAAACTCAATCCTACTTCTACCATAGGATAATGGTAACTTCCTATAGTTCTTTCTCTAACTACTTCCCAGAAGCAAAGCCAATGAATCCGACACTGTAAAATCAATAGCTGTCAAGCACTTACAATTTTTAATCTCCATTAACTCTTCTATCACACTCATTTTTCAACTGCCCCACAATGTAGTGGGCATTAGTATATTAGCATCTTTATGCCGATGATACTCAGCTTTATCTACCTATAAAAATGGGAGATAAGTACATTTTTAATCTCAAAACATATTACATATGTTTCCGTCATTGTCTTTTGATGAACGAATTCTATCATAGTAGCTCAAAATTGATCTGAAATTACTACTCTGCTTTGCTCTTTGCAATTTTTTTGTGTTCTTCCTCCTCCTTGTACCCCTATTTTTACAGTACTGTACCCTGCACCTCACAAACTTGTCCTTTGTCTCTGTGATACTGTAATTCTTGTTCTTTGTTGATATGAACCTGCAACCAGTCAAAATCTATTGAGCAGTCAGTGCTGTTATCAAATGGAAAGCACAATGTTCAGGGTCATACAATTTGTTCATTGTACAGTATACAACCTACAATGCACTGTACTATAGTATGCAATACTAAAAGCGACACACATCAAAGGAGTAAACGTGATCAGTGTGCTTCTTCTTGTCTTTGGGCATCATTTGAAACAGGTTAAATCAGTTTTGAGTGGTTGTGTTCAATCAATGACGTGTGTTCTCTATTTGTATTTGATTATTGCCACTTGTGTTGACCAGTGTGGATGACATGACATGCAGTTGGAGTATTCATTGATCTAAAAAAAAGCATCTGACACAATAAATCATGAAATATTAATCAGTAAATTGGAACGAATCGCGATCAGGGGGGTAGTTTTAAACTGGGTAAGTAGTTATCTGAGAGACAGACAACAATTTGTGAAGATAGGAGAGTATTCATCTGAATGTCTGGCCATGGCTTGTGGTGTCCCACAGGGCTCAGTGTTGGGACCAAAGTTATTTTTATTATATATTAATGATATTTGTAAAGTATCTGAAGTATTGAATTTTGTATTATTTGCAGATGATACAAACATATTTGGTTCAGGGGACAGCTTACAGCAACTCTTGGAATTAACCACTTCAGAATTTAAGAAAATAAAACAATGGTTGGACATCAACAGGTTATCGATAAATTTGAGTAAAACTACATTCATGGTATTTGGAAACTGTAAGTCAAATCATCAAGCACAGATACAGATAGAGGGTGTTAACTTAGAAAGAGTACATGAAAATAAATTACTTGGAGTGATCATACACTGTAAAAAATTCACCCGTAAATTTACAGTAAAATACTGGCAGCTGTGGTTCCAGCCCTTTACCGTAATTTTACGGTTTCAACAATGCTGTTATTTTACAGTAAAATACTGCTCTGTGGTTCCAGCCCTTTACCGTAATTTTACGGTTTCAACAATGCTGTAATTTTACAGTAAAATACTGGCAGCTGTGGTTCCAGCCATTTACTGTTATTTTACGGTTTCAACAATGCTGTAATTTCACAGTAAAGTACTGGCAGCTGTGGTTCCAGCCATTTACCGTAATTCTACAGTTTTTAATTTTATGGCTGTGCTTCACAAATTACTGGCAGTAATGGTTCCAGCTATAATTCTATAGTATAAAAAGTTAGAATATAAATACTGTTTTCTATTTACTCTATTGTCCGATATCTATTAACATCCCTATATTTACTCAATGGAAAAAATGAAGAAAATATAGATTATGGTACAGTATTGTTTGCCATTTATTTAAAACAGCTAACAAGTTTTAACAATACACTAACAGTTAAGGAAAAAAAGTCACAGAAAATACATTGTAAAATTTAATGTGAGGAACCAGTAGGCAAACAAAGAAACCTTACATTCAAAATGTCACATCAGCATCCAGGCAAGAGAGGAATTCTGAGTCTGAGAGGAAAATATTGAGAACCAATGGATGAAAAATCCTTGATAGAGGCAAAAAAACTGCAGAAAACATCTCAAACATCTCATCTGAAAGATCTGGCCTGAGAGGAAGTCCGGATCTGAGAGGACAAGGGATCCAATGGGTGAAAAAACGTCAAACGGCAAAAAACAGCCAAAACGTCCCACATCAGCCTTTGACACATCTGGTCTGAGAGGAAATCCAGATCTGAGAGGAAAGAAAATCAAGAAAATCTTAGTGGTAAAATAAATCACATGACAAAAACTAGTGATCACATATTCTACGAACACTTTTAAAAGAGACATAAAATGATCATGTTATTGTACATAACTAATCTTAGAGATTATCTATACTTTACTAAACACATCTCATTAAATATTCACAGTGCTGCAGTAAGTGAACTTCTTGTTACTTAATGACCCACGAATGTTTTTTTGTTTGTTTTGTTTTTGTAATAGTTGTTCATGATTCACTTGTTTGTTCTGAGCAGTTAAACTGTCCACTGTTCTTCAGAATAAAATCATCCCCCTGGCACCCTATATAACTAATGAGTAGTTCTCATTGTGAAAAGATGGATGTTAAAACCATGCAGTCACTATTGTAAAGGGTTTAATTGTTCAGAATGTGCTGGAAAACCAAAGACTGTGCAAGACATGGTGGATTTTTCTGAAGAACATTGGGCAGTTTAACTGCTCAGATCAAACAAGGTACTCATGAACAACCATCACAAAACAAAAACAACATTTGTGGTTCATAGAGGTAACAATGTAGTCACTTACAAAATGTACATTTTTATTACACTGCACTGCGAGTGGCTAATGGGATGTTTAGTAAAGTCATGAAAGATTATAATTGTTTGTGTAGCTAGCTTAAACACTTTGTTTGTCTATACATGTGACTGATGAAGACATTTTATGACCAATTAATGCAGAAAATCATCCAATTCCAAAGGGTTCAGATACTTTCTTACCACTGAATATGAATGTAGTTAAGAGGTGTTGATTCTTTTAGGAAGCTGCACAAATGTGAGTGTCAGTGGACATTTAAGTTTAGTTACCTAGACGAAGTTCCATTCAAAATCGATGAGGTTCTTCAGGAGAGAAGCAACTTTGGGATTGACAGTGGCAGACTTCTTGCTGACAAGTTTTCCAGTCTTCTTTGAAACCACCTTGCCTCTGCAGGTCTTCAAACCTCTTTCAGGGTTTATCCCAACAAATCGTCTAAGGGTAATAAAAAAAAACACACCCACACACACATTAAAAAATAAAACTTACAAAATCTACCTTTTATCAATTTAAATATTGGATTAAATATAAAGGGTACTATAAAAGGTGATAAAATACCTTTGAATGAATTCCAAGGTGCCACATGCCTCCTCTAGATACTGAAGATTGAAGACGTAGAACATTGCAAACATGGTTGCTATTGCAGTCAGGAATCTTGGTTGTATGCCATCACAAACAACACAATCATCCAGCGTTCAATACAGTTCTCTGCCCTCCCTGAAATGAATTTTATTTATTTTATTTTATTTTAAATAACAGTTTACACACAATATTCTCAATTTTCTGATTATTTACTCACTCTAAGGCCATCCATGTGAAACTCACCAAAGATTAGGGCTGTGTACTGTCTCAGTAAAACATTTACATCAAGTGAATGATTCCTAGAAGAAAAAAAAGAAGAAATAATTATTATTTCGTCATCTTAAACCAAGCAAAGACATTCGACGTCGAGCACGGAGAACATTGAATAGTGAAATGCCTCAGCTGTTGAGAACTGTCTGTCTTCAAAACTTGTTTCGCGCCGACAAGTCGAGAATATCCGCCTCGTCTTTCAGAAATAACCTCTTTGACATTTTAATAGTATGTAAGTTACATGTGAATCTCACAAAAACACAGGTAACAGTTACTCGCACCACTATCTATTTTGCTTTGAGAATTTGAACAGCTTTACAACATAATTTGCATGGAAACTAAACAAATTGACCACTAACTTTTAATTATTATAATGAATCTGGATATTTCGAGTAGTTTTGTAATTATTCTCCATCTTATGTGCATGATATTATACGATTTACATTAATGCATCTGGTAAGATTCGCATCGTGTAACATTACTGAATCAGAAATTCATGTAAATCGAGTTAAGGGTTACTACAAATGAAAGCCAAACTAATTTCTAAATGGTAACTTAACTTTAATCAAGCAAATAGTTCGCCGTGATAATCGGAGCTCAGAGAACATTCATTAGCAGGCGAAATGCCTCAACCGTTGAGAGCTCTACAAAACGCGATTCGCGCTCAGTAACAGCACAATCAAAAATACCTCATGAAAAAGGCGATTGTACAGGTTGGGGGAGCAACATAACAGAATAACAGTAAAGAAATAACTTACCTTGAACAGTGTCCTTCTTTAAGACCGTCTGAGTGTTGCGAAACAATTCTGTTATTTGACTGCTTTCTGTTCGAAATAGACCGCGTTGAAGATGCCCCGCCCCCACGTGCTATTTTTTTACAGTCCAAGACTGTTTTTTTCCAGAAACAAATGGGTTTACACATAAATGCTGTAAATTTACGACAAGTAATTAATTTATGGAACATAGACTGTAAATTAACAGGATTAAACTGTTTATTGAAATAACAGTATTTTACTGTTGGAAATTCACTGTATTTTTACAGCAATTTTTAACAGTGTAGATGAAAAGATTTGCTGGAAGCCTCACATAAAATACATCGAAAACAAACTGTCCAGAAGCATTGCAGTTCTAGCAAGAGCTAAGCACATACTGGATCTTAAATCTCTTCGCATCCTGTACTGCTCATTATTGTTACCTTATTTGAATTACTGTGTAGAGGTTTGGGGAAGCACTTACCAACATTCACTACAGCCACTCATAATGCAAAAAAGAGCTATGAGAATCATTCATAATGTCGGATTTCGGGAACACACAAATTCATTATTTTTGCAGTCTAGATTATTAAAATACCACGATCAAATTACATGTAACATGTGTTCATGCTCACATATTTAACCATTATTCTACACTGCTCTGTTCCTCCTTGAAAAACAGTCGGATGATTTCCGGGTTCTATGAAATATTTGTCGCCAGAACTATTAATCCAATACGAACACCAAATCAAATCAAATCAAACACAAAACCATGTTTAGCATGCCTGTAGATAAACAAGCATGTAGATAAACAATACATAAAAGCTATAATCAAAGAATAATTTACACTGATCACATAAACGACAACAACCACGAACATTCCAAGTTCGCTGCGCTGGTGATATTAAACAGAAGTTTGTATGTGTTTGTCGGATAAGTTAAATTCAATTCAATTCAAATTTATTTGTATAGCGCTTTTCACAATACATATTGTTTCAAAGCAGCTTTACAGAAAGTGCATTTCAGAAATGTACATAGAGAAATACAGTTAGTTAATCATGTATTGATTTAGGGCATAAACATAACGCCAGCATCGAGTCGTCTCTTCACTTGCTCGATCTTTCAGGACTAGCCGTTTCGCGAATCCTTCATCGAAGGAGGGGTTTATGTAAATATTGGCTTAGTGATGTCAGCAAGCCCGCAGGAATGTCGTATAGTCCCTATACCGGCCGTTTTCTGTAGTTCTTAGAAATTGATTTTTTTAAAAGCAAATATCTCCCTTTGCTTTAAACTTTGTAACTTTGCAGATGTTGTTTATGCTCAGACAGCAACACACACTAACTAAAGTTAGAAAAGTGAAATTGTGTTTACCACCCCTTTAAGGGGAAGGGGAAATTTTAAGACTAATAGATTTAGAACAACAAGGAAAAGATTATGTTTATCAATCTGCGGAGTTAAATTGTGGAATAAACTAGATGAAAACTTAAAGCAATGCCCTAACATATCCCTTTTAAAAAAAATGTATACAGAAAAGATTTTCAAGAAGTATCAAGAAGCACTGTAGTGAAAGTAGGAGTGCTCCTTTGTTATGATTTTAAATACTTGTTAGTAGTCACTTTGATGTATGTATGTAGGTATGTTTATGTGTATGTGAATATATATATATATATATATATATATATATATACATATGTATATGTATATGTATGTGTGTATGTATGTATATGTATATATGTATATATATATATGTGTGTATAGGTGTGTGTATGTGTATGTGTATGTGTATGTATATGTGCATAGATGCAGATAACAAAATAATAATGATAATAATAATAAAAAAATTAATTAAAGGAATGTAAGAATTAAAGGGGTAGGAGTACATAAGTTTTACTTCTCCCTACTCCTTTTCGTACATGAGATAGAAGTATATTCACACAGGAAAGTAAGGTACTTTGTTTGCTACTTATCTGTTGTTGTTGTTTTTTTCTTTTTTTTTAATGTTTTGAACATTAAACATTATTTTATATATTCTTCTCTCATGTTCGAAATAAAGATTTCAATAAAAAAAAAGGATATTTCTTCCAATTAAGGAATATAGCGAAATTGAAACCTTTTTTTTTTTTTTGTCTTTTAATGATTTGGAAGTTGTTATGCATGTTTTTGTTACGTCCAGATTGGACTATTGTAATTCATTGTACTATGGTATTTCTCATGCATCACTTTCACGTCTGCAGTTGGTTCAAAATGCTGCTGTCAGGTTTTTAACCGGGCTGTATAAAGCACTTTGGCCAACGTGTGTTGTTTTTAAATGTGATTGATTGATTAAAATGTCCTCATAATTCCACTCTCCCTCCTAAAAGTGCAAGTAGTTCATCCATTAAAGGGGCATTTCACCCATTTGAACATTGTTTTTTATTTAAAGTGGGTCATGTAGTCGAAATGTAAAAGAAATTTTGAATTTGGTGCCTTTGTGACCGAGAAAAGACAAAAAATAACTTCAGGACGCATTTGTATGAAAGACAACAACTCCCACAATGCACCACATTGCACAGCTCCGCAAGCCACTCCCACTAATCCAGAAAGTGCATATCTGCCTATAAGAGAAATCAATCTTCCGTCTACAAGTCTAGCTACCACCAGAGCTTGAAATTAATTTCACATTCACACAAAATGTCTAGTTAGTTGGCGAACTCATTAGTGCATTACTCCTCGTTTGTATTTCTTTCGAAAAGGTGAATTATTGCATGGTACCTGGATGTTCAGTCAGAACATATGCGGTGCGAAACTAGGAAACTAGTTCACAACACAAACGTCCGTGTCCTCGTCTGATTCAGAGATTTCGTCCAGGAGAAATTGTCATCGTTGAAATTCTTTGCCACAGACGGACTCTATCTCTGTGTTCGTAGCGGTTCGTAGTTGCATAGTGAGATCACCGGCGCCACCAGTCCGCCCTAACCCGAGCCAGTCCGGGCTCCTCGTCCGCGGCAGGCAGGTCTTCTGCCTCGGCTGCTCTTCGCTATAATGCGGCTTGTAAAGGTAGCCACAAACACCTGATTCAAGCATCAGACTTCCGAAATCCTCTTCCTCTAGTCTATATCATATTGAGCACTCTCCTCCACTATTGTCATAACTTTACATCTGTCTCCACAGCGCCTGTTAGCTTAGCTTCAAACAAGATGGAGGATATTGCTTTCAGTTTCAGAGAGTAAAGTCCCACCCACTGATCTGTAATAGGTCTGTAGCATGAGCGGGTCCCGCCCCCTGGGAAAGATGAGGAACGAGTGCTTGTAGTCTCAACAGAAATCCCCCCCTCTTACACTTCCTCCTACAATGACGCAAAATGACGATTTTTGCGTCATTGTAGGAGGAAGTGTAAGAGGTAAATAACGGATTTCTCCCGTCTCAGGGGAAAATGAGAGAGTGTTGCACGACCATTCAATAGTATGACTGGGTTTCTAACAATGCAAAGCTTAATGCAAATGGGTGAAGTGTCCCTTTAATTCCAGTGAAAGTCTATTACTGTCACAAACATCGGATAGGCAAGGTAAACTATATTGCAGGAGTGGATGAGAAAGCAGAGTGGAAGGTGACACGGGTAAATCAACTGGCAGGAGATGGATTATAGAATTACAGGGATTATAGAAGGTAACAATTTTAATGTTTCCTTCTTTAGTCCACATTTCAATGATTAAATATTCCAGCTCAACTCCTTTCCCCAAAACTCTATATTGTATGATTTGGTTTAAAAATAGTATACACCCTCCTCCCCTACCCTGTCTTCTATCTCTGCGTATACTATTTAATAACAAACTCTAATGCTGGTTTTAACCAGGTTTCTTGGACACATATGATTTCTGGTTTCTTTTTAAAATCTTTGATAAAACCTTTCAACTCCTGGCCATTTGATATCAAACTTCTCACTTTCCGTAAGACTTCCCGGTATCCCATCTACTTCAGGTCTCTTGTTGAAATCATCCTATTATACACCTCTAATATGGAAGTAAAATAATGTCAAATGTTTTTGAAATAAAAAAGCCTGTTGAATTGCACTACTTGAAAAAAATAAGCATTGCATTAACCATGGTTGCATTTTAATGCATTGTATTTTTAGGGCTTGCATTTTTATGGGCTGAAATTCAACAGGGTTGAATATTTAAGCTGTGAATATTTCAATTAAAAACATTTCAAACACATTTTCATTATTAAAAATTCAATAATCCATATTCACCTTTCATGTTTCACTTCCAAAATATTCAAACTGTTTAAAAATACAACCTATAATATTCAACAGGCAATTTTCGGTCCATTTTATTTCGCTTTGCAAATTCGCTTCCACAAATTCAGTGGTTCAAATTCGACAGTAAATTCAACATTGACATCCAGGAACTGCAGGAAAAGCAGTAGATTGCCGAGCATACTGTCCATCTGCTGTTAGTCGACCTCACCAGCAGGTGGTGCAAGCGCATGTTGTTGACGAAGACCAGCAACAGTTAGAACAAGCCATTCATTCATAAAACTCATTTACAGCAATGTAAGTGTATTAGTGATTATTATGACGGCTGTTTTATGTTAAATTCCGCATAAACACAACCAGCATACAGTATGTTACCCTGTGCTGCCTTCACAATTACAACATTTTTCATGCACCATATCTTCACAATCCTCAAATGATCTCCTCCAGATTTGGGACACCTCTGCTTTCCTTTAAAAACCACCGCTACTTGCCCATAATTCTGACAGCAGCGAAGCGGCATAACTTTGTAGCAGCGAAGCAGAGGAGGGATGTAAGGTCAAGTCATGTCACCTTTATTTATAGCTCTTTTTACAATACAGATTTTGTCAAAGCAGCTTTATAGTGAAAACAAAGTTTGTTTTGTTGTACTGCAGCTCTAGAAGAAAATAATGTCATTGTCCAACTTAAGCAAGTTCAGTGTTGATTTATTCCTGTTAAAAAGTAATTAATTTAGTTAATCTATACAGGAACTCTGGAGAAAACAGTGATATGCCATCGTCCAGCTCAGTTCTCATACAATGGTGTCAATGCAGGCAGATCAATAATATTGTTGAATATTAAGTGTCCCCAACTAAGCAAGTGCGGCAAAATGTTCTATTAAATAAATATGAATAACCGCACTCTCTAGTTTAGTTTAGTTTAGTTTAGTTTAGTTTAGTTTAGTTTAGTTTAGTTTATTGGTTTATAATAATGTGGACAACCTCTTTTAATGAAAAGAGCAGCTTTAGCCTCTACGGCTAATTTCCAGCTGTAGTCCCCAGCCAGTTGTTAATTGGCATACATCAATAAATACATTACAATTAAAACAAGGCTTAAGCAAGAGCTTAGACAAACAAACAAGGTGGCACAAAATTAAAACAGACAAGCAAGCACAAATTGCAAAGACATAAAAGCAGGTCAAGCAATAAACTAGAGAAAATTGACACAAAAAATAATCATAATCTAGTTATATCTCATATTTATTTATACCATGTCCACACAGACACGTTTCAGCCTAAGCCATCTCCAGTGTGTGGTGTGAAACACCAAAATGATTGCTTTTCAAACATCACAGGTGATTAACGTCATCAAATCATCTGCACCGTCAGATGCATCAGGTTACCAACATTGTAGAAACACACAGGGAATAACACAACAAAACAGGCCATAGATAATGCTCACATGTAACCCTTATAAACAATTACCAAAAAACAAAAAGACATGAGTAAAAAAACAAGAAAATATTAATAAAAGAAAAAAAAATTAATAAATTAAGTAAATTGAACACAAATTTAAACATAAGAATTAAATTGATTAAATTGATTTCAGATTAAATTGTTTCACAAGAAATTCACCGGATTCGACCCTCTCTACTGACTCTCTATTGCTATATTAGTGGACCTATGTAGGAAATAGTGAATGAAGGTACAGGGGGTGATTTCGAACACAGCCTGCTGGAGATTGCAAGAGGAATGTTTTCTTTGTGTATTTGTGTATGCCACTGCTTATACATGATCAATTTAGTTAATGTAGCAGCAATAATGAGTCACTCCAATGATCAATTATGCATCATCAAGATTCTTGCCCGCCAGAGGAGTTTGTGGAGGATTTTATCATGTAAAGCCATCTTGTATCATGGGAGGAGGGTACTATACTGCCCTACAAAGGCAAGAGACCTTAACTCGCTAGAGTGTGGAACTGAGAAAAATGACTTTAAAGATTTTTAGATTTCCCGCCAAATTAATTATAGGTAGGACACTGGAAGTCTGGCAATTAGATGTTTTAGTAATGAAAATTATCTACATAAAAAAATCTTGAGCTCAAACTTGACTTTTGACCACTATTTTAAAGGGGTCATATAATGGTACATGCACTTTTACAAGTTGATTGTACTGAAATGTGTGTTGGCAGTGCCTGTACACAACCATCATAAAATGATAAAAATCCATCCAGTGTTTTTTTTTTAAATCTTCTTATAAGTTTTCCCCCATCTCAAATCAAGCCGTTCGACCGTGTGATGTCACACGGTCGGACGCCCCTCCCACGATTGTTGATTGACAGCAGCGTTTCAACACAGACCCGCCCTCGCTCGTGAGCGAGCTGTCAATCATAGTCCGCGTGGACTGGTGTTATGCCGAATTTCGACCCCCGCCAAATTATTACCCCCCTAGTATTGGTAGGTAATAATTTGTCAGGGGGTCGAAATTCGGCACAACACTGGCGCGGTCAATGTTGATACGCTGGAGCACTGTCTATGAGCAGAATGGCCTCTAAGCGATTGTGGTGTTCTGTTCTTGGGTGTAATAAGGAACACAGCAGTCATTTTGATGTTCCTAAATCCGAACCGCTGAAGACGCAGTGGCTGAGTTTGTTTTCGAAGGGAATATTCTCCACGATCAACGTCAATGCTTTCATGTTTGCGTGAATCATTTCACACACCAGAGTGCTTTACAAACGAGGGTCAGTAACGTTATAAAGCTGGTTTTGATAAGAAGCTGCTCCTGAAAAAACGATCGGTACCAACTATTCGTGTTCCTGCTGCACCTCCAGAATAACTGAAGTGAGTGTAACGTTTTATTAACCTTTATATTAATTTTATATTAATCTTTGCAAATCGCTTGCTGCACGCTTCATGATGAATGCGGCTGTTTACACTCAGGGTACATTATGGCATGTTTTCTATGTACGATGTTCTCAATATAATTCATAATCAGTTATGGTTATTGTGTTACAAACGGTGTACGCACAGAACAGAGGGGCGGGGTGAGCAAAGCTCATTATCATTTAAAGACGCATGCACTTAAACGGCGTGCTGAAAACAGAGCTGTTTTTGACCAGGTAAAATGAGTGTTTTCTTACAATACTAATGAGAATTTTTAATTAAAGTATATTACAAACTTTTAATTTAGATCCTAAAGAATCATATTAGCTTGTACAAAAATGGCATTATATGACCCCTTTAAAGTTACTGTACTCTGCCTTTGTATTTTCAGCAAAAAGTGAGAAGTCATGCCAAGGCAAAAGGCAGTAATATTTGGTTGCTGATCACCTGTATAAAATCTAGTGATCATGGCATTTATTTTGTATGATTTACAATGACTTATAGCCATCTACTTATTGCTATCCTATGCTTTGGTTGCATTCTGATGGCATTATTAATACATTTGACATGACGAAATACCTCCAAATATATATTAGTCCAGAGTTGGTTCGACCGTGTTCAGGGCGGTGCTGAAGGCGCCGGCGAAGGTTTGGCACTCTGCCAGCTAGATGCATGAGTGTTTCAACCAGAACAGGTGTTACAATATATTCGGTTCCTGAAATATTTGGTTCCAATGGGTGGAGCTACCATGAATATTCACGAGACCATAGCGTGGGCGGGGCGACAAATACAAGCGAGTGGAACAGAAATTATTAGCGTGAGCGCCTCAGATCGCGTTTTGTCCTAAACTACTCCTAACTGTTCGTTTCTCACGAATGACTGAGATTAAGCTTTTTAAATGTCTATTATTCCATGTTTAAATAAATATTTACAAATATATTCTTGTGTTTTGATTCTGTCTCCCAAAGTTGTCTGTAGGCTATTATTGAAATAGCTTTTATGTTATAGGATGATAGCTCAAGACAACATAGGCTACTTGGAGTTGCATGTTGTTGCATGCTTTGAATGTTGCTTTACACTCAACTAAAAATCTTTTTGATACACAACTGTCAAAGGTTATCATAAATGTTAAGCTTCTGTTGCTTTAACAGCTGTTTTCTCTAGCAATGCTTTAGAACGCTGGTCAAAGTAAGTGATAATTATTTCAATTGTATTGATGTATACATAGCAAGGTCCAACTAAAGTAATGTTATACTCAGTTTGTGAAATTTGTAGTTTTGAATGTACCATTCCAAAGGTAACTGCACTTAATTGTAATAAAACAGAGACACAACTCTAGCAAATTGATTCATTTAATTTAGTTTTTTATTTGGCACTGCCAAATTTCAAATTTTCTTTCATTGATATCATGCATGGGAGTACAAAATTAAGGGTGTTTGCATCTAGGGCAAATAAAAACCTCAATGTATAAAGTATAAGACCTCATCTAAAAGTAGTATGTTTTGATCATGAAGAGACATTGAAATCACTAAGTGTTTCTTAACTCACCTCTCGTTGTGAAGGTCTGTGCCCTTCTAAGAAGGACATATTTTGCATTTTTTTTAGAAACACCATGAGGAACCTTTTAAGATTTTTTCAATTCATACAAGTTTTTAAACATTTCCTTATCTATATTGACAGCCAAAATGACAAATTCAACTAAGATGGGTAGGTTTATTTATATGATCTGTGGTTGAGACTCGTTATTCTTTTAAAACATCACCATAGCTAATTGGTTGTTGAATGCTTCACAAAATGAAGTTTTATGTAACAAAGTTCGGGAGGAGCATGTTCAGGTAATCATCCAATCAGCACAAGAAGAAGCCAGTATAAATAAAGCCTTCCCTTACCTCCTGTCTCATGACTAATTTCTCAGCATCCCGCCACCACCCCATCACCTCACATTCGGCTGGGTCTGCTCATAGATACCTATGATCTATACATTTATAGGGGAGAGTACTCTGGGGTCGGGCCGAATTCCGAGCTCGGAGCCCTCCCCCCGGACAGCAAGCCAAATACGCATTATAATATTACATCAGATTTCATTAACATGTGAACTCGTGAACTATATGTACTGAACCAATTATTTATTGGCCAAAACTGTGTACAATAGTAAATTGCACAGAAATGAGGTCAGAAAAGAAGTTTCTCAGGTGTGGTGGGATATGGACATATAATTGAAAAGTATTCTCATTTAAAGAATATAATATATATAATTTTTGTAATATAAAACAATATGCATAAAGTTATCTACCTATCCTAAATATGATCTAGACTGTTTAAAATTGATAAACAAAAACATCTGCCTCAACATATTTCTGTGTAAAAATTGAGTTTTTTTTTAAGTATTCATTCATTAACTCGCAATTACTTTTATAGTAAGATACAGTGTCTTAAAATTACATATTTTATTCATATTCATCTGTAAAAACAAGAATGTTAGACAAGAGAAAAACATGGGATCAGGGCAAAATTAATACAGCAGGACTAATCAAATATTTACTATATCACTGTATTCAAATATGTATTTATAAATATACCTTTCCTTAATTTTTTGGTATACCCATGCCTTCTACACCAGTGTGTTTTTGTGTTCACTTGTTTACAAAAAGATTACATAAGAATGATAACATTACTAAACTGATAAGATGTAGGCCTAATTTTTATCATTAATGGTTAGTCATTATTATCAATTAAGTTGACCAACGTTCTAAAGAATTGCTAGAGAAAACAACTGTTAATGCATCTAAAGCTTAACATTTATGATAACCTTTGATAAAGTAAAGGTTGTGTATCAAAAAGATTTTCAGTTGAGTCAGTATAAAGCAACTTCCAAAGCATGCAACATGCAACTCCAAGTTCTTATGTTGTCTTGAGCTATCAGCTTATAATTTAAAGGCTATTTTAATAATATGCAGACAACTTTGGGAATAAAGACACAAGAATATATTTGTAAACATTTATTTAAACAGCAATCACACACCTTTAAAAATCCTAATCTCAGTCATTCATGAGAAACAAACAGTTCTATAGAATGTCAGCAACAACTAATCTGGGAAAATTTGGAGAAATATGCCTTTATTGTAGGTCTTGCAATGCTTCCTACAGGATCAGGTCTGTAATAGTTCAGGTAAACTCAGAGTACATGCTACAAAACGATGAATTATTTATAAAATATATACGACTAGTTTAAGCTTAACTTCGTTCAACTTTATTACCTGTTTGAAATAAATAATCCATAAAACAAAACGAGGCGCTCACGGTAATAATTTCTGTTCCACTCGCTTGTATTTATCGCCCCGCCCACGCTATGGTCTCGTGAATATTCATGGTAGCTCCACCCATTGGAACCAAATATTTCAGGAACCGAATATATTGTAACACCAGTACCCAAACTAGGTGAGACGGGGCTTTAGTTCTTTGTTGTATTCATCTGTTCTGGCATGTGTAAAATGTTTCTGTCAACTCTGCATATATATCCTTCGCAATCGATATCGCAGGTTTGTCGACCATATTAAATGTTCTGACCGCGTTTGTGCAGGATAAAGCTCTGAGGACATCAGAATTTACAGGGACTGATGGCAACTGTAGTACACAGGCTACACCGTCATTACAATTTTAATGGACAGTAAAACAAAGGCAGATAACCATACAATCTGATAGGTAGCATTATTTGATATAACACCGGCACAGTAACTTCATATTGACGCGTGGCTAAACACAGGCATAGTACCGTAACTCAATTTGAGCGTTCCAAAACAAAGCCAAAGAGCGGTAACTGGTGTTATGGTGTTCTGCCTTGGTTTCTCATGGGCTTTTGGCAGTTACTGTTAAGACAACTCATTATTTTGTCAAAATTAGCTGTCAAAATTAATCATGTAACATTTCAACCTCCAGTCTGTGATATGGGTGTTCCTCAAGGCAGTATTCTTGGACCCTTACTTTTTCTTTTATACATTAATGATCTCCCTCAAGTGTGTAAATACTCAGAATGCTTACTGTATGCTGATGATACTGTGATTTTTTTTTCTCTGACTCAAATCTTGATGTCATAAATTCTAAATTATCATTTGATCTTCAGTTCTTACATGACTGTTTGAAAAAGAACCACTTGACCATGTATGTATTTTCACTCACCTAGAAAAAGTCTCTTTTATACTGATCCTATTACCTTTGCAAATCAAGATCTTGTCATTACAAAGACTTATAAATATCTTGGTGTGTTACTTGACACACACCTTACATACTGGGATCACATTTCTAATTTAACAAAAAAGCTGAATCAGAAACTTTATGTGTATAAAAAGATTAGATCATATCTTTTATTTTCTGTTTCTGAAACTTATCTACATGCAATTGTGTTTTCAACAATGTCCTACTGTCTTCCAATCTGGTCTCTTACAAAGGAAATTACTTAACCAATAGCACGATTATATAATCGAGCTCTCAAGATCCACAGTAATCTTCCAAAGTGGTCCCACCATTGCATTGCACTCACACGTTCACACGCTCTGACTTTCCATAATTATATAAACAGTCACGCTATTACATTTTATTTTCAGATTTAAAATAGCACTTCACCAACACTTGCTGCACTTCTTCCGATTCACAATATGAGACCAGTACGCCTCACTAGGTCAGTTTCACAGGCACTTATTCCAGTCCCTCCATACAAAAACAACTATGGTCAGAAATCCTTTTTTCATACATAAACCAAAATTTGGAATGATATTCCCCATCACATCAGAACAATACCATCCATCACATATTTCAAAAAGGCATACAAACTGTTTCTTCTAAACAGTTACACTTGTACTCACTGATTGTTTATTTATTGTCCGAGTCCTGTTTGCACTGTTTGTATTGTTGTTTTTAGTCGTTTGTATCTGTCTAGCCCATGCTAATGTCTCGTAAGTGTTTCTGACTTCATGTGCTGTAAATTGTTTTTTATGTTTTATGTTCTGCAGAACAGGAACCTGCTGGAAACCAGTTTTTAAACTGAGTCAGGCCCGTCTAAATTGTAACTTAGTGTTACTTTTAACCTTTCCTGTATAATAAATGAAATGTTTTTTTTGTTTTTTTTAAACAACGGAATTGACTCAGGATACTTATCCACATGATAAAGGAGGTCTTGAATGTGCCAAAAATATCAATAACTAATTTTCGACCAAAAACGAAGTTACAGTCTTTTGCCTTTGCACGGCAGTATAATGGGCCGTTGGACCCGATTGGACTATGACATTAGTCAACTGATGTCAGGGGGAGATTCCAGTTGCATACTGGCACAAGATGTAGATCTTGCTCTGCAGTTGAGTGGGTCCTCTTTTATGTTGGAAGAAGCAGAGGAGGGTTCCAATCCCTTAAACTAACTAAACAGTTCCCTCCTTCTTGTCCAAAACCTCTTGTGTCCTCCAATCCGGGCTCTCCATTGACCACAACATAGGAAGGGAAATAAATCCTCTAACTACCCTGCACTTCAGTGCTCCAAAGTCCAGTGTTACCATATCTGATGGTCCCGGAGGACCTTCCATTGTCATCTGTATTGCCTGTGATAGCTACTGCAATCTTGTGTGCTTGGGGCGTACACACAGCGACAGTTCCCCCCAAAACAGCGGTGTCTGCTGTAGCTCCTTCAGACTCAGCCAAGGAGGCCATCTCGTAACTCTCAGTGCCCCCTGTCACGGGTCATGGAGGCCATACCTGAACATTCTGTGTTCCCAGTTATTAACTCACCGTACCCCCTGTCAGCTCTGTTGCCACAACAGTGGGCATCTCTGAACTCTCTGTCCGCCCTGTCACGGCCACTGAGACTGTCTCTGATCTCGCTGTGCTCCCTGTCACGACCACTGAGACTGTCTCTGTCCACTGTCTCGGCCACTGAGACTGTCTCTGTCCATGTCTCTGTCCACTGTCTCGGCCACTGAGACTGTCTCTGTCCACTGTCTCGGCCACTGAGACTGTCTCTGTCCATGTCTCTGTCCACTGTCTCGGCCACTGAGACTGTCTCTGATCTCACTGTGCTCCCTATCCCAGCCACTGAGACTGTCTCTGATCTAGCTGTGCTCCCTGTCACGACCACTGAGACTGTCTCTGTCCACTGTCTCGGCCACTGAGACTGTCTCTGATCTCGCTGTGCTCCCTGTCCCGGCCACTGAGACTGTCTATGTCCACTGTCTCGGCCACTGAGACTGTCTCTGATCTCGCTGTGCTCCCTGTCACGGCCACTGAGACTGTCTCTGATCTCGCTGTGCTCCCTGTCATGACCACTGAGACTGTCTCTGTCCACTGTCTCGGCCACTGAGACTGTCTCTGATCTCGCTGTGCTCCCTGTCCCGGCCACTGAGACTGTCTCTGTCCACTGTCTCGGCCACTGAGACTGTCTCTGATCTCGCTGTGCTCCCTGTCACGGCCACTGAGACTGTCTCTGATCTCGCTGTGCTCCCTGTCATGGCCACTGAGACTGTCTCTGATCTCGCTGTGCTCCCTGTCCCGGCCACTGAGACTGTCTCTGTCCACTGTCTCGGCCACTGAGACTGTCTCTGATCTCGCTGTGCTCCCTGTCCCGGCCACTGAGACTGTCTCTGATCTCGCTGTGCTCCCTGTCCCGGCCACTGAGACTGTCTCGGATCTCGCTGT
Organism: Rutilus rutilus; assembly: GCF_951802725.1. Taxonomy (NCBI): domain Eukaryota; kingdom Metazoa; phylum Chordata; class Actinopteri; order Cypriniformes; family Leuciscidae; genus Rutilus; species Rutilus rutilus. Next base: position 27,513,232 of record NC_140215.1, read on the forward strand.
GCTCCCTGTCCCGGCCACTGAGACTGTCTCTGATCTCGCTGTGCTCCCTGTCCCGGCCACTGAGACTGTCTCTGATCTCGCTGTGCTCCCTGTCCCGGCCACTGAGACTGTCTCTGATCTAGCTGTGCTCCCTGTCCCGGCCACTGAGACTGTCTCGGATCTCGCTGTGCTCCCTGTCCCGGCCACTGAGACTGTCTCGGCTCTCGCTGTGCTCCCTGTCCCGGCCACTGAGACTGTCTCTGATCTCGCTGTGCTCCCTGTCACGGCCACTGAGACTGTCTCTGAACTTTCTGTGCTCCCTGTCACAGCCACGGAGGGCGTATCTAAACTCTCTGTGCTCCTTGTCTCTTTTCACCTGGCCCCACCGTGGTTTCCTACTCCACTGGCTTCATCATGGTATAGGCATTTACAATGAGAGCGCAACTGTAGTGGTGTTCAGCTCTGCCCTGGTGCTGTTCTGTCTGCTCCACGATGGTGGTCTCCTGCTCCGTCAGAGCCACCAGTTCCTCCAGCTCTGCCCTGGACCTCCGATCCTCTGGCTCTGTTGTGGCCATTAAATTCTCTGGCTCCATTATGTTCAGTAGTCCCTAGGGCTCCAACGTGGATTTCCATCCCTCCTGCATCGCCATGGTCTTTTCATTTGCAGAGACCGACTCTTTCATGTTCTGTGGCTTAAGCCTACCAACACTCCCTCTTGCATGCTCCACTGCCACCTCCTTCCTGAACTCTGTTCTTGTTGATCATCGCGTATGGCGCCAGTGTTTAAGGTTTACTTTCAGTGTTTACTTTTATTTTGTATTTTTTGTATTTTTATTTTCCATAGTTGCCCTAGTTTGTTACCATAGTGTTTGATTACCCATGTTATCCCGTGTATATATACCCCTATATTTCAGTTCTCTTTCGCCGGCTGTCGTCTTTGTGTTAATGTACAAATCTGTTATGTTTGTGTTTCCCTGTAGGATTATTCTCCTCCTTCTTCGTGTGGATTATCTTCTTTCTTAATTTAATAAATGTACTTCTTGCAAATCGATCTTTGCCTCACATCTTTTCCCTAGACTGTTAAGTGCAAATTGTGCATAGATCCCACCATCAGAGTACCTTTAAAGTGAAGACATGTTTGAGACATTTTAGAGAAAGAGACATGCCATATCCAGGGAAATGTGATCATTTCTGGTGTCATGATGAACACAAGGACTAAAACTGGATTCATGGACACACAAGGGAGTATGTATATTCTCAACTGTAGAGGTTGATGTGCAATTATCCCATCAAAACCCATGCATATGCAAGAAAATGTTTTTTTGAATAGCTGTCCACTGTAGTGACCTCTGTGTGTAAAAGGGGTAAAACCAAACTGTCCAACCTAAAACTGGACAGATGGCCACCCTATTTAGCATTCATTTGGCAAATATTGCTGTTTACAGGCTCATCATTTTCAGCTCCTCACATTCTTACCCGCATTCTTCTAAAAAGCATTGTGCTGGCCACTGTTTGGCCTTGATTTGATGGCTTCTTTGATTTGATTGGCCATCTTAAACATTTTGACATAGATCAATAATAACCAGAAAGACTTCAGAAAATGCCCTTTAAATGATTTATGACATATACAACAGTAAGAATAGCATGACCTATTACTCATGATTATTTTACTTCAATATGATTGGTTGAATCTGTGCAAAGCAAAAAACTGGCAGAACAAATTTAATTACTTCGTCTTGTGCTGGTCTGCGACACGTCACGTCATCACGTTGGAAAGGTCATGAAAAAAAGAAGAAAATAATAATAATAAATTAAAACAAAGATGTCGGACGATTTTGAAGTTGGAAGAGAAAATAGCTGTGTCCCAATTTAGGGGCTGCATCCTTTGAAGGCCGTGTCCATCGAATTGCAAGGCCGATGCGGCCTTCGGAGGACGCACCGAGACTCGTTTAAAGGGGAAAGTATAGCCGACTGTGTCATTGCGGCGTGACAAATGCTGTCCCAATTCGAAGGTACTTCGAAGGCTCCTTCAAAATGCGGCCTGCAAATACGTCCTTCTTTTCCCGTGAATGCAGGATACATCATAAGGATCCTTCGCAGCCTTGCCTACCCCAGAATTCATTGCACGCCGGAGACGAAATGGCCAGATTACACTTTTAAATGTAAGTGTTGTATTTCAATTGAATTGAGTAATCTAATGTATCTAATGCTAAAAATGTACATAATAATAATAAAAAAAATACAATAAAGGTTCAAATGTTGACTTATGTTACCAGTATGTGATTTTACATAGGCTAGTAAATACTCTAGCTAGTAAATACTTTATTATGTACATAAATTGCCCATGGTGAACTCCGATGTGATGCTCCGATTGATCGGCCGCCGATCATGATCGTCCGATATTGGCAAAAAATAGCTTGATCGGCGAACCCCAAAAAATCTGACCTCCTTTACCAGTAGAAATTGCTATTTGTGTGTTCAAAATATTTCTGCAAAAATTCTGTAATTCATTAATCAAGAATGCCTATAAAAAAAAACATTAAAATTCATTAGTAATAAAAAGTGTAAACCCTGAATAACAATTGTTTATTGAAACTTCTACAGAATTATGGAATTTCATAATTTTTTTATATAATTTTTGTATTGATCTACATCATTATAATAACTATTTAATAAAAAAAAAATATTTATATGTATTGCCACTCCCAGATTTTGTAAATAAAAAAAAAGTTTGAAAATAAGCAGCTTTGCAGATGTAAATTCAATTTCAATTTCAATCAATTTATTGCCATGTCAACAAGTTGATAGGAATTTGTCTTAGTACAACTCTCAGACGTAAATAACCTAAAAGACAAACATCATAAGTACAAAAAAAACAGACAATGTTCACCAACAATACCCAGCAAACAGTAGGACATTAGACCAAAACCCCGCAGAAAAAAGACAATACCCCTCGGCAGAGAAAGTTCACAGTGCATACCGTGATAAAGTGCTGCTAGCAGTCAGTGCAAGTTCAGATGTCTGATAGCCAGAGGGTAAGTGCTGTCTCTGAAGCGTGATGTGGAAGTCTTAATGCTCCTATATCTTCTTCCTGACGGAAGGAGATTAATGAGATGGTGAGCAGGGTGAGAATGGTCCGCTATGATGTTTTTAGCCTTTCTGATTATTCTGGTGGAGAAAAGTGAAGAAAGTGAAGGGAGACTACAGCCTATAATTTTTTATGCTCTGCGTACTACTCTTTCCATCCTAGCTTTGTCCTGAGCAGTTGTGTGACCGAACCAGACAAGCATGGAAAAAGTAAGCACGCTTTCAATAGTTGACCTATAAAAGTGGGTCATGGCAACTCGGCTGACTCTAAACTTTTTGAGCTGCTGCAGAAAGTGGAGTCGCTGGTGAGCTTTACTGATCTTAAAATTAGTGTTGAGCTCCCATGATAAAGATTCCTGGATTGTGGTCCCAAGGAACTGGAAGGAAGTGACCCTCTCCACCTCTACCCCATTAATGGAGAGCGTAGGGAGGGGACTAGGGGTCCTTCTAAAATCCACAACCAGTTCCTTGGTTTTTGGGATGTTAAGAATCAAGTTATAGCTTTCGCACCATTTCACCAGCCCCTCCACTTCTCTGCGGTAGTCAGACTCATCTCCGTTAGTAATAAGACCAACTACAGAGATATCGTCAGCAAACTTAAACAACAAAACTGAACTGGTGTGTGATTGACAGAATTGTGTGTATAAAGAGTACAGAAGTGGGGAAAGGACGCAGCCCTGAGGGGTGCCAGTGTTCAAAAACAAAAGTAGAAATATCTTCAAGGGCTTTCCAATATTGTCTTGAGAATCACTGACCTAAGTTGTCTCCATACTTCTGCAAGTCACAATCTGTGTATTTCTGCTCCATCTGTTCAGACAAATCACTCATTATTTAAATAACAAAGCCCTAATTATTCATAGCAGGTGCCGGTCTCATCCTCAGACATGCAGACGCGACTCAGTTTGACACGCTACATAATGCAGCTATCGTACAAATTGGACTCTGGACACCTTAAAACACTCCTTACACCAAACTACTCATCTAACTGAACTCTTATATCTACCATATAACACTGAGCCGACTGTGTTTTGTTTTGATCTAAACGTAACATTCGGTCACTGTGTTGGTTGGTGTCTCCCCTGTGGCTCTCTAGAGATGCAACGCTGTAGAGGGAGAACAACCAACAGCAGGAGACTTTACTGTCACTGGTTTATGGTAACCATGAAACATTGAGCTACTGGAGATATTTTAGTCACCCTCGAGGGTCGTCTCCTCTATTACAGGTCAGGTGAAAAGGGGACAGAGAAGTGACATATTGAAAAAGGAATCCTTCAAACTTGGTGATTTTAAAGACATTATTTTCTTTATGTATCATACCCATTTTCATATATTGTTATGATGATGTCTTCACCTTATACACTACCGTTCAGTTCAGGGTCAGTAAGGTTTTTAGTTTTTTTTAAAGGGGTCATTACATGGATTTCTTTTATTATTTTAATATGTTCCTTAAGGTTCACTTATAATTATATAAAGTTGCTTGCACAATGTGAAAAAAAAAAAATTCAACCCTCATTCTGAGCCTCTGTCTGAAATGATCCGTTTTTAAGGGGCGGCTCCTTTAAGGCTTGTCAGTAAATGGCCACTGTTATGATTGGCTAACTTCATTGCATAGGAAACAGTATCAACACCCTCTCGCATGCAAGTGTTTTGAAAACATTATCCATATAAAACCATAATTTACAGACAAAGCATTATGAAATCCAGTGTTTCCCTGGATGAGCCCTGCTCACTCGCTCTGTTTGGTTTCATTACAGCAGTGTTTCTCAAACTTGGTCCTGGAGGGCCACTGTCCTGCACAGTTTAGCTCCAACCCTGATCAAACACACTTAGCTGTGAGTTTCTAGTGATCCTGAAGACATTGATTAGCTTGCTCAGGTGTGTTTGATCAGGGTTGGAGCTAAACTGTGCAGGACAGTGGCCCTCCAGGACCAAGTTTGAGAAACCCTGCATTACAGTGTGCTCCTTAGCACTGGGAGCTCCCTCTGCTGTCCATAAGGTGCCTCTGCGCACCAGCCATTTCAAACCCAGCCTCCAGTATTTGAGCCACGCCTCCTTATTTGCATACACTCCTCAATCCTCAATCCTCAAATGCCCAATCCTAAATCCCCAAATTCCCAATCCTAAATCCCCAAATCCCCAATCCTAAATCCTAAATGGCTAAATGATTAAATGCCCAATCCTAAATACCAAATTCCCAATCCTAAATCCCTAAATGCCCAATCCTAAATCCTAAATGGCTAAATGACCAAATGCCCAATCCTAAATACAAAATGCCCTATCCTAAAAACCAAATGCCCAATCCTAAATACCAAATGCCCAATCCTAAATACCAAATGCCCAATCCTAAATACCAAATTCATTTTCGACTTAGACTTTTAGTTTTCGACTTAGACTTTTAGTTTGAAATTTAGAATTTTAGTTTTCGTTTAAGACTTTTAGTTTTAGACTTTTAGTTTTAAATCTGACCCAATAATCCCTCCATACTGTGAGGCCTAGCAAGTTTTGGTTTGAAACATTTTGTGGCCAATTGTTTAATTTTAATATATTAAAAAAGGCTACATTTTACAAGTAGCCTGGGCCTAAATGTGACCTCATCCCATCCCAAGTTCATCTAATGTGGGTTGGTAACTATCTGCTTGGCCTCCTTATGCTTCTCTGCCTTGTTATTTATGAAGGATGGCATTGGCTTACAGTAGCTTACATTATTTAATTTTTTGGATCTGATGTAGTTGGTTCCTCAACTACATCAGACGTTCATAATAATAACAGAAAAAAAAACTTGCTATAGTTTTGTCCTTTTTTCCTTTGTGGCAGTAACCAGTTTTGGTGTATCAAGTTTTACATTTTGCTGCCAACAATTAAATAAATAGTATTAAGAGGCTACAATTTCCAAGTATGCCTACTGTAAGTGTAATTTGATCCCATCCCATTAAGCTGATCTAATGTGTGTTGGTCTGCCTGACCCCTCTTTGTTTGGAATAATTTTATGTTACTCTGCCTTATTTGGGAAAGATGGCCTACAGTAGCCTTAAGTTATCTAATTTTCTAAATACAATTAAATAAACACTTGGTGGTTCTTCAAGATCTTGCCTGTAGCCTATTTCTACTGTTTTTGTTTTGTTTTGTTTTTTTCCAGTACAGTTAATACATAGTTAATGTCATTTCTACAAATGGTGCAAACTCTGCTAGATTATAGATAAAAGATTCCCATTCCCCTGCCATTCTGTGATAGGCAATGATCGGCAATCGGCAGATCATGATTTTGGTGATCGGTAATCGGTGATCGGCCCCAAAAATGCTGATCAGAGCATCTCTAATGTATATATATATATATATATATATATATATATATATATATATATACACTCACCTAAAGGATTATTAGGAACACCATACTAATACTGTGTTTGACCCCCTTTCGCCTTCAGAACTGCCTTAATTCTACGTGGCATTGATTCAACAAGGTGCTGAAAGCATTCTTTAGAAATGTTGGTCCATATTGATAGGATAGCATCTTGCAGTTGATGGAGATTTGTGGGATGCACATCCAGGGCACGAAGCTCCCGTTCCACCACATCCCAAAGATGCTCTATTGGGTTGAGATCTGGTGACTGTGGGGGCCATTTTAGTACAGTGAACTCATTGTCATGTTCAAGAAACCAATTTGAAATGATTCGAGCTTTGTGACATGGTGCATTATCCTGCTGGAAGTAGCCATCAGAGGATGGGTACATGGTGGTCATAAAGGGATGGACATGGTCAGAAACAATGCTCAGGTAGGCCGTGGCATTTAAACAATGCCCAATTGGCACTAAGGGGCCTAAAGTGTGCCAAGAAAACATCCCCCACACCATTACACCACCACCACCAGCCTGCACAGTGGTAACAAGGCATGATGGATCCATGTTCTCATTCTGTTTACGCCAAATTCTGACTCTACCATCTGAATGTCTCAACAGAAATCGAGACTCATCAGACCAGGCAACATTTTTCCAGTCTTCAACTGTCCAATTTTGGTGAGCTCGTGCAAATTGTAGCCTCTTTTTCCTATTTGTAGTGGAGATGAGTTGTACCCGGTGGGGTCTTCTGCTGTTGTAGCCCATCCGCCTCAAGGTTGTGCGTGTTGTGGCTTCACAAATGCTTTGCTGCATACCTCGGTTGTAACGAGTGGTTATTTCAGTCAAAGTTGCTCTTCTATCAGCTTGAATCAGTCGGCCCATTCTCCTCTGACCTCTAGCATCAACAAGGCATTTTCGCCCACAGGACTGCCGCATACTGGATGTTTTTCCCTTTTCACACCATTCTTTGTAAACCCTAGAAATGGTTGTGCATGAAAATCCCAGTAACTGAGCAGATTGTGAAATACTCAGACCGGCCCGTCTGGCACCAACAACCATGCCACGCTCAAAATTGCTTAAATCACCTTTCTTTCCCATTCTGACATTCAGTTTGGAGTTCAGGAGATTGTCTTGACCAGGACCACACCCCTAAATGCATTGAAGCAACTGCCATGTGATTGGTTGATTAGATAATTGCATTAATGAGAAATTGAACAGGTGTTACTAATAATCCTTTAGGTGAGTGTATATATATATATATATATATATATATATATATACAGTACTGTGCAAAAGTCTTAGGCATGTTAATACACACATTGTACACATGCATGTAACAACATACATTTACTCTGGATTAAAGTATAATTTTGAAGTACTTTAGATTGTTATTCAACTCCACTTCATCTCAGAGGCAAACATTGTACTTTTTATGAAAAACAGACTTTTTACACATGTATATTAGATTATGATATTAGATTTTTTTTTTTAAACTATGAACAGTATATAATAGAAACACTTAAAATATGTCCTGGAGGGCCACTGTCTTTTGAGTATGTGAGTTAATTTCTTTTATTCCTCCTCTTTCTGAGAAGATCTCAGTGACTGGCAGCCGTCGACTGAGTCAGCCCCGCAAACCTGTTTGTGGACAGTGGAAATATGCACTGATCCCAGATGATATCTTTCCAGCAGAGGCTTTACCAGCGTCTCTATTGTGCAGCTCATCCAGGATCTCCTGCTCAGCTCAATAACAGTCTTACAATCTATTTTATGTATACTGTTAATTTAAACTTTTATTTTGTTTTTCGTATTTTAAATGTAACTTATCTTGTAAATAGTTGTAAGTAAAAATGAATAGAACAATTTATTTTCTATCAAATGTACAAATTCATTGACAAGAAAATTACAGAATAATTTATTACATTTACCAACGCTATCTCACAACCAATTCGTACGAATTCGTACAAATGATAAAAAGTTGGCTAATTCGTACTAATTCGTACGACCTCACTCGTATGAATTTGTACGATTTGTCTAAACCCACGTGATGTGTAGGTTTAGGGGCGGGGTCAGGGGTAGGTCATTCGTATGAATTCATACGAATTGGCCAATTCGTAAAATATGTACGATTTTGCAAAAATCTTACTAATTCGTACGAGTCAGGTCGTATGAATTCGTACGAATAAGCCACCTCGTAGAATTACAAGAATAAACAATGCACATAAAATATTTTTTTGTTTCATTTACAAACTATAACTCACATAAAAATAATGCATACGATTTTTTAATTAACAAATTTGAATTCACATAAGCAAAAGTGTATTTAATCTGTCAAGAAGAGAAAACAATCTGTGCATTCTCTCCCTGCTCTCCTGTGATCTCCTCTCCTCTGTCTCTCTCTGAAACTTGATGTCCTCACTAGCTCGAGGGAGCTGCAGTTTGCTTACAAGGCAAACAGATCGACAGCTGATGCGATTTCAACTGTTCTAGAGCATCTAGGACAGACCAACACCAATGCCAGGATTCTCTTTGTTGATTACAGTTCAGCCTTTAACACTATAGTTTCATACAAACTAATCACGAAACTACACCATCTGAGGCTAGATGCACACACATGCAACCGGATTTTGGACTTTTTAACGGACCAAACACAGACAGTAAGGCTGGGAAAACACACCTCATCCACCCTGTCCTTGTGTACCGGAGCACTGCAGGGTTGTGTTCATAGCCCACAGTTTTTTCACACATGACTGTGTTGCTACTAACCCCACAAACCATATTGTCAAGTTTGTGGATGACACTACTGTCATTAGACTGATAACAAACAACAGTGAAACATAAGAGGTACAGAGACTGCACACACACATGGTGTGATGGCCTGCTGGTGAACTTCTACCACAGTGCCATCGAAAGTATAATAACATACTGTATGACATCATGGTGTAGTAACTGTAATCAGGCTTGACAGGAAAATTCTGCAAAGTATTGTAAGTACATCACAGGATACCATTGGGACCCAATTACGAGACTTAATGGACTTAATGTACACCTCACTTTGCTTGCCGAGAGCTCGAAACATCATAAAAGACCCATCTCATCCAAGCCATCGCCTGTTTAACCTTCTGCCATCTGGGAAGAGATACAGGAATATCACTGCTTGGACTTCAAGGAAGAAAAATAGTTTCTTTCCCAGGGCTGTGACAATACTGAACACCACTTCTGCAACCCATAATCCCTCACACCTCAGTGTGCAATAACCTAGGTTACAGAGAGTAACATGTTAATCACATCATTTTATATTGATGCTCTTTTTCATCCCATGTTTACTTATCTAATTTCTTGTTATTTAATCCTATCTTATGTTATTTATTTTCATTTTATGTAAACCCCATGTGTAGTTATTGTTTTATAATATTTGTTGAGCATGGTGACTTTTTGTAATCGTGTTGTTTACAATGACAATAAAGCTCTATTCTATTCCATTCCATTCCTCAATATGTTATGAGACTGTTATAGACTTTTATATTTTTGATATTATCTAGCCAGCATCTCCTCACCAAAAAGTGAAAGTTCATCACCTTCACTCAGTGTTTGTCCAGTCTTGTTTGAGTAAGTGTTTGTGAATGTGAATGTGAAGCAACTATCTTCTGTTGTTTTGTCTGTTAGATTATTATTAAACCCTGCATTTGAACTATATCCTGATCTTCATCTGTCTGTCTGCAACCTTGCTAACAACAGTGGGGTCCAAAGTCTAAGATCATTTTGGAAAAAAATAAAACAGGGAAAAGTCATAACTTGAAGAAAGTTTATTTTAAGATTCTTAAATTAAGCACAATTTCTTGGTCACTAAACAAATAAATAAATTCATATATTGTTTTTCTAACCTGATATTATAATTATGGTAAATGTTTTATTATATCCATGATGAAGTTTAATCCAAATTACATCCAGGATGAAGGACTCAAAGCTCAGAATGGTTGGCTTCTGTATTTAAAAGAAAAGAGATCCATGATAAATACTGTAGTCTAAACAAACTGCTGTATCTTCTTTCAAAACATGCACTCTCAAAAATAAAATAAAATGTGTGTTATGTCAGACATTCCACATTACAATCATCTAAATCTCTTGATAAACTTTGTTTTTGTAAAGTAAGCAAAAGGAATTCACCTTTTTGCCAGTAGAGTGAGCCGATTCCTGCACCATACTCGTTTGAAGCCTCACAGATATACAGGCCATTGAGGTCAGATGTCAGTTTCAAGAAGAAGAGTTTATTTCCTTCTGTTTTAATGGCATCATTGGGGATAATCTGGTGTGTGCTGCTTTAAAAAAATTAAAAAAGAATATGAAATCAGATTAGTTTTAGTTTTTAGACTGTAGGATGAAAATGCATGCTGCCATCTGAATGCTTAGTAATTTACAAAACCTGGCAAAAGACTGAGTGAAATATTAGGGCCTGTTGTCAGGTCACTCTCAGCACTTTTTTTGCAGAAGCAAATTGTGCCTAGATATCCACTAATATCCAAATGATTGGATGCAATTCCTTTCCCCATTTAACCAAGTTCCTGTTACTATATTTATTACCATGCATTACTGTACATGTTAGAGATGCTCAAGGATCTACAGAGTCACAGAGACGATGTGTGATGCAGAATGAATCAACTTTAATAAACACACAGATAATAAATACACAGAAGAGAAAATAACTTTAATGCGAAATAATGAATAAAAAGAACAGAGGGCTTAAATACACAGAGGAAGATCATTAACAGAACAGGTAACAGGTGAGAACTAATTGGTAATTATAGCAACTAATAATGAACTAGAACTCGGGCAAAAAGTGACAGGGAAAACGACACAGAACATAACTGTGACATACAGTTGTTACATAGCAGCATCTGCTAAATGTTGGATTTATAGAGCAATCATTACATAGCATTTTGTTTTATGTTTTTTATTTATAACTGAATTTGTAGATTTTTTTTGAAGAACACCTGACAGTTTAACTGGGATTCATGAACAACTATCACAAAAAAAGGGGGATTGTGGATCATCGAGGAACTGACACACAGTAGAGTCAAGTATATGTAAATATATGTAAAGTATATGTCATTATCTTTATTTTTTTAATTACTATTTTGCAGATTATCCCAGGTGTATGTTAATTTATGACCACAGATTTGCATATAAAAGGCTATATAATCCAAAAATTAAAGAGGTTCTCCCATATTGTATGTTAAGTTTTGTTCTTTAAGGGTGCATTTACACAACACTGTTTCAAATAAAACGGAAAATCTTTTTATGTATTTGGGATATTTATTTAAACCACATTTTGGGGGTCTTAAAATGTACACTTGAAAACAGGGTTTAAAGTGCAAGCTTTGCCGTCTCTGTGTAAACTGCACATTTGTAAAAAACAAAACAAAAAAAAAAACGTTTTTTAACCTTGATTTTTCAGGTCAACAACAATTTAGATCCGTTTCATAAAAAATGTAGAAGAAAAACAATATTATGCCAACATACAGGATTTTTTCCTCTATTAATTTACCCTAATATTGGATCAAATTTTGTTATTTAATCCCATTAGAATGAAATCTAGTTATGATGTTTTAGGTTTTTTTTTATTTATTTTTTTTACCTCAATATGACAATACATTATGGTAAATGCGGTACATGACAGAACTTTTCTTTTTTTATTGTTCTTTGATTTGTTGATAGTTAACGATATTAATATTATTTGAGTCACATCATGTCTACTTGCATATTATATTTCCTACCTGTGCCATCTGAAGTGTGTAGCTGGAGGATTGGCATCTGCCTCACACTGATACACTTCAGTATTAGAGAGATTTTGGAAAGGTTTCACAAAGACCAGCTGAGGGGGATCTTTAAAACACACAAACACAAACATATGACTGCAAAGTTCTCACAAACAATCCAGCTAAACAAATTCCTGTTTACATGTGTGCAATCAGTTCAAATGACAGATCAACTGACCAATCAACAACCAAATAATAAATCAAATAATAAATGTGTAAACTGGTGGATAAAAAGATAAATCAACTCAGTAATGAAAAACAAATAGGCCTATGTAAATTGAGAATACAATGCTTTTGAAAAAAGGAGTATGCTTAATTGTATTGAATGTGTACTGTACTTCAAATCTTAAAAGTTTTTTTTTTTTTTTTTTTTAATAAAAACTACTCATAGATAATATATTAATGAAATAAAAAGCAACTTAGCATATGGGGTACACTTTTCATTTTAAAGGGAAACTGTAATTTCAAATGAAAAGTTTTACTTTAAAGTACACTTTAAATAAATTTAAAGAATTACACTTATTTTGACATGTTGTCTAACATACTAAAGCGCAAACTGAATTCCTTAAAGTATATGTATTTTAAATGGACTAAATTGCAACTTCACAACAAATATACATGACATACAAAAGAAATGAAATTATATTTTGGTTCACCATAAATTGGCCTACTTGTCAGTACATTTAACCATATTTTAATATAAGTAATTATGAAATAATTATGTACTGTATATAAGTATGTACATAAATATGTACACTCCCCTCCAAAAGTATTGGAACAGTGAGGCCAATTCCTTTATTTTTTACTGTAGACTGACTTTGGGTTTGACATCAAAAAATGTATATGAGACAAGAGATCAACATTTCAGTTTTTATTTCAGGTATTTACATCTGTATCTGATATACAACTTAGAAGATATAACCTTTTGTTTGAACCCTCCCATTGCTCATGTGACCAAAAGTATTGGAACAGATTAACTTAAAATAGATTAAAGTGAATAAGACTTAATATTTAGTTGCAAATCCTTTGCTTGCAATAACTGCATCAAGCCTGTGACCCATTGACATAACCAAACGTTTGCATTCTTCTTTTGTAATGCTTTTCCAGGCTTTCCAGGGGGTGTTTGGCTCGATGTCATGGTGCAAAGGACCCTAGGTTGATTTTACTCCGAACCATCCCTTTAAGGTGAAAGAGAGTATTACTTATGCTGAAGCCATTAAAAAGGTTGACAAAGAAGCAAAATCAAGGGTTTAAGTAGGTATGGCCCCTGTAGCTTTACACTCTAGTCAAGCTCAAACGACTCAGAAATGCTATAAAGTAACTGAAGATACTTTAATTGTGGATAAGAAAAATGTCATTTTCAATTTCAATTTGTTTTTATGGTGGAAGTGGTTAATTGCTCAGCCCAAGTGGCAAGAAGAATTGATAGAATTAAAATAATTAAAAAAGCAGTAGAAAAGTATTTAGAGATTCATGATTTGTCAGTGGATTCCATTCATAACATGGTACTAGGGGTATCTGATAGTCAAGCACCATGTGGCAGTTAATAATGACTTTATCTATTCTACAGTGGAATGCAAGGAGTTGAATTGCTAATGGTCAGGAATTAAAACACTTTATTGAGGAACAAGATGTTAAACCAAACATTATCTGTATACAGGAAACCTGGTTAAAACCATCACTTGATTTCATAATATATATACGTAAAGAAATACGTAAAGACAGGGATACTGCAGGAAGTGGAGTGGCCACATTTATTCACCAGGGGATTAATTTACAGAACTTAAAATATAGATAAAGAGATTGAAGCAGTCCTGGTTGAGATTTGGGTAGGTAAAACTAAGATAAAAAATCTTGAGAGAGATGCTAGATGGTATGTGTGAGGGAGGAAATGGAAAGCTCGTATTATGTGGAGATTTTAATGCACATACCACTCTGTGGGGAGGTACTAAGATAGATGAAAATTGGAGCACTATTGAGGAGTTTATGGATGATTAAAAGTTGGTTTGTTTAAATGATGGAAGGAACACTAGGTTTGATGCATCTCATGGAAAAGAGTGAGCAATAGATCTCGAACCGAAAACAGGAAGTAAATACAGGTATGTGCGCTGGCTGAATTAACATTAATTTTATTCATATCTTTCACATCTACTGCAGTCAGATTCACCGTGTTCACTCTGAAGGAATCACTCACATGGCTGGGCACTTGTAATGACACATCAAGGATGTTAAGAGCCTAAAAGCAGGTTTAAAACTTGCCCCATTGAAGTCAACAAGGTGCAAATTTTAAAAAGAGGAAAACACGGTGTAGGCAACACCGATTTTTGTCGTTGTTCTCTGTACTGACAGCACTCCAAATTTACAAAAAAATTAGCTCAATGTTAAAATTGACCGGAGTTCTCCTTTAAGTGCCCAAAAATATTTAATTCAGTTTGCACTTATGTATTTTATTTATGCAATAAGTACTCTTTTTAAAAGTATGGTAAAGTGTACTTTTTCATAAGGAAATACTGAATGTACATAATACATGATAATTTTAAGTCTCATTGAAACTTGATAAAACGTACTCGGTTACTAACGTAACCTCTGTTCTCTCTAGAGAGGGAACGAGTATTGCGTAAGCTAGCTTACGCTGCGGGAAAGTCTCCTTTCTCGAGATACTGAAGCCAAAAATTATCCTAATTTTTTAAAACTTGTCAACGCAGTGCGGCAGCCTGCAGACCTAGGGCAAGCGAATCGCGTGCCCATTGGCTGCTCTGCGGCAACTGCAGCAGCCTATGGCTGAGCCTTGCGCGTGACGTCACGTCCAATGAGCGCGCTTGGCGCGCTTAGTGCGTCACAGCCCGTCATTAGGGGTGTGGCTTAGCGTATATAAGCAAGGAACAGAGGCTGCTTCACTGGTTTCTGTCGCATGAAGCGAAATGAGCTCGTGGCGAGAGCACGGCGGGTTACGCAATACTCGTTCCCTCTCTAGAGAGAACAGAGGTTACGTTAGTAACCGAGTACGTTCTCTTACGAGAGGTTCTCTCGTATTGCGTAAGCTAGCTTACGCTGCGGGAACACCTTTGTCAACGCCGTGCGCGCGCCCAGCATCCTGAATGAATCCCATGGGGAGCCCAGGGAACGCGAAGCGGAGCTGGGCGGCCAAGATACCACAGTACACAAGCACATAATATGGGGCAGGGAGCGTCACAGCCGGTCCAACTAACACTTCCATATAGTGTAGCTCAACCAGTAGAGCTAAATCAGCAGCGTAGCCCGCGCACAGACAGTGGGCTGGCTTACGCGAGACTTAGACTGATAGCACTTTGGCCTGCAAAGCGGGAACTTCCAGGTTGTAAAACCTAACAAACGTGGAGGGGGAGGCCCAGCCTGCCGCTGCACAAATGTCATGAATGGGAATCCCACTGGACCACGCCCACGATGAGGCCATGCCTCTGGTGGAGTGTGCCCGAATGCCCAAAGGGCACTGCAGGTTTTTAGATGCGTAAGCAGCTGCGATAGCATCGACTATCCATCTGGACAGGGTGTGTTTCGAGGCGGCGAGACCCTTGGTGCGCCCACCAAACGAAACAAAAAGCTGCTCTGAACGCCTGAAGGCGGCGGAGCGCGAAATATAGCTTCTCAGCGCCCTAACTGGGCAGAGGAGGTGACTATCTGCCTCGCAGCCAGTATTCGGCAGGGCTGAAAGGGAAATGACCTGCGCTCTGAAGGGAGTGCCCAAAATTTTTGGGACGTACCCATGCCTCGGTCTGAGAATAACTTTAGAGTCATTGGGTCCGAACTCGAGGCACGCAGCGTTAGTGGATAACGCGTGAAGGTCTCCCACACGTTTTACTGAAGACAGTGCTATCAGAAAAACGGTTTTGAGCGTGAGGTATTTCATATCCACAGTTTCTAAGGGTTCAAAGGGATGTGCTTTCAGTGCGTCTAAGACCAGTGAAAGATCCCACATAGGAACCGAAGGGGGTCGCGGGGGGTTCATCCTCCTCGCTCCTCTAAGGAAGCGGATGACAAACTCGTTCCTTCCTAATGCGCGGCCCGGCTCTGAAACAGAGAGCGCTGAAATGGCCGCGACATAGACTTTGAGCGTGGAGGGGGACCTGCCCGCGTCCAGTAGCTCTTGAAGGAAGCACAATACTTGCGAGACCCCACATGTCTGTGGATTGAGCCCTCTGGTAGTGCACCATTTGTTAAACACAGACCATTTAGACGTGTAGAGCCGCCTCGTGGAGGGGGCTCTAGATTGTATGATCGTGTTCATCACCCCTTCTGGTAGATCAGCATGTAATTGTTGAGGCTCCACGCATGCAGAGACCAATGCTCTGGGTGGGGATGCCAAATCGAGCCGCGGGCTTGAGAGAGAAGGTCTCTCCGCACCGGAATCGGCCAAGGGGCTGAGTCTGCCAATTGTATGAGTTCCGGGAACCAAGCTTGGTTCTCCCAGAACGGGGCTATGAGGAGCACTGTGTGGCGCGCTTTCCTGACTCTCTCGATGACCTGAGGCAGCAGAGAGACTGGTGGAAACGCATATAGCGGGCCGCTGGGCCAAGGCTGGGCCAGCGCGTCCTCGCTCTTCGAAAAGAACGCTGGGCAGTGTGCGTTGTCTTTTGACGCAAAGAGGTCGACTTTCGCTCTGCCAAAGCGGCGCCACAGCGACTGGACTGTTTGGGGGTGTAGAGACCACTCCCCAGGGGGAACGTTGTCCCTGGACAGTCTGTCGGGGCCCTCGTTCAGATGGCCAGGCACATGCGATGCTCTCAGAGAGCGCAGAGAGTGCTGAGCCCATACGAGGAGGCGTTCCGTCAGGGCGCAGAGTTGCTTTGATCTGACACCGCCCTGGCGGTTCACATAGGCCACTACTGAAGTGTTGTCCGTGCGGACTAGAACATGGTGACCATGGAGGAAAGGGAGGAAGTGCATGAGCGCTTTCTCGACCGCGAGCATCTCTAGACAGTTTATGTGTAGGAGATTCTCCTGGTCTGACCAGTGGCCAAAGACCGGTCTGGCTTCGAAGAGCGCTCCCCAACCTAGGTTGGACGCGTCTGTTGAGACAACTTTCCGGTGTGAAACCACTCCCATATTCACTCCCGTGTGATACCATTCGGCTGCTAGCCAGGGCTGCAGGGCTGAGACACAGACCTGAGTCACTCTGATTAGCGAGCCGCCGGTCGCCCAGGCTCGATGGGATACGCGCGTTCTCAGCCAGCGTTGAAGCGGGCGCATGCGCAGTAAACCCAGCTGAAGCACTGCTGCAGCTGAGGCCATATGCCCCAGAATGCGCTGAAATGCCTTCAGGGGAACCCGGTTGCCTTCTTTGAAGGATGCAGCGAGGCGCTGGATGCGGCGCGCGCGCTGCTCCGACAATCTGGCCGTCATCGCCACCGAGTCCAGTTCTATTCCGAGAAAGGAAATCGACTGCCGGGGCGAGAGCGAGCTCTTGGTCCAGTTGACCGCTAGACCCAGACCCTCCAGGTGGTCGAGTAGCGCTGTTCTGTGAGACACAAGTTCTGTCTCTGACTGCGCTAGAACGAGCCAATCGTCCAAGTAGTTCAGAATTCGCATTCCCTGACTCCTCAGGGGAGCGAGAGCCGTGTCCATGCATTTCGTAAATGTACGGGGTGCTAAAGACAGGCCGAACGGCAGGACTGTGTATTGATAAGCTCGACCGTCGAAGGCGAATCTCAAAAATGGCCTGTGACGGGGAGTTATCTGGATCTGGAAATACGCGTCTTTCAGATCGAGAGAGATAAACCAGTCTCCTGGGCGAATTTGCGCGAGGATCTGTCTGGTTGTAATCATCCTGAACGGCCGTCTCATGAGAGCCTTGTTCAGATGTCTCAGATCTAAAATAGGTCTTAATGCTCCGTCCTTCTTGGGAACGAGGAAGTAACGGCTGTAAAAGCCTGACTCGCTCAGGGAAGGATGCACCTGTTCTATGGCCCCTTTTCGCAGCAGCTTTGTTATTTCTGCTTGAAGCAGATGTGCTGTTTCCAAACTCACTTTCGTTTCCGTCTGCGCTAGAAAGCGCGGAGGGCGACGAGCAAATTGGAGCGAATAACCGTGTCTTATGGTGTTGAGCACCCATTCTGACGCGCCCTGAATAGCCTCCCATGCTTTTGCATGCATAGCTAGGGGTCGAATGGTCTCTGGGTTCAGATCGCCGCGTTGCGCGGGATGGGGAACCTGTATCAGAGAAGACGGGGCGGCGCGCGCGCCGCCGATGCTCGGACACGAGGGCAGAAGAACAGGGCTGGCCGACTGTGCAGAATTTAGTAGCTCGATCTCGGACGATGGAGCGTGAACTGCTGTCAAATAACCCAGGCGCGAGAGCGGCGTGGGGATTATGGTGTCTGAAAGTGGGCGCGCGTGCTCGTGAGCTGGCGCGGGATTTGCACTTATGACACGGCCAGTGTTTGGGGGCTTTATGAGGTTTGCAACCTGTCTGGCAGAGCGGGCAGTGGGCAGGTGTGAGCACAGGGCTGTGGGCACATTTCCTACACTTGATGCTCGAGCGGAAAGTTTCCGCTTTAAGAGATAGCGCTCTGGACGCGTTGCCATGGGAACCTGGTCTGTGTGAGGCAGTGAGCACACGGGAGTGGGCACTTTTTCTACACTTAATACCCCTGCGGCTTGAGCCGTAGCAATTTGAGGTAACTGAGTGACAGAGCGAGCAGCGAGTAGTTGTGAGCACGGGAGTGTGGGCACATTTACTACATTTAGTACTCGAGCGGTGTGAGGCCGCTTTATGAGAGAGCGCTCTGGGCGCGTTACCATGGGGATTGTACTTGTGTGAAGCAGTGAGCACATGGGTGTGGGCACATTTTCTACACTTAAAGCACTTATACTCTTTTTGAGATTTATCTGGGTCGCCGTGAAAACGGCGTTTGTGTGCAGGCGAGCGAGTGTTAATACTGGCTCGTTGGCTGCGGTGTGTGCTGCTGCAGTAGCCTGAACATAGGGGACTGACAGAGCTGTGCGTTTTGATGGCGGTCCGGCCGTAGCGGGACTCAACCATCTTTTCCTCCTTGCGGATGCTAGGAGGACTTCGCGGGCTCGGGCTTCAACGCGATCTTGGGCCGCGGGCCCCGTGGGGGCGGCGGTCTGTGACGGCTGGTCGAGCGCGACCTGGGGCGATTGCCCTGGCGTCGCTGCGAAGCGCTGGGGGGCCTGGAAGAGCGCTGGTTAGAGCTGCGCACAGGAGGCTGAGTTTGAGGGCGGCCTGTGGCTGAGCTCGAACGGCGGGGCAGGAAGAGGTCCATCGCCTGCGACGCCTTTTGTACCTCAGAGAACCGATCCACAATTCCGCTGACCGCAGGGCCAAAGAGGCCGGTGGGCGAGAGTGGTGCGTTCAGAAACACAGCGCGGTCTGACTCACTCATGTCCGCGAGCGTCAACCAAAGGTGTCTGTCGATGACGGTGAGCGCGGCCATGTATCTGCCGATGGCTTGAGCAGCGGTCTTGGTAGCGCGCAGCGCGAGATCCGTAGCGCTGCGCAGATCGGTTAAGGCAGACTGATCCGAGCCCTTCTCGTCCAGTTCACGGAGGAGGTCGGCTTGAAGGATCTGGAGAATAGCCATTGAGTGCAGGGCGGAAGCAGCCTGGCCGGAGGCGGCGAAAGCGCGGCCGGCGAGAGCTGAGGTGGTCCTGCAGGCTTTAGACGGCAGGGCAGACTTTGAGCGCCATCTAGCAGACGGCGGGCAAAGGTGCGTTGCCACAGCATCCTCAACGGCGGGGATGCCGTTATAGCCGTTCTCGGCGGCTCCGTCCACCTGGGAGAGAGCCGAGGAGACTGGCGAGCGGAGTCTGGTGGAGAACGGAGCGTTCCAGGACTTAGAGAGCTCGGCGTGGAGCTCAGGCAGGAAGGGTGCTGACCTAGAGGCAGGCGCAGGGCGGCGGCTAGGCAGAAAAAACCCATCAAGGCGATTGGGCTCCGGCTCCTTAGGTGGGGACCAATCCAGTCCCATTCTCTCGACCGCTAAAGTGAGGAGGCGGAGAAGCTCTGCGTCAACACTAGCGCGGGTTCGAGAAGACTCCAGAGTCGAGGGGGCGGAGCGGTGAGAGCCCGACCACTCCTCGCTGTCAGACGCGAGCAGAGAGCAGCTGTCAGCGGCATCATCTGCATCATCCCCCAGGGCGACGGCAGTGCGGGCAGTGGCCGGCCGCTGCGCGTCGGTGAAGGGTGGGGGGGAAGGAGAGAGCGAGGCTCGCGGGAGAGGTTCCGGCGAGCACTCAGCTGTAGCGTCCAGTTCCGGCGGCCTTTGAGAGCGACGTTTCTTCTTACGTGGCCCGGAAGAAGCGGCCGGAGAAGGTGGAGTTTCTTCAAATTTAGCGAGTCGAGCCCGTAGGGTCGACATCGGTAACTCCTCACACTGTTCGCAGCCGCCCTCAGAGAGAGCGCGAACAGCGTGGTCAAAGCCCAGGCAGAGAGCGCACAGCACGTGGCGGTCTCCGTCGCTGAGCGCGGCTCTGCACGAGCCACAGGATGTGCGAGGCATTTGAAACAACGCCTCGCGCTCTTTTAGATGCAAGTGTGTCGCGGCGGACACACAAACACACAACACAGAGCAGAAAAGGATATATATGCCGGATGGCGCAGCAGGCAGGGAAGGCTGAAGGCGGAGAGCGGCCGGCGTCCTCAGGCTGAGATCCTCGGCGTGCTGGTCGCTGGTTTCGACGGCGGCTTCCTCGGAGATCAGCGATGCGAAGAGCTTCGCTGAAGAGACAGAAATCAGCGAAGCAGCCTCTGTTCCTTGCTTATATACGCTAAGCCACACCCCTAATGACGGGCTGTGACGCACTAAGCGCGCCAAGCGCGCTCATTGGACGTGACGTCACGCGCAAGGCTCAGCCATAGGCTGCTGCAGTTGCCGCAGAGCAGCCAATGGGCACGCGATTCGCTTGCCCTAGGTCTGCAGGCTGCCGCACTGCGTTGACAAGTTTTAAAAAATTAGGATAATTTTTGGCTTCAGTATCTCGAGAAAGGAGACTTTCCCGCAGCGTAAGCTAGCTTACGCAATACGAGAGAACCTCTCGTAAGAGAACCATTTTTACTTAAATTTAGCAGACAATTTTATTCAAAGTTCTTCTGTTTATGGATATGAATCAGTGGAAAATGTGTCACTTCCCTTTTAATTACCAATTACTGTGAACCAGCTGAGGCAGGAATGTACTGTATGTATATCATAAAGTATAAAGGATCATGTCACTTACAGTGCACAACGATCTTGTGATCAATTCTCAGTTCTTCGTTCAACATAGCATGTCTGATCACACACTTGACAAGCTGTTGATTCATCTGTACAGTTGGAGTAGCAATCACACTGCTTTTGACAGTCAACGTCCCATCCAGGTGTTTCACAGTGCTGGTCGATAGCTTCACAGAATCAGATAAAGTGCCCAAATGCCATGACACCTCGGCAGCAGACTGCGCTGTGGAAACTGTGCAGGTCACCAAAGTAACCTCTGAGCGTCCCGCCACAGGGACCGAATCGGCAGTCACGCTCACATTCACGGGGCTCGGAGCTGGTGGGGACCATGAAAAACTAGATCAGTCAATCAAATCTTTTAGCGCATTTTAAGTGGAAAAAAGAGATTAAAACATAGATTTTATATATATATATATATATAAATATGTATATATATATATATATATATATATATATATATAGACCCTTGTATTTGGTATTTGATAGTTTTAATGGGATGGTCAAACTCAGTCCTGGAGGGCCACTGCAGAGTCCTGCACGGGTCCGATTTTGTAAATCCGCACCCGCCCGTACCCGCAGTGCTTAAAACCGCACCCGACCCGACCCGTTTAAAATAGAACCGACACCCGACCCGCACCCGAAATAAAATCAGTTTAGCCAATCACATTATAGACACAATTACAAAAATGTTTATTGCCAGGTCATACAGAAATTATTACACGACAATTAACACAAGGACAACTTCAGCCGAAGCTATCAAAAGGCCGGTACATGAAGAACATGGCTAACGTTACCACAAAACTGAGTAGCCTGTAACATTTTACCAATCGAACAGACGCTGCTACAACACTATATGCCACGCAATTTCGTCTAGCCTACATCTGACAATTTTGGGTTCAAACACGCCCTGCACTAGGGTTGCCAACTTTGTCACTATGGAATGAGGGACAAAAGGTGGGCTGGTTTTGTGCGAAAATACAGTGTATGATTTTTAGCAATTTGTCATAATGATAGCTAATTTAAAGGCATAGTTTGTTTCTGCTGAACACAAAGGAAGATATTTGGAAGAATGTTTGTAACCAAACAGATCTCGGTCCCCATTGACTACCATAGTATATATTTTTTTTCCTACTATGGAAGTCAATGGGGACCAAGATCTGTTTGATTTCAAACATTCTTCCAAATATCTTCCTTTGTGTTGAGCAGAACAAAGAAACTCATACAGGTTTGGAACAACTTGAGGGTGAGTAAACGATGATAGAATTTTCATTTTTGGGTGAACTATCCCTTTAATAAAATATTAATTCATAACTCATGCCTTGGCAACGTACAGTAGGTTTAATAATAGTTTGTTCATTTACAGCAGCTTTAACACAGACACATAGTAAAATTAATAGGTAACGGTTCAATTAAAGGACTGAGACAAAACACTTGTGACTCCTGCACTGTAGGTTAGTAAAATTCATGTTAATCTTGCATGTGACAAACTAAAAATAACATAGCTTATGTATGCTGTAGTTTTGCTTGGAATCAAATAGCAGACTCAGAACATGCAACCTCTGTGCACACAAACAGTGGTGGGGAATAAATGCTTCACATTCTTATTCACTATAAATAAAAAATTTAAAAAATTCAGAAATAAATAAATAAGAAATAAATTCAACTATATATAAGTTGGAAAACAAAACTTGACAAAACATTTAAGTGCAAAAGAAGAAAAGAGGGGCATGCCTCTGCTAAACCAAGTCTACTTTTTCCATGGATATTTTTGGCTGCCCTTGACCGATTCAAGCAGTCTTTTGTCCTTTTGTGCAGCCAGAGAAAAGTCCTTACATGACAGGTCACAGTTCACAGTTATTTGAAGTTCATTTTTGATGAGCTCTGTGCTGCATCTGTTTCTTGAGTCTGACCATTTAATGTTCATCAGAGAGAAAATCCTCTCTACAAAGGCATTTGAGCCTGGCACACTGAGGACAAATGAGACAATCCTGAACATGTTGATCAAGTTGGCTTTCCCTAGAATTTGGAAAACTGTGACCCACTTCTCACTGGTGGATTTTGTGGTATCCTGTGTGGCATTCTTTATTTCTTCCTTACTACCACAAAACTCTTCATAGAGTTGGTCCATACTCACGGTCTCTGTCATTTTGAGGGCAACCACCACCTGCTCCAGGTCAGTGAAGGAAAGCTCCTTATGTAGGCCGATTGGTTTCAGTTTCATCATTACATTTTCTGATGAGAAATCAAACCATTTGTCAATATATGCAATGACAGAGTCATAAAACTTCAGAAAGTCATTTTTTTGCTTTGATCTCTGTACTGCTGACACCTGTTTGTCCATCAGCTGCTTGGTCTGGTATCCAAAAAAGCTGTCTTCTTTACGCTGAAGCATCTTCACTTTGAAGTTTCCCACCTCCTCGTAAACATCTGTGATGCAGAGATTCGTTTCCTCCAGCTTTCTAACAAGTGTGTCAAACACACACCCCACGTTGTGGAAAAAGCACAGATAAATCTCAGCAGCTGCAGTTTTTTCTTCGTCCTCAAAAGTCCTCCTCAGTGCCAAAGGACAGGTCTCCCCAAGGGACCTGAAGTATGAGGTGAGAGCTGGCCAGCTCTGCAGGAGACGATCAACAGCTGGATGAAGAGACAACCATCGAGTGCAAACATGACGCAGAATTTCACGCCACTCAATGTCAACAAAGGCAAAAAATGCACGCAGTTCCTCTCTTCTGGAAGCAGATACTGAGAAGTGGCTGTAGATCTTTAAAACAAGTGACTCAATGTCCACTGAGAGCTGATCACAGGCGTGCTTGCAGGCGTTATGAGCTATATGAGCCGGGCAATTAGCTTTCAAAATGCGACTGTTGGCACTGCTCAATAACTGGTAAACAGAGTGGTGTTTTCCAAAGTTAACATTCGCATTATCTGCCGCATAGGCTGTGATGTGTTTTATGTCCAGTTCATACATTGTCAGGCAGTTCATCAGAGCTCGATGAATGCCATTTGCAGTTTCATCATTATCTTCGTAAAAGTCAAGTAACTTGCACTGCACTCCATCAGAGACAGAAAAATATCTCACGCACACTGGAAACATTTTTCTATTCCCCTTGTTTGAGGCATCGGTGGCAACAGAGTAAAACACAGGCTCACCTTCAGATGGAGATAGATCATTCAGGATATCCCGCACAGTCTTTGGTCCTAAAACATTCATTGTGATCATCTCTGCTTTCGTTCTCCCCAAGCGCATCTTCTTCACAACATTTGAGTCATGAAACAAAACACCGTTTAGCTTAACAAGACAGTCGTTGCTGTTATAGCTGAGTCCATGTTTGACGGTGTGATACACGTATGAGGCTTCACTTGCCGCTATTTTGTCAGTTTCCACAGTAGTTACCCCGAAGAATCCATAGATATTGCTTGCACCTTTAGCTAGTGTGGCCTTCTTGTGCATTTCTGTGGAAGCATGTTTAGTCAAGTCATTCTCACCTCCATGGGCAACTGAAAATTCCCTGCGACATAAACTACAGAAGGCTTTTGTTGAGTCACCGCTGACTGGCTTAATCCATATATTTTTTACTTCCCAATTTTTATTGTAGCTGCACAGTCTTTTCTTTTTTGCAGGTTGATCCATATTTGCAGTTTTACCATGCCAAATCGATTATCGACTTTTTTGTTTGTGTGTGGAGGAATTGGCGCATTTACAACGTATACTGATGCGCGTGAGAGGAGGGGGGCTGTGATTGGATGATGATGATAGGTCAGCTGTGAGGTGTCGTGTGTGTGTGTTGCCGTGTCGGTGATCATTCTCAAGTGTCGTGATCAGCACTGCTGTTGTATCAGTGATTAGATCAGCGCGGTAAAAAAACCGGACAAGTGAGGTCCCGTGCGGGACAAATCAATTAGGCTCAAAATGCGGGACGTCCCGCCTAATTCGGGACAGTTGGCAACCCTACCCTGCACACCACACATACTTAACAGTGTTAAATTTGAAAAATACTGCTCGATAGAACTGCTTGGTTTGTTACCACAGTTATCTGCGTGCTTCCTCGGCGATGAAGTTCCACATTTACGGCGATCCATCCAACACGAAAATGCATGCAGCAAAGCCTTTCACAATATTTTCTTAAGATAACTCCAAATTTCTCCCACACACTGGACTTGATTTTTTATGACGTATTGTCGACAACTTTACAATCTCCACTGCTACTCTTTTCTTCAACTCCTCAGCATCCATCTCGACGACTGCAAGCAGATCGCGCGCGCGGTTATGATGAATTTTTAAAAGTGAAAGTAGCCTAGGTAACGTTATAGATTCCTGGGAGGGCGTGGCGCGTGGGCACAAATAAACTGATGTGGATTTTAAATTATTTTATCAACTTGAAATACAGGCATATTTTTGTAGATGTGTTCCTAAAAATATGCATATATTTTTACGTTTGCCAGTTGTTTGTTTTAAACCCGTGTTTAGACCATAGACAGTATAAGAAGTGGACAGAGTCATCTCATTGGAACTCAATTGAGACAAGTGAAGCCCATTTTTAGCGATTTTTTTAGGACTTCCGTTCCTGACGCGCAGACTCAAACAGAGCTTGACGACGTAGATGTGACGTGAGCAACCGTCTGTCTTCTAGTAACTGTGGCATAAGAAATCTGAATCATTCCCTTCCGAAACTTGCAGAGACGGAGAGTGTGAGTAGGAGCTGTCCATGCGCTAGGAGCAGGAGAAACTTTTGCTAGGTATTCTGATTAATTATTTTGTCATTTTGCCTCCACGTCCCCCCGATTGCCCGCGAGCTTCTCCTCCTGTCCATACGGTAATCTCTCTACTGTGCGACAGAGAGTCGCGTGGTTATGACGCAATCGTTAGCCTACTTTTACAAAAACTGCTTCTATGGGGCTGTAACGTAAGATACAAGGTAATGGAGCATTTTATACATTGTCGTGTTTCTTTAGAAATAAATAATGGACAAATGGAGTCTTCAAACGCCTCAGATGTAAAGTTATTCGCTGTCAAAGTGACGCCAAAATGAATGGGAATCAATGGAATGCTAACAGCAGGTGAAGTTCTGCTACAAGATGGTGGCACGCGGCCGGCTTCAACTTCCGGTCGACTTCCTTCCCGCTTGGTTTAGACCCGTGTTTCCTCCGTGTCCGACCCGACCCGCACCCATATCCGACACAGTTGGATATTTTTCACCCGTTTGAGCAAAATTTGCTGGTCACGAACCCGTGCAGGACTCTAGGCCACTGTCTTGCAGAGTTTAGCTCTAACCCTGATAAAACTCACCTGCCCCTATTATAGTAATCCTAAAAGACTTGATTAGCTGGTTCTGGTGTATTTGATTAAGGTTGGAGCTACACTCTGCACGACAATGCCCATCCAGGACTGTGTTTGCCCATCCCGGTTTTAAACTAAACAATTGCTAATGAAAGCAAGCAAGCAAGCAACTTTATTTATATAGCACATTTTCAAACAACAGACGTTGCCCCAAAGTGCTTTACAGAAGCGAAAACATTAAAATCCTATAACAAAGCAAACATAACTTATTCGAAAGCTAAAGAAAATAAATACGTTTTTAAATAAGACTTAAAAGTGGCAACTGATGGAGCTGACCTCACGTGGAATGGGAGACTATTCCAGAGTTTGGGACCTACCACAGAAAAAGCACAATCTCCTTTTGATTTTAAATGACAACGAGGGACCTTTAAAGGAGAACTCCGGTCAATTTTAACATTGAGCTCATTTTTTTGTACATTTGGAGTGCTGTCAATACAGAGAACAACGACAAAAATCGGTGTTGCCTACACCGAGTTATTCTATTTTTAAAATTTGCACCCTGTTGACTTCAATGGGGCAATGTTTAAACCTGCTTTTAGCCTCTTAACATCCTTGATGTGTCATTACAAGTGCACAGAAAATGTGAGTGATTCCTTCAGAGTGAACACGAGTGAATCTGACTGCAGTAGATGTGAAAGATATGTATAAAAATGATGTTACATCCTGTTTTCGGTTGAAGTCCAAAGTAGTCGATTGCCGAGTTCACACGCGTGATCATAGGTAACTAAACCTATGCGCGTGAACTCGGCAATCGACTACTTTGGACTTCAACCGAAAACAGGATGTAAACACAGGTATTTGCGCTGGCTTAAATAACATCATTTTTATACATATCTTTCACATCTACTGCAGTCAGATTCACTCGTGTTCACTCTGAAGGAATCACTCACATTTTCTGTGCACTTGTAATGACACATCAAGGATGTTAAGAGGCTAAAAGCAGGTTTAAACATTGCCCCATTGAAGTCAACAGGGTGCAAATTTTAAAAATAGAATAACTCGGTGTAGGAAACACCGATTTTTGTCGTTGTTCTCTGTATTGACAGCACTCCAAATGTACAAAAAAATGAGCTCAATGTTAAAATTGACCGGAGTTCTCCTTTAAAAGCTATTGGTCAGAGGACCTGAGAACTCTAGAAGGAGAGTAGGGAATAATAAGATCACTGATGTACTGGGGGGCAAGGCCTGATATGGCCTTGTAAACAAACAAGAGAACTTTAAAATCAATCCTGAATTTATAAGGAAGCCAATGTAAGGATTGAAGTACAGGGGTAATATGGTCTTTCTTTCTCACCCCCATTAAAAGCCTTGCTGCTGCATTTTGCACTAACTGTAAACGGACTAGCATAATATGGAGGAGACCAATATATAGAGAATTACAATAATCAATATTTGATGAGATAAAAGAGTAAACCACGATTTCCAAATCCTTCCTGGATAGAAAATGCTTTAGCAATTGATCTCAGGTTAAAAAAGCTACTTTTAAAAACGGCACCAATCTGTTTCTTAAAATTTAATGATGAGTCCATAATTACCCCTAAACTCTTTACATGATCTTCAATCTTTATGGATAAGGAACCTAAATGATCAGGAGAGGTAGGTGAGATGGGAGAACCTACAATCAAAACCTCAGTTCTCTTACGAGAGGTTCTCTCGTATTGCGTAAGTAGCTTACGCTGCGGGAAAGTCTCCTTTCTCGAGATACTGAAGCCAAAAAATTATCCTTAATTTTTAATAATCTTGTCAACGCAGTGCGGCAGCCTGCAGACCTAGGGCAGGCTTACTAGCGTGCCCATTGGCTGCCCTGCGGCAACTGCAGCAGCCTATAGCTGAGCCCTTGGCGTGACGTCACGACCAATGAGCGCGCTTGGCGCGTTCAATGCGTCACAGCCCGTCATAAGGGGTGTGGCTTAGCGTATATAAGCAGGGCTCAGAGGCTGCTTCACTGATTTCTGTCTCTTCAGCGAAGCTCTCCACATCGCTGGACTCTGAGGAAGCCGCCGTC
Source organism: Rutilus rutilus (assembly GCF_951802725.1). Lineage (NCBI taxonomy): Eukaryota > Metazoa > Chordata > Actinopteri > Cypriniformes > Leuciscidae > Rutilus > Rutilus rutilus. Next base: position 27,542,004 of record NC_140215.1, read on the forward strand.
GAATCAAGCGACCAGCACGCCGAGGATCTCAGACTGAGGAAGCCAGCCGCCTTCGCCACCTTCAGCGTTCCCTGCCTGCTTCGCTATCCGGCGAATATATCCTTTTCTGCTCTGTGTGTGTCTGTCTGTGTGCTCGCCCCGCGACACACTTGCATCTAAAAGAGCGCGAGGCGTTGTTTCAAATGCCTCGCTCATCCTGTGGCTCGTGCAGAGCCGCGCTCAGCGACGGAGACCGCCACGTGATCTGCGCTCTCTGCCTGGGCTTCGACCACGCAGCCCGCGCTCTCTCTGAGGGCGGCTGCGAACAGTGTGAGGACTTACCGATGTCGACCCTACGGGCTCGACTCGCTATGTTTGACAATCCTCCACCTTCTCCGGCTGCCTCTTCTGGGCCGCGTAAGAAGAAACGCCGCTCTCAAAGGCCTCCTGAACCGGATGTAACAGCTGAGTGCTCGCCGGAGCCCCTCCCGCGAGCCTCGTTCTCTCCTTCTCCCCCGCCCTTCACCGACGCGCAGCAGCCGGCTTCTGCCGCACTGCCGTCGCCCCGGGAGACGAAGCAGATGACGCCGCTGACAGCTGCTCTCTGCTTGCTTCTGACAGCGAGGAATGGTCGGGCTCTCACCGCTCCGCCTCCTCGACTTTAGAGTCTGGCAGGTCCCGCGCCAGTGTCGACGCGGAGCTTCTCCGCCTCCTCACCCAAGCGGTCGACCAAATGGGACTGGACTGGTCCCCACCGAAGAAGCCTGCACCTAATCGGCTCGACGGGTGTTTTCTGCCTAGCCGCCGCCAAGCGCCAGCCTCTAGGTCAGCACCCTTCCTGCCTGAGCTCCACGCGGAGCTTTCTAAGTCTTGGAATGCGCCCTTCTCCGCTAGACTCCGCTCTCCAGTTTCCTCGGCTCTCTCCCAGGTGGACGGGGCCGCCGAGAAAGGCTATACTGGTATCCCCTCCGTGGAGGAGGCGGTGGCAACGCACCTTTGCCCGCAGTCTGCTAGATGGCGCTCAAAGTCTGCCCTGCCGTCCAAAGCCTGCAGGACCACCTCAGCTCTCGCCGGCCGCGCTTTCGCCGCCTCCGGCCAAGCTGCTTCCGCCCTGCACTCGATGGCTGTTCTTCAGATCCTACAAGCCGACCTCCTCCGTGAACTGGATGAGAAGGGCCCGGATCACTCAGCCTTAACGGATCTGCGCAGCGCTACGGACCTTGCGCTCCGTGCTACTAAAACCACTGCACAAGCCATCGGCAGATCTATGGCCGTGCTCACCGTCATCGACAGGCACCTTTGGTTGACGCTGGTGGATATGAGTGAGTCAGAGTGCGCTGTGTTCCTCAATGCCCCACTCTCGCCCACCGGCCTCTTCGGCCCTGCGGTCAGCGGGATAGTGGATCGCTTCTCCGAAGTGCAGAAGGCGTCGCAGGCTATGAACCTCTTCCTGCCCCGCCGCTCGAGCCCAGCCACAGGCCGCTCTCAAGCTCAGCCTCCTGCGCGGGTTTTCCGGCTCCGGCCGAAGGTATCTTAAGTGTAGAAAATGTGCCCACTCCCATGTGCTCACTGCTTCACGCAAACACGATCCCCATGGTAACGCGCTCAGAGCGCTCTCTCATAAGGCGGACACACGCCGCTCGAGTATTAAGTGTAGTAAATGTGCCCACAACTCTGTGCTCACACCTACCCGCTGCTCGCTCTGCCACTCAGTTACCTCGGGTTGCAACGGCTCAGGCCGAGGGTGTCTTAAGTGTAGAAAATGTGCCCCACTCCCATGTGTTCACTGCTTCACACAAACATGGTTCCCATGGTAACGCGCTCAGAGCACTCTCTCATAAAGCATTGTCTTTTCATATTTTGCACTGCTGTTGAGTTTCTCCAAGGTGCTTTTTGTCTGCCACTCTTCTTCCTGACCTTAACAGGAGCAATATCATCAATTACACTTTTAACTTTTGAGTTAAAAGAATCAAGGAGAAAATCAACAGAGTCTGCAGATATGCTTGGTGTTAAGGATATAGCCTTCATAAATAGGACACCAGTGTTCTCATTTAAGCATCTCTTCTTGACAGACACAGATCTAGCTTCAATGGCAGGAGAGATCAATATATCAAAGAAAATACAGAAATGATCAGACAGTGCTACATCCTTAATAACAATCGATGAAATGTTTAGACCCTTACTGATAAGTAAATCTAGAGTGTGTCCACGATTGTGTGTGGGTCCATGTATATGCTGAGTCAGATCAAAGGTTTTTAAAACACTTTTGATTTCTTTTGCCATACTGTTCTGTGCACTATCTATATGGATGTTAAAATCTCCAGCAATGGCAAAACAGTCAAACTCTGAGGTAATTGTTGATAACAGTTCTGTAAATTCCTCAGCAAAGGCTGGAGAGTATTTTGGAGCCCTGTAAATAATGATAAGTAAAATGCGTGGAGCACCTTTTAACACAATACACAGATATTCGAAAGACAAGTAATTCCCAAATGATATTTGCTTACATTGATAAATATCTTTAACCCTCTGGGGACCAAAAACGCGCCCGTGCGTTTTGCTTGTTTTTTTTTTAGCAATGAAAAATAAACACTTAATGCTCTGTTAATTTTGATCTTTCATTTTCGTGTAATACATCAATCGATCCTGTTCAGTTTCTATTTTTTTTTCTGTATACTCACAATAAAAATAAAGTGGTTTGCTTTTTGACAAATAAAGAAAAATGAACATGATGCGATTTCTGCCTTCTCTCTGTCAGTAAACTCCCATTTGAAACGCGTTCGAAAATGATCTATAACTCCGCGAAAATTCAGTCAAACAGGCAAACAGACCCACGGACATAAAGCTTGAGATCGCATCTATTAAATGAAGTAATTTTTATAAAAAACAAATATTCTCAGCTTCTGTAATCTGTATAAAAAGAGAGCGACTCCAGTCGAGCTCATTACGAGCCATTCAAAAGTAATTTGACCACTCCCCGGAGAGCGCGTGCTATTCAAATGCAAATTCTGAGAACCATTTCAGTCTGTGAAACGCCCCCACATCAGCTGTAAACAAAGCGCCGCGAGTGAGGCATAATATAGCCTACCTTATGGAGAAAAGATTCCTCAGAACAGTGCTGATATGAGGAGCAATATCTCCTGATATGAGGAGCAGATCCCGCTGAGGAGTGAGGTAGGCTGTTTTCTTTTCTCAAGTGTTGATGTGGAATAACGTTATGGAATAACGTTAGTGTAGGCCTATGTAAACCGCAAAAAGATGAATCGCATTTCTATAATATGACTCGCCTTTCTGTGAGATGAATGAAGGTTACATATTTGTAAAGACTGTTTAGCCTAAATATGAATCGCGCGTCTGTGTGAAAGAATAAACTGCTTTGCTATAGCCTACTGAGATGAGTAAAAATCGACTGAAATATGTTGAAATAAAATATATTTGTATAAGCAACGTATTAAACAGTTTTTAGGCTACTGTAGAATATACTGCCACATCAAATAAGCTTTTGTTTAGCAATTTCTGCTCATATCTAACGTTATATATATATATATATATATATATATATATATATATATATATATATATATATACAGTGCAATGCATAAGTGAATACACCCATGCTAAAGTTGACTAAAAAGAGGAATAAAAAATCATATTTTGGAAATTGAACTTAATGCCTTAATTAAAAAAAATAGGAAAAATCCAACCTTTAAGGACACCAATTTTCTTTGTGAATGAATAATGTATCGTAAATAAATACATGTTCTTCCTTAAAATACATGGTGCATAAGTGAGTACACCCCTATGTTAAATTCCCATAGAGGCAGGGAGATTTTTATTTTTAAGTATTTTTTTTTTTAAAAAATTAGGATACTATGCATCCTGATAAAGTTCCCTTGGCCTTTGGAATTAAAATAGCCCCACATCATCACATAGCCTTCACCATACCTAGAGATTGGCATGGGGTACTTTCCATAAGATCATCTCTCAATGCAAATCAAACTAGCTATTAGGCTAACTGAAATAAAACCATGCCAATCTCTAGGTATGGTGAAGGCTATGTGATGATGTGGGGCTATTTTAATTCCAAAGGCCAAGGGAACTTTATCAGGATGCATAGTATCCTAAAAAAAAAAAAAAAAATTCTTAAAAATAAAAATCTGCCTGCCTCTATGGGAATTTAACATAGGGGTGTACTCACTTATGCACCATGTATTTTAAGGAAGAACATTTATTTATTTACGATACATTATTCATTCACAAAGAAAATTGGTGTCCTTAAAGGTTGGATTTTTCCTAATTTTTTAAATCAAGGCATTAAATTCAATTTCCAAAATATGATTTTTTATTCCTCTTTTTAGTCAACTTTAGCATGGGTGTATTCACTTATGCATAGCACTGTATATATATATAAAATAGCCTACTATTTTTGTCAAAAATAAAGTCATAGACTAAGATGTTAGATGTTCCAATGTTGGCTATATTCAAACTAATGAATACATATGATAAAATGTAGGCCTATAATCTTTTTTTTTTTTTTTTACAAAGAAAGAGTACACTTGAAATATTGTTGAAATTGTAATGTAACATTTTTAATAAAATAGCAAAACATATTTACAAGAGAGATGTAAGCGAAATCTTACATGGTCAATGTAAGTCTAAATACATCTTTTGTCCTTGCATTGTGGCTCAGTCAGTGTCACACCTGGCTCATTAGGCAGAGTCATTATGCAGAGTGGGTGAACATTGTAATCTAAGGTGTAAACTACTCCTCCTCCTCGCATATTGGCTTTCCAAGCAAAACCTGTTTTACACCATTTAAATCAATGTATTTTTTTTTTTTTGTGAACGATAAAGCAAGACTATTTTCACATAATTTTGAAGCTAGAACTCAAAGGGACAACATCCATTATTCAAAAGTCTTGTGGGCACATATTTTGTATGAGTTTTGTGGTCTTAATTCAGCAACTTTCATTTTTATTTTTTCCAATAACCACGCATAAACATTATTCTCTTAAAAATACAAACATCTACATACACGTTGCTCGCATATTATGGTAGCCCTGTTTGTGCTATATAGAGTGAATTTACACCTTAGCCATTAACATGTTTATAAATAACTGAAAAAAGCACAAATGTCAAGGCATGTCAGAACATCTCAAGGACCCCAAAAAGCTTGGTCCCCAGCGGCTAGACCCCCACCTCTCTTGACAGCTCTATAGTTGTTATATACTGTATGATCCAAATTAGTTTTTTTTTTTTTACAAGGGATGAAGAATTGCATCTTTGAAACTATTTGGTACTACTCCACTCATCAATGAGATGTTAATTATAGTTGTTAGGCTAGAACTCACAGTATGAAAAACATCTTTAAAAAGATGAGTAGGGAGAATATCCAGACTGCAGCTACCTCCATTAATTTTCAAGACCATATCTGTCAGCTGTGCTGATGAAACTACAAGTCAGTGAAAAAGTTAGACGGCGCACAATTAATTGATGCTTTCTGCACTCTTGTCTAAGAGAGCGGGTCACATTTCTTAGCCAAGGTTGAGATGTTCCCTTTTGTTTCTTTAATTTAAGAGGGGCAATACAATCTAAGGGGCAAGAGTACATGATAAAAAAGCCTCAACCAGCACTTCAGTGTCCTCTCCACTTAAGACTTTGTCTGTAACATGTGATAAATAAAATTCAGAAAAAAGGTTTGCAGTTGAAGAATTAATGGCATAATGGACCTAACATAATGTAAAGGCTGAGAAAAAGTTGGATGGATATAAGAACAAACAGCATCGAATACCACTGAATAATGGTCGGAAATGCCTACGTCTGAAACCACCAAATTAGATACAGAAATACCAAGTGATAACACAAGATCTAGTGTATGACCTTTCTTATGAGTAGAACCAGTAACATGCTGTGTGAAATTAAAAGACTCAATAATAGAAAGAAATTCATTCACCAATGGCTTTGATGGGCAGCATAAATGAACATTAAAATCCCCCAGGACCAAAAGTTTATCACAGTGAGACACCAATGTAGAGAGAAAAATCAGTAAAATCCTGGATGAAATCCTTATTCAGTTTAGGGGGTCTATATACCAAAGCACAGAAAAAAGAATCAAGAGTATCAATCTTTAGTAATTGTACCTCGAAGCTCGAATAGGTTTCTGTGTGTGGATAGTAATCTGCATTTATTATTATTATTATTTATTATGAATTCTTTATTTCAGACTCATGGGTCCATATAAATAACTTACAACATCCATAGACAAAAACAACATACATAGTTTAAAATACATACAAGCTTTCTCTCCAATGCTTCCAGAAACAAGAAAAATACCTTGTTTCACTCACCACAATATACTTCCTCAAGACAGCAATCAACGTGAGTATATTATTAGCCACAAACATTTGACTTGCACTTGACCACCTTGGGACCTTAAGTAAAATTCTAAGAGCATCATTATATGCCACCTGTAACTTTCTCATCTTTGCTTTAGAATATTTACACCACAGGTGGGCTGTATAGAAAGAAGCACAGTATGCTCTGAATAGAGTTATTTTCACATCGTCTGAACACATAGAAAACTTACGAGCCAGCATATTGGCTTGCCCATACAATTTACAGCACTGGCGCTGCACATCATCATCATCATTTAAATCAATTTAAATCATCTAAATATAAAGAAGGAAAGTTAATCTTTTGGTCCTCTTGGGTTTTAACAATCATGATTACACTCTTTTTAATATAAAATTTTATGTCATGCTGCTTACCATAATTTGAGCAAATTCGAAGCAATTGTTGTAGGCCTACACTATACGGAGACATAATGACAACGTACTCGGTTACTAACGTAACCTCTGTTCTCTCTAGAGAGGGAACGAGTATTGCGTAAGCTAGCTTACGCTGCGGGAAAGTATCTTTTCTCGAGATACTGAAGCCAAAAATTATCCTTAATTTTTTTTAAACTTGTCAACGCAGTGCGGCAGCCTGCAGACCTAGGGCAAGCGAATCGCGTGCCCATTGGCTGCTCTGCGGCAACTGCAGCAGCCTATGGCTGAGCCTTGCGCGTGACGTCACGTCCAATGAGCGCGCTTGGCGCGCTTAATGCGTCACAGCCCGTCATTAGGGGTGTGGCTTAGCGTATATAAGCAAGGAACAGAGGCTGCTTCGCTGGTTTCTGTCGCATGAAGCGAAATGAGCTCGTGGCGAGAGCACGGCGGGTTACGCAATACTCGTTCCCTCTCTAGAGAGAACAGAGGTTACGTTAGTAACCGAGTACGTTCTCTTATGAGAGGTTCTCTCGTATTGCGTAAGCTAGCTTACGCTGCGGGAACACCTTTGTCAACGCCGTGCGCGCGCCCAGCATCCTGAATGAATCCCATGGGGAGCCCAGGGAACGCGAAGCGGAGCTGGGCGGCCACGATACCACAGTACACAAGCACATAATATGGGGCAGGGAGCGGCACAGCCGGTCCAACTAACACTTCCATATAGTGTAGCTCAACCAGTAGAGCTAAATCAGCAGCGTAGCCCGCGCACAGACAGTGGGCTGGCTTACGCGAGACTTAGACTGATAACACTTTGGCCTGCAAAGCGGGAACTTCCAGGTTGTAAAACCTAACAAATGTGGAGGGGGAGGCCCAGCCTGCCGCTGCACAAATGTCATGAATGGGAATCCCACTGGACCACGCCCACGATGAGGCCATGCCTCTGGTGGAGTGTGCTCGAATGCCCAAAGGGCCCTGCAGGTTTTTAGATGCGTAAGCAGCTGCGAAAGCATCAACTATCCATCTGGACAGGGTGTGTTTCGAGGCGGCGAGACCCTTGGTGCGCCCACCAAACGAAACAAAGAGCTGCTCTGAACGCCTGAAGGCGGCGGAGCGCGAAATATAGCTTCTCAGCGCCCTAACTGGGCAGAGGAGATGACTATCTGCCTCGCAGCCGGCATTCGGCAGGGCTGAAAGGGAAATGACCTGCGCTCTGAAGGGAGTGCCCAAAATTTTTGGGACGTACCCATGCCTCGGTCTGAGAATAACTTTAGAGTCATTGGGTCCGAACTCGAGGCACGCAGCGTTAGTGGATAACGCGTGAAGGTCTCCCACACGTTTTACTGAAGACAGTGCTATCAGAAAAACGGTTTTGAGCGTGAGGTATTTCATATCCACAGTTTCTAAGGGTTCAAAGGGATGTGCTTTCAGTGCGTCTAAGACCAGTGAAAGATCCCACATAGGAACCGAAGGGGGTCGCGGGGGGTTCATCCTCCTCGCTCCTCTAAGGAAGCGGATGACAAACTCTTTCCTTCCTAATGCGCGGCCCGGCTCTGAGACAGAGAGCGCTGAAATGGCCGCGACATAGACTTTGAGCGTGGAGGGGGACCTGCCCGCGTCCAGTAGCTCTTGAAGGAAGCACAATACTTGCGAGACCCCACATGTCTGTGGATTGAGCCCTCTGGTAGTGCACCATTTGTTAAACACAGACCATTTAGACGTGTAGAGCCGCCTTGTGGAGGGGGCTCTAGACTGTATGATCGTGTTCATCACCCCTTCTGGTAGATCAGCATGTAATTGTTGAGGCTCCACGCATGCAGAGACCAGTGCTCTGGGTGGGGATGCCAAATCGAGCCGCGGGCTTGAGAGAGAAGGTCTCTCCGCACCGGAATCGGCCAAGGGGCTGAGTCTGCCAATTGTATGAGTTCCGGGAACCAAGCTTGGTTCTCCCAGAACGGGGCTATGAGGAGCACTGTGTGGCGCGCTTTCCTGACTCTCTCGATGACCTGAGGCAGCAGAGAGACTGGTGGAAACGCATATAGCGGGCCGCTGGGCCAAGGCTGGGCCAGCGCGTCCTCGCTCTTTGAAAAGAACGCTGGGCAGTGTGCGTTGTCTTTTGACGCAAAGAGGTCGACTTTCGCTCTGCCAAAGCGGCGCCACAGCGACTGGACTGTTTGGGGGTGTAGAGACCACTCCCCAGGGGGAACGTTGTCCCTGGACAGTCTGTCGGGGCCCTCGTTCAGATGGCCAGGCACATGCGATGCTCTCAGAGAGCGCAGAGAGTGCTGAGCCCATACGAGGAGGCGTTCCGTCAGGGCGCAGAGTTGCTTTGATCTGACACGGCCCTGGCGGTTCACATAGGCCACTACTGAAGTGTTGTCCGTGCGGACTAGAACATGGTGACCATGGAGGAAAGGGAGGAAGTGCATGAGCGCTTTCTCGACCGCGAGCATCTCTAGACAGTTTATGTGTAGGAGATTCTCCTGGTCTGACCAGTGGCCATAGACCGGTCTGCCTTCGAAGAGCGCTCGCCAACCTAGGTTGGACGCGTCTGTTGAGACAACTTTCCGGTGTGAAACCACTCCCATATTCACTCCCGTGTGATACCATTCGGCTGCTAGCCAGGGCTGCAGGGCTGAGACACAGACCTGAGTCACTCTGATTAGCGAGCCGCCGGTCGCCCAGGCTCGATGGGATACGCGCGTTCTCAGCCAGCGTTGAAGCGGGCGCATGCGCAGTAAACCCAGCTGAAGCACTGCTGCAGCTGAGGCCATATGCCCCAGAATGCGCTGAAATGCCTTCAGGGGAACCCGGTTGCCTTCTTTGAAGGATGCAGCGAGGCGCTGGATGCGGCGCGCGCGCTGCTCCGACAATCTGGCCGTCATCGCCACCGAGTCTAGTTCTATTTTGAGAAAGGAAATCGACTGTCGGGGCGAGAGCGAGCTCTTGGTCCAGTTGACCGCTAGACCCAGACCCTCCAGGTGGTCGAGTAGCGCTGTTCTGTGAGACACAAGTTCTGTCTCTGACTGCGCTAGAACGAGCCAATCGTCCAAATAGTTCAGAATTCGCATTCCCTGACTCCTCAGGGGAGCGAGAGCCGTGTCCATGCATTTCGTAAATGTACGGGGTGCTAAAGACAGGCCGAACGGCAGGACTGTGTATTGATAAGCTCGACCGTCGAAGGCGAATCTCAAAAATGGCCTGTGACGGGGAGTTATCTGGATCTGGAAATACGCGTCTTTCAGATCGAGAGAGATAAACCAGTCTCCTGGGCAAATTTGCGCGAGGATCTGTCTGGTTATAATCATCCTGAACGGCTGTCTCATGAGAGCCTTGTTCAGATGTCTCAGATCTAAAATAGGTCTTAATGCTCCGTCCTTCTTGGGAACGAGGAAGTAACGGCTGTAAAAGCCTGACTCGCTCAGGGAAGGATGAACCTGTTCTATGGCCCCTTTTCGCAGCAGCTTTGCTATTTCTGCTTGAAGCAGATGTGCTGTTTCCAAACTCACTTTCGTTTCCGTCTGCGCTAGAAAGCGCAGAGGGCGACGAGCAAATTGGAGCGAATAACCGTGTCTTATGGTGTTGAGCACCCATTCTGACGCGCCCTGAATAGCCTCCCATGCTTTTGCATGCATAGCTAGGGGTCGAATGGTCTCTGGGTTCAGATCGCCGCGTTGCGCGGGATGGGGAACCTGTATCAGAGAATATGATGCTCGGACACGAGGGCAGAAGAACAGGGCTGGCCGACTGTGCAGAATTTAGTAGTTCGATCTCGGACGATGGAGCGTGAACTGCTGTCAAATAACCCAGGCGCGAGAGCGGCGTGGGGATTATGGTGTCTGAAAGTGGGTGCGCGTGCTCGTGAGCTGGCGCGGGATTTGCACTTATGACACGGCCAGTGTTTGGGGGCTTTATGAGGTTTGCAACCTGTCTGGCAGAGCGGGCAGTGGGCAGGTGTGAGCACAAGGCTGTGGGCACATTTCCTACACTTGATGCTCGAGCGGAAAGTTTCCGCTTTAAGAGATAGCGCTCTGGACGCGTTGCCATGGGAACCTGGTCTGTGTGAGGCAGTGAGCATACGGGAGTGGGCACTTTTTCTACACTTAATACCCCTGCGGCTTGAGCCGTAGCAATTTGAGGTAACTGAGTGACAGAGCGAGCAGCGAGTAGTTGTGAGCACGGAAGTGTGGGCACATTTACTACATTTAGTACTCGAGCGGTGTGAGGCCGCTTTATGAGAGAGCGCTCTGGGCGCGTTACCATGGGGATTGTACTTGTGTGAAGCAGTGAGCACATGGGTGTGGGCACATTTTCTACACTTAAAGCACTTATACTCTTTTGAGATTTATCTGGGTCGCCGTGAAAACGGCGTTTGAGTGCAGGCGAGCGAGTGTTAATACTGGCTCGTTGGCTGCGGTGTGTGCTGCTGCAGTAGCCTGAACATAGGGGACTGACAGAGCTGTGCGTTTTGATGGCGGTCCGGCCGTAGCGGGACTCAACCATCTTTTCCTCCTTGCGGATGCTAGGAGGACTTCGCGGGCTCGGGCTTCAACGCGATCTTGGGCCGCGGGCCCCGTGGGGGCGGCGGTCTGTGACGGCTGGTCGAGCGCGACCTGGGGCGGTTGCCCTGGCGTCGCTGCGAAGCGCTGGGGGGCCTGGAAGAACGCTGGTTAGAGCTGCGCACAGGAGGCTGAGTTTGAGGGCGGCCTGTGGCTGGGCTCGAACGGCGGGGCAGGAAGAGGTCCATCGCCTGTGACGCCTTCTGTACTTCAGAGAACCGATCCACAATTCCGCTGACCGCAGGGCCAAAGAGGCCGGTGGGCGAGAGTGGTGCGTTCAGAAATACAGCGCGCTCTGACTCACTCATGTCCGCGAGCGTCAACCAAAGGTGTCTGTCGATGACGGTGAGCGCGGCCATGGATCTGCCGATGGCTTGAGCAGCGGTCTTGGTAGCGCGTAGCGCGAGATCCGTAGTGCTGCGCAGATCGGTTAAGGCAGACTGATCCGAGCCCTTCTCGTCCAGTTCACGGAGGAGGTCGGCTTGAAGGATCTGAAGAATGGCCATTGAGTGCAGGGCGGAAGCAGCCTGGCCGGAGGCGGCGAAAGCGCGGCCGGCGAGAGCTGAGGTGGTCCTGCAGGTTTTAGACGGCAGGGCAGACTTTGAGCGCCATCTAGCAGACGGCGGGCAAAGGTGCGTTGCCACAGCATCCTCAACGGCGGGGATGCCGTTATAGCCGTTCTCGGCGGCTCCGTCCACCTGGGAGAGAGCCGAGGAGACTGGCGAGCGGAGTCTGGTGGAGAACGGAGCGTTCCAGGATTTAGTGAGCTCGGCGTGGAGCTCAGGCAGGAAGGGTGCTGACCTAGAGGCAGGCGCAGGGCGGCGGCTAGGCAGAAAAAACCCGTCAAGGCGATTGGGCTCCGGCTCCTTAGGTGGGGACCAATCCTGTCCCATTCTCTCGACCGCTAAAGTGAGGAGGCGGAGAAGCTCTGCGTCAACACTAGCGCGGGTTCTAGAAGACTCCAAAGTCGAGGGGGCGGAGCGGTGAGAGCCCGACCACTCCTCGCTGTCAGACGCGAGCAGAGAGCAGCTGTCAGCGGCATCATCTGCAACATCCCCCAGGACGACGGCAGTGCGGGCAGGGGCCGGCCGCTGCGCGTCGGTGAAGGGTGGGGGGGAAGGAGAGAGCGAGGCTCGCGGGAGAGGTTCCGGCGAGCACTCAGCTGTAGCGTCCAGTTCCGGCGGCCTTTGGGAGCGACGTTTCTTCTTACGTGGCCCGGAAGAAGTGGCCGGAGAAGGTGGAGTTTCTTCAAATTTAGCGAGTCGAGCCCGTAGGGTCGACATCGGTAACTCCTCACACTGTTCGCAGCCGCCCTCGGAGAGAGCGCGAACAGCGTGGTCGAAGCCCAGGCAGAGAGCGCACAGCACGTGGCGGTCTCCGTCGCTGAGCGCGGCTCTGCACGAGCCACAGGATGTGCGAGGCATTTGAAACAACGCCTCGCGCTCTTTTAGATGCAAGTGTGTCGCGGCGGACACAAACACACAACACAGAGCAGAAAAAGGATATATATGCCGGATGGCGCAGCAGGCAGGGAAGGCTGAAGGCGGCGAGCGGCCGGCGTCCTCAGGCTGAAATCCTCGGCGTGCTGGTCGCTGGATTCGACGGCGGCTTCCTCGGAGATCAGCGATGCGAAGAGCTTCGCTGAAGAGACAGAAATCAGCGAAGCAGCCTCTGTTCCTTGCTTATATACGCTAAGCCACACCCCTAATGACGGGCTGTGACGCATTAAGCGCGCCAAGCGCGCTCATTGGACGTGACGTCACGCGCAAGGCTCAGCCATAGGCTGCTGCAGTTGCCGCAGAGCAGCCAATGGGCACGCGATTCGCTTGCCCTAGGTCTGCAGGCTGCCGCACTGCGTTGACAAGTTTTAAAAAAATTAAGGATAATTTTTGGCTTCAGTATCTCGAGAAAAGAGACTTTCCCGCAGCGTAAGCTAGCTTACGCAATACGAGAGAACCTCTCGTAAGAGAACATCATCCGCATACATCAAATGATTAAGAATGCTATCACCTATCAGACATCCAGTCTTACAGTCATTTAACTCCACAGAAAGACCATCCATGTAGAGATTAAAAAGAAGGGGTGACAATAGTCCACCCTGCCGAACCCCATTTGTCATATAGAACGGAATATAGAACCCATTGTACTTTTAAGGTTTGATGTATATACCAAAAGAGTAAAATTCTTATAATATAAGGGGGAACTCCTCTTTCTTGTAATTTTAAAAAAAGCTTAGAATGATTTATTCGATCAAACGCCTTGGAAGCATCTAAAAAACACATAAAAACTGTGGAATTATGAGTATTATACTTACTAACTACTTCTTTTAATGAATATATGCATAGATCAGTGCCAAGCTTACTTTTAAAACCAAATTGGTTATCTGTAGTTATTAAATATTCTTTGATCCTATCCATGAGGATTTGCTCAAATATTTTAGAAAGCACACTTGCCAATGCAACTGGCCTGTAGTTTTCTGTCGCAGTTATTTTACCAGTTTTATCCTTAATAACAGGCAATAGTAATACTGTTATCATGGAATCAGGTAACACAGCATGAGATAAAAAACCTGAAAAACACAAAGCAAGTAATAAAGTAACCCTTGAACTAGCGTGTTTCAAATGTTCAGCTGTTATTCGATCAGGACCACATGCTTTATTCACAGCGAGTTTATCAATTGCGAACTTAACCTCATCAGGTGTAATAATCATATCTTCTTCATTCGACACATGACCAACTTCAAATTCTTTCCTCGCAACACAATTAAAAAGAGCTTCATAATGTTTTCTCCACAGGTTAACAATATTCTCGGCTCCAACAGCCCCATCAATACAAGTCGGCAGTGGTATTTTTCTGTTGTAGATAGCCTTAACTTCTTTCCAAAGGTCATAGCCATTATTATGCTGCAGGTTCTTAGCCATTGAGTTTGCTCTCATGGTCAGCTCATTCCTTTTTATATATCACAGAGCATATTTGAATTTAGCATTTGCCAGTTTCTTTTCCTCAAATTCTGGACCATACCTAGCTTTACCTGTTAAAACCCAGTTTTTAAACGCAACTCTGGCCTTCAGATGTAATTCAGAAACAAATTCATTCCATCCGGCCCTAAAATTCTATTTTTTAACCCTTTTTTGACAGAAAGGTCTACTTAGGTCTGCTTAAAAGCAGTCCACTATTTCATCATACATCTTACATAGCTTGTCGTTATGCTTTAGGTTCTTACAACCCGCATTAACACACACAATTGTCTCTCAGTGGGCACTTGTATATTGCTCAGCTTTTCCTCTGTCAATAATTTATATCTCCAAAGGTCATTTACTGTAAGCCTTGCCCAGTCTAATTTGCCACTTTTTATGGAGTTTTCACATTTAGTCATCTCAGGTAAACTTTCAACATTTAACATAATTGAAATTGGTATGTGATCTGTTGTAGCTAAGTCATATAATATTTCAAGTTTATCTAGGGAATCATGAGCATCTGCTGTACATATACAGTGATCCACCCAAGATGTTGTATTCCATGCCTCACTAATATATGTATAGCTTTCTTCTGGCAATAGTAATTGACTGGAAAGAGACAACTTGCTATCCTGGCAGAACCTGATTAGCTGTTGGCCAAACAAAGAATTATTATCAGATATATCAGCGTTTAGATCCCCCATTATAAATATACTTGTACATACATTATCTTTGATAAAAGCACTTATAAAAGCAAGCCTATTCATATATTCATCTTCATTTTGGCTGCATTCATATGGAGCATACACATTCAGAATCACAAAAACCTTTTCATTCTGCTCCACTTTGATTGCGATACACCAGTCTACCTCTAGCCTAATCACAGTGATCAGAGGATCGTATTTCTTATGCCAAAAAATGGCCACACCCCCAGGTATTCTGCCACGCAATATTCTCATACTTAAGTCAGTTGTGGATTCACCAACTCCATGGAAATCATCATGCAAGGAATTAAGTTTATCTAGATCTTGTTTAGATAAAAACGTCTCTTCCCATACAAAAATGTAATATATGGCCATATATGTACTTATATTTTAAATAGCATGACATATATCTATACATATATTTGACTTATCTGAGAACACAATATATGACTGCAACATATATCTACATATATTTGACTTATCTGAGAACACAATATATGCCTGCAACATATATCTATACATATATTTGACTTATTTGAGAACACAATATATGACTGCAACATATATCTATACATATATTTGACTTATCTGAGAACACAATATATGACTGCAACATATATCTACATATATTTGACTTATCTGAGAACACAATATATGCCTGCAACATATATCTATACATATATTTGACTTATCTGAGAACACAATATATGACTGCAACATATATCTATACATATATTTGACTTATCTGAGAACACAATATATGACTGCAACATATATCTACATATATTTGACTTATCTGAGAACACAATATATGCCTGCAACATATATCTATACATATATTTGACTTATCTGAGAACACAATATATGACTGCAACATATATCTATACATATATTTGACTTATCTGAGATCACAATATATGCCTGCAACATATATGAACATGTATGTGTCCAAACATGTAAAGAAAATATTTGAGTTCATCCATATATGATACCATATATCTGCATATATTACAGTAGCCTATAGTATTGGTTTCTCGCATATATGGACAGCATTAATTATAAATATGTGACATACATATTTGTTTTCAACATATTTAATAAATGTATGTAAACATACACTGTAACCCTTTACTGTAAATTTACAACGAATTTCTTACAGAATTGTACTGTATTTCCATAATACAGTATTAAGATGTATCTTTTACAGAACAGCTGTAAATATACAGCACATTTCTGTTTTCGTCCTGATAAATTCGTTACCATCATACTGACTGAAAAGTCATTGCATTGTGGGATTGATTTCTTTCGCGCTCAATTCAGTTCAAATGTTACGCGTCATGCGAGCAGCAGCAGACAGTAACGTTAGGCAGCTACAACAGGCAAACTCGTTTTGTCAGCGGGATTCAACTGAACAAAATAATCATTCCTGTTATCAAGATAAACAATGTCTGCGAATCTGTGAGCAATTTTAAAGCTTTTTTGAGGTTCGGTTCGGTTCGTGTTTCAAACATTAGTTGCCTGTGACGCAGCAGAAAATGGACGACGTTAACGGTAGCAGCTACCTGAAGACGGATGGAAGAATTTGTCATTGAATAATCTAACCTGCGCGTGACGATAAGTGGGATTTAGAGTTTGAGAAGATGGAGAATTGTTCAACTGAGTGATACGGTAAGCCAATATATAATTTTTTTTTTTTTGCGTTTTGTGTGATTGTTTTCACGTATTTGGTTTGATTTTGCGAACGCGGTTTAACGTGGCCGCGCAAGCAATTCACTGACTCTGTTCCACCTGTTTACCAAGTAACGTTAACTTCGACATTTCATATAATAGGCAACCTTTACCATGCTATTTGCATGACGTGCATTTGATATATATTTTTTTCGTTTTAGGCTTTGTAATCTGATGGCCATTGTTAATGTAAGTGCTTTTAAGTAGTGTTACAGTTATAGTCTATGTGGTAAAAAAAAAAAATGCTGTCAAATTCTGTCAGTTCTGTGATCGTGCTTTTGAATCGTTGTCAGAATTTTGCTAGCACATGAAAATCCATGTTCCTAATGCTGTTTTCAAATGTAGTAGGCCTATTCCTGATTGCCATCCCATGGTCCTACAACTACTCCCTAATTCAAAGAAGTTAGACGGTGTTATCCTTCAAGCAGATAAGTAGAGATTATTCAGCAAATCTCATTAATTTGTAATATGTTTTATGTTTTGGTTCTGTTGATCAAGGTTGTGCTGTCCTTTTTAAAAATTGTTTCAGGAATTTGCATCGCTGATGTCCAGCAATCTACATTTGCCAGAAAGTCCACGACTTATTTCCTGGTATGTAAACATTAAAGGGGTAGATGAAACCTAAAATGAAAAGCCATCATTTACTCACCCCACTGCAAAATATGTTTTTCTTAATAAGTGTTTTCTACAATTCTTACATGAAGAAGCATTTAATAGACACGTAAAAATTGTCTTGTTTTCTTAAAGAACAAGTCAAAATTAAGTGAGTTTATGCTTAAAACAAACAAAATTATATGCCAGTGCATTTTAGCATTCTAACCAATTTTAATTTTTAGTTGAAAAATGTAATTCATAGAACTATGAATAGACAACTACATCGAACCACAGTGGAACCCACAGTAGTTATTTTAATTATTAATATTATTTATTTATTCTTTATTTTTTTTTTTATTCCATTACAGGTCAATCTCTAAGCAACCAGTGCTGGATATTAAGTTTGGAAGGTCAAGGTGTGTGTGAAGGATCACAGCCTCTTCATCACTGGCCTGGCAGCGCTGTTTGCCTCCTCCTATAACTTCAGCTTGCAGTACCAGGAAGAGGCAGCACCTTGAGTTTGTTCAGAGGTTAGTCATTGGCATATTTGCCATTCTCATATATATATATATATATATATATATATATATATATATATATATATATATATATGAAGAGTTCAGATGCAAAAGCCTCTAAGTGCCATCTGAAATTTTCTTCTAGAATGATCATTTTTATTAAGCTCGTATATTTAAGTTCAGTATTTTCACTTAAATAGCAATGAAAATTACCTATTAATTGTCATTTAAGAGAAATTACTCAACTTAAATATACAAGCTTGATAAAAATGACCATTCTAGAAGAAATTTTCAGATGGCACTTAGAGGCTTTTGCATCTGAACTCTTCATATATATATATACAGTGTTGGGGAAGCTACTCTGAAACTGTAGTTTGACAAGCTACAAGCTACTCGTAAGTTAAAGTAGTTAAACTACAGTCAAGCTACCCTTTTGGAAAAGTAGTTAGCTACACTACAAGTTACTATCAAAAAGTAGCTAGCTACATTGAAACTACTTTTGATTTTTTTGAACAACGTATATTATAAATAACTGAATAAGTGTCTGAGGAATGTTTTAAGTAAAATATTTAGTGTTTAAAACAATGCAATACAATTATGATTTCAAAGAGTATTGTTTTATTACACACAACACTCAAATATCGTCTTGCTCTATCATGGATAATATGGGTGTGTCAACCCACTTCTGTACGTCAGTGAACCGTTAGCCGCAAGATGCGTGATTAAACAACAGGTGGCGGTAATGGCAAAAAAAATGTTTGTAATCTAACAAGAAGAAGAATATCCTTGCATCGCGCTGATTCGCGCTGGCTCGACAACAAAACGCAATGTAGCTTTTGCTCGCGCTACACCACTACTTGCTGCAAAAAGTAGTTAGCTACTGGAAAAGCTACACTGTTTAAAAAGCAACTGAGCTACTGCCAAGCTACTGAAAAATGTAGTTAAGTTAGTAGCGTCGCTACTTGTAGTTAACTACTCCCCAACACTGTATATATATATATATATATATATATATATATATATATATATATATATATATATTAGGGCTGTAGCTATCGATTATTTTAGTAATCGAGTATTCTACGGATTATTCCATCGATTAATCGAGTAATCGGATAAAAAATTGTGGTAATAAAAATAGATCCAAGTGAACAACAGCCTTTAAAATTACTTAAAGACAAATAGGTAACACTTTACAATATGGTTCATTAGTTACTAAGAATGAACAATATTTATTTCTACAGCATTTATTAGTCTTAGTTCATGTTAATTTCAACATTTACTAATACATTATTAAAATTAAAGGTTGTATTTGTTAACATTAATGTAATGAACTAACATGAACAAACAATGAACAGCTGTATTTTTATGAACAAATGTTAGTTACAAATGTAGTTATTGTTCATTGTTAGTTCATGTTGATTAATACATTCATGTTAACTAATGAGCCTTATTGTAGTGTTACCCAAATAATAACAAGCAATAATTATTGGTTCAAATAAAGTATTGAAGTAATCATATGGGTTTTATTGAACAACGCTGTTAAAATACACCATGTAAATATGATAACTAATGAACATAACATTTAATTCAAATGTCAACTTAATCTTTCATATTTGGTCACTTCTGTACGATAGAAATGCAACAGCTGCCGTAATTTCTTGAAAAGAACATGTGCACGTCAAAACATGCAAGCAGTGCAAGGGTTAAACTTTTATTTTGAAATCGCGATGAACAACAATTCGCACATGAGAATATATGCGATTGCGAATATATTTCTGAATATATTCAGAAACATACTTATGTATTCTCCTGTGTTGGCGAAGATTTATAAATGAGCTGCGTTACGAATCTTGTGAAACGGTGCAGCATGCGTGCAGATGAATGTTATATAAGCCACACAAACTCACAGCACGCAGAGATGGAGTTTGAGAAACCCGAGACGCTCCACGCATAAATGATGACAGTAAGTTACTATGAAACACGTGTCCGGGGTTTTGCGTTCCCAAATGCACATTATTGGAAACTTAAACAAACAGCACATGCAGAGACTGAGTATGTGTGGAGCAGCGTTTACTGTGAACAGAGCTGAGGTACTTTTAACACAATCTGCACGCATGTAAATAATTAAACCGTCATGCTTCTCTGTGGGAGAAAAAAAAACAGCGCATATATTTATTTAACTTAATCTTAGCCTTTGTGATTTCACAATATCATGATTGTAAACAGTTAAATATATCGCGTAGCCTTAGAAAACTGTGTAATAATGCGGTTCATGGACTCTCGTCTGTGGAATGCGCCACTTCCGGTATTTTGCCGGTTACTCGACACGGGTAAATTGCAATCGAGGATTTTTTAAAATCGAGTATTCGACTTTAATCGAGGAATCGTTACAGCCCTAATATATATATATATATATATATATATATATATATATATATATATATATATATATATATATATATATATATATATATATATATATATATACATATATTAGACTGAATTGTGTCACTAACCTTGACTTGACAGTATTTATTATGTTGACTACTGGTATGAACAATATGGCCCTGGTTTCCATACAGGGCTTAGCTTAAGCCAGGTCTAGGCCTTAATAAAATTAGGGTATTTAAGCAGATTTTATAATAATGTATCATTAAAAAAAAAAAAAAAAATTACTGGTGTGCATCTTGAGATAAAACAGTGGCAGTCATATATTTTAAGATATGTCAGTGCAAGTTGTTTTCAGTTGAAGGATTAGTGAAAATTCTGTCATTAATTACTCACCCTCATGTCGTTCCAAACCTGTAAGACCTTCGTTCATCTTCAGAACACAAATTAAGATATTTTTGATGAAATCTGAGAGGTTTCTGAACCACCCATAGACAGCAACGTCTTTGCAACTTTTAAGGCCCAGAAAGCTAGTAAAAACATTGTTTAAATAATCCATGTAACTAGTGCATTTTTTTGTAAATTTGGAGTGCTGTCAGTACAGAGAACAACGACAAAAATCGATGTTGCCTACACCGTGTTATCCTCTTTTTAAAATTTGCACCCTGTTGACTTCAAGTTTTAAACCTGCTTTTAGCCTCTTAACATCCTTGATGTGTCATACAAGTGCCCAGCCATGTGAGTGATTCCTTCAGAGTGAACACGGGTGAATCTGACTGCAGTAGATGTGAAAGATCTTGTTGAAACATCTACAAATGTCCATATATAGGTGAAAATGCCCCTTGAAATCAATTTAAGGTGGCAAATATTACCCCTTAATAAAAAATGTTAATTTCTGTCACTGCTGTAAACTGACCACTGCATAGAATATGAAAAATATGAATATCTTTGTCAGTCAGTTGTCAACAGGCCTAAACAAGCCATGGCACCAAGCACAGAAACACAATCAGTAAAATGT
The DNA here is from genome assembly GCF_951802725.1 of Rutilus rutilus. NCBI lineage: Eukaryota > Metazoa > Chordata > Actinopteri > Cypriniformes > Leuciscidae > Rutilus > Rutilus rutilus. Next base: position 27,563,213 of record NC_140215.1, read on the forward strand.
TATCTAATTATTATCAAGAAAACTTTGAAAATATCGATCGAGACATATTTTGTCAATATTGCACACCCCTAATGCATGGTATTAATTTTGATTTCTTCGGGTCTTAAAAAGCCTTAAATTTGACTTTAAAAAATGTGCAGAAACCCTGCATCATAATATTTAGGTTGAACCACTGTAGCTATAGATTTACCAATGTTTTTACCACTTTTCTGGGCTTTGACAGTTGCAATGATATTGATATCAATGGAAGGACAAAACTATCAGATTTCATCAAAAATATCTTCATTTGTGTCCCGAAGATGAAAAGATTAAAACTTTAAATCTGGCAACCCCACTTCCAAAAATTTAGTTAGTTGACAGTGCGCATGTAAACAGACACATTGAGTTGATGTATTTTACCAGGGCGGAAAAAATATCAGTTATTGATCACAACATCCAACATTGCATTTTTTTTTTTTTTCACAACATCCTATATTGCATTTTTTTTTTATGTTGTTCAGTTTTAGACAGCTTTTGTGCTGTCTCTCTTTGTCAAAATATATACACTCAGTTAATAATATTTAATTGTGTTTTTTTTCTGCCTTTTAGACGCTTTCTTGACATCAATCCTGAACGTGGATCAAAAACAAAGAAAGGACAAGTAACTTCAAAGAAAACTGGCCAAGTTGTGCAAAACGAACACCACTGTAAGCCTACAGGTGTCCTCACTTCTGCGAAACCTTGCAGACTTTGAATGGGATTTCGTTTGCACTTTTATGGACTTCAAAAAAGAAACAGCATTTCACTGTCGTTATAAAGCTTGGAAGAGCCAGGACATTTTTTAATAGAACTCTGATTGTATTCGTCTGAAAGAAGAATGTCAGATACACCTAGGATGACTTGAGGGTGAGTAAATCATGTGCTAATTAAAATTTTTGGGTGAACTATTCCTTTAATTAAGTGCTAACTGTTACCTGTTTGTTGTTAAGTGTTAAAATTGCATTTTATGTTTAAAAAGTAATTCAGCCAACATGTTCACAGAAGGCAATTTAACTAAATAAATGTTTTAAAACCCAGAAAATTTTGTTTTCTTTTTCCTAGTGTGACTACTCTTATGAAACCTTAAAGTATAATATTTGAATTATGTAATAATAAAAGCAGTATTCCCTGTAAAAATACAATTTATTGCTGTCGACAAGTTTAATAATGTAAAATGTGGTATATACTGTATTTGGTAATTACAGTGGAGTACTGCAAATGCTGTTTACTGTAGTAGTGTTGTAAAAATACAGTATGTGGATGGCAACCCAGCTGCCAGTATTTAACTGTAAATTTACAGTGAAAAGTTTTACAGTGTACATGTGATACTGATGCATTTTTAAAGCTGTGGCATATGGTTATGGTACTTTGTGGATGTATTTGTCAAAAATGACAAAGAAATACTATATTTGGTATTACTATATTAAAATACTATATTTGGTATTCACACAATAGACAAAATCTCCAACTATAGTCATTTAATTTCAAGGCATTCAGATATAAGATTTGTACCCCTAATATATGTTAAAGTATGTACTATTGAAATAAGTACATATATGCATGTATAAATATATGCGTCATATATGCATGTATACATATATGCGTCATATATGCATGTATACATATATGCGTCATATATGCATGTATACATATATGCGTCATATATGCATGTATACATATATGCGTCATATATGCATGTATACATATATGCGTCATATATGCATGTATACATATATGCGTCATATATGCATGTATACATATATGCGTCATATATGCATGTATACATATATGCGTCATATATGCATGTATACATATATGCGTCTTACATATATTTCACATTTATGTGCATATACGGGAAAATATATGGCACTTACATGAAAACGGCCATTTTTGATATATTTTGAAATATATGTTTCATATATGTATTTGTGTTTTACATATATGAATTTTGCATATATTCTCATATATGCAGCAGACATACATGGGCACTAACATTATATATGTAATTTACATATATTGACATATATTACATTTCTGTATGGGTTGTAAACATAGAATGTCCGCTTTCTCCAAGAGTTTGTCAATAACAATCCGTTGTGCTTTTACACTCATATTCCGACCCAAGCGCAGCCCTCTGGAGTTATATGACAGAACTCTAAGATACATCGTTCATTCTCATGACTTCAAAGCCGTAGACGCAAGCGCCTCAGATGCCGACACCCTTCTTAAGCTACTAGTTGTTACTACATCCACTGGGCCTGCATTTGCCCTGGGTTTGCGTGGCTCAAAAAATCGACGTACAAATACTCCATGAGGCCAAATCTGTGGCTCATATACATCTTCCACCTTATCACATTCAACCGTTACTTTAAAGGAGCTATATCGATTCTGAGCAGTGTCCATCTTTTGGCAAGTAACATCATGATGGAATTTTTCCTTCAAATAATTAGTCAGTGTCTCAGCGTCAAGATCAGGCAAAAACTTTGTGGCAAAAACACTCACCCGCTTTGTTTTCACAGCTTGTATATTCCCCTCAGGGCAAGTTCCAACAATACCGTATGGCTTCTTGCCTCTTGATTGATTTAGACGAGGTCTTGGTTGTGCATTCGCGTCCTCACTCACATGTTTCAGCCGGCGACCCTCCTTCACCACACGGCTCCATGCAGGCGACACGATTTTACCTCCGTCACACTATCCACTACAGCGACATCCAGATCCAACGTCCCAGTCAACGGCACAGCCCTCAGCCCACTCTGAGTCGGGGCCTCCTCCTCTCCAAACCGGGTGGCAGTCGCCGTCACACCACTCGCTCTGCCCAGCTCAGGCCATCCACAATCCGAGGACACACGACGCACCTCCCGGAGTCCACTCCGGGTCGGCTCCATGTCACACCGGGAGAAGGGCGCGTCCCCCCCTCCGCCAGGTTCAGATTGTTCAATCACACATACTCGTTGGTTTATCCCTGCCGTGGCAAGCCGAAGATCTTCACAGATAGTAGTCTGCATAGACATGGCCTGTCTCATATCAGAGATATCCAAGCTTAAATGCTCAATTTTCCCAATCAGGCAGGAAATATCAAGGCTATTGAAAGTAACCGGTGTTAGATCGTCTAGGTAGTGTGACACAAAACGAGGTATGTTTTCACCTGCTTCATTAAGCAGTTTTAAACAGCTCTTGACATTGTTCACATCTTTTTGCGGACCCTTATGTGCCACACAGCGTTGAGAGGAACTAGGGCAGAGATCAAAGAGAACTTTTTTAGAGTTCTCAATCCATTCCGTCCCAAAGTGATTCACAGCCAATAAAATGATGTCATCCTGGTTCAAAGTCTTCATCTTAATAGCGAGAAAGTTTAAAAATACATCCTCCACTATTACCTGTCCATCAGTAGTCGTGTATATTACTGGTTTAATTCGAGATTTACTCAAAGCACTGGGTGCATTCCTGCCACATGCACCCGCCATCTCATTGTTCACAGGTGTCTTGAACACCTTCAGTGTGGTCCCTTCCCATTTAAAAGTGTCTCGGAAAACAATGGCAACACCACCTCCTCGTCTTGCGGTCCAAGGAGAATTCAAAAAGTCATAGCCTGGTGGTGTCAATTCACCCAACGCCATCTGATCGCCAGGATTCAACCAAGTCTCAGTAATAAACAAAAAGTCCAGTGAACGCGTGTTAAAAAGTCATTCAAAATAAAAGACTTGTACGATATGGACCGTGCATTTAAGAGACCCGTTTTTATAGAGGTGACTTCTGTCTTTTCCAACGGGACACTGGCAGTATATTTTAACACGCTAAGATTGTTAACATTAACACCCCGTTTTACGTCGTTTAGACCATTCATGTGATGGCGGTGAGTAGACCAGATGACTGAAATGTGACTGTCAGAGGAAGCTGTCTGAAAACTGCTATAACAGCGACGTGATCCACGATGCACATACCGTGGTCGACGCGTAATTCCCAGGGCAGCGATTATAAACTCCGACTGGCAATCGGTGCGAAGAATTTAAACGTAGTAAGTCAGATGATGAGTAATGTAAAGCCATATCTAAAACAAAACAACAGTATGAGTATGCTGGCAGACAGACAGGATCCGATTGAAATTGATCAACAGGGAGAGTCCAACAAACCAAGACGAATAGCAGGGATAACATTATCAGTTTCCGCTTACAATCCAGAGTTAGTAGTAGACATTCAATCCTACCATAGATGAACACAATACAGGAATCAAGCAGCATCAACCTGGTACGCATCCTTTATCGCAGATTTTGACGAGAGCAGCAGAAAACAGTTGCGTGGTTCCAAAACCATGGATGACCATAAAACAGGAATCAAGCGGGATCAGCTTAGTGCATATCTTTCATCACAGATTTTAATGAGAACAGCTGAACAAACAGTAGCGTAGTTTCAAGAACCAGGTTGATGCTGCTTGATTCCTGAAAGCGTTTGCTCATGTAGAATATTTCTTGGCCGTTTTCTGTCATATGTTAAATATAATGTTTTAAAGATGTTTTATGTTTATGATTTATACTTTTTAAGGATGTTCCCATCTAGCAAAAACAAATTCTTAGAATGTTTTACTAACATTTCCATTAAGTTATGAAAATTTCGCTATCCTCTTATAATAACAAAGGCGTAGATTGATGACGCAGTGACAAGCGGAATTAATCTTTATTTGACGAATTAAACTTGTGAGGTAACACAGCGCTGTTTCACTTGGTCTACACTATCATACTAAACTGCACTTGAGTGTGTTGAAAGTTAAAATGTTATTCTATGTGTTAGTCTGTTGACTATATGAGACTATAGCAGTAAGCTAAATCAACATTAGAATAACACTGATCATATTCTAACATTTCATCATGTTGAGCTATATAACATTGATTCGTTTTATGTACATTTCTCACCTGTCTGGTAAAGTTCATGCAAGACTGGCGTCCCTGTCAAGTCATGACTCGTGAAGCTCTGTCAAATCGAAGTTTGTCGCAGACGTGGAGCTCTCGGCATCTCGAAAACACCACGCCGATATTGATCCTCGTTTTATTTCTACTTTTGTCCCAAAGTCTGCTTGCCATGGTCCATATTGTTTGAACAAAACAACAACAGCATGAGCTAGACGTAACGCAGTTGTCCACGTCTGTCGCTATGGTTATTATGGCAGTACAAGCAGAAACCAGGGATAACGCAGATATTCCGTCATTGACAGGCGACAAGTGACAAGGGACGGGCACTATTTAAAATTGTGAATTTCTCTGAATTTACAAATTCTTGTAAAGAATTTGGATAATGTACGTACACAACTGAAAGAAATATATAAGACTGTCCAAGTGGTTTTTGGATATTTTGATACAAAATTCTCACATATTGTTCCTTTAAGACGTCCAGTTTTTTAATGTATTAAGAAAGTTTTTCTTGGTTTATGTGAACTTTAAAAGAACATTCCATTCTATCATTTTGAAAATGTTATTAAAACTTTATTTCTGAAAGTTTTCTGATTGTTCAAACCATCTGTCATCATTCTGGTATCTTTCTCTGTCTCCCTCTTCTGGCCACACACACACACACACACTCACACATTACCTCAGTTCACCTTTAATTATCTTCAGCTGTTTCCAGTTACTACTTGTCATCACGCTAATTCCTTCCCTCCTGTTCTCTGTTTTCTCTAATTGCGTTTGCTACTTAGTTCCCCTTTTTCCCTGCTTCTTTGCCAGATTATTTCGTACGCTACTGATGCTAGAAGTCTTTTTCTTATCTCCTGTCCGAGTCCCTGTCCGAGTCCCTGTCCGAGTCCCTGTCCGAGTCCCTGTCCGAGTCCCTGTCCGAGTCCCTGTCCGAGTCCCTGTCCGAGTCCCTGTCCGAGTCCTGTCCGAGTCCTGTCCGAGTCCTGTCCGAGTCCACGACCGATTATTCTTCCAGCCAGGCACAGGTCTATTTCTATCTGTTCAGTAGTAACCATTTGTTCTGCACTCTGTCCAGCCTGCCGGTTGCTGACGATCTCCCTGGACATTCGCCTCTTCATCCGTTTGCTGCTAATTCTCATGAGAGATCAGAGGACAGTGCCCGCTGGATCCTTTTCCCAGACTGTTTGCTGCTGCCTACTTAAGACGAGTCTTTCTGTTATCTGTTATTAGAGCATCAGCCTTGTTGGTGCCTTTTCTGTTGTCTTACTAAGAAGAGGAAACATTTTTCTGTTGAAACTCACCTTTTTCTCAATTAAAGAGACTGTTCATCTATTTCGCATTTGGGTCTTATCTTCATCATCACAACATCAGTGACAAGAAAGTATGTTAACTATTAATAACATTAATAAGAACGTTCCATAAACATTCTTTTAAGAATGTTTTGTCTTAACATTTACATAACTTTTAAAGAACATTAGTGAAAGGTATGGTGTAGGGCTGAGCAAATATGGGCAGAACTCTTTACTGCCCTAGTACTTTAAAAGGCCTTTTAAAGGTATACATGTGAATTAAACATGGCACAATGGCCTTCATCATCACAGTATGCTAATGCCTAACTAGTGCAGGGATTTCATCAGTATGCTGATTGAGGACTTTTGGGACACTCCAGGCACAGGATGGTTCTATCGGGAGAGACAGAGTCGTTTGCACCTCAATGACACGTCTGTACCATTTGCTTCACAGGACATATGCTTTCAACTACATACTGTTTATTTACTAGTGTGTTCTAATATGTAACTATGCCATGTTTGGTCTCATCTGACAGCCTATAAACTGAAATGAATGGTGGTGAACTTAATAGAGATATTAAAGTATTCTAATGTACAATCTAGGCACTATTGGTTAAACATGCATTGAGGAGAATATGTTAATGTTCTTCTCCCCCTCTTGATCACTACCCATTTGCCTCATCTTTTGGTTTCCTGTCGGTCGGTTTAGTGTTGGTATTCAACTCATGTTTAACAATGCTTTGCTCAGGGTATAAGAAGGAAAGGTAACTTGATCTAGGAGAAAGGCTTTAACCCTGCCACTCCCGCACACCGGTGCGTAACCTCATACCACAAGAAAGGCTTTTACGGCCTCTTCTGCACAACAGTGCATTATTTGTTACAACTAAGTTTCTATACATTATGTTGTTCCATTCTACTGTCTGTATATTTAAACATGTAACTTAATAAATAACTTTGCCTGCTTTAAAGGCTTTGGGAATCTTTCCTTTTATCACTGATTACGTTGAAAGCTAAAGTGATTATAACTTTCGTTATCTAAACCAGTGGTTCTCAAACCTGTCCTGGCGTACCCCCAACACTGCACGTTTTCTTTGTCTCCCTAATAAAACACACCTGATTCAACTCATCAGCTCATTCACCCATGTTATAATGAGCTGATGAGTTGAATCAGGTGTGTTTGATTAGGGCGACAAAGAAAACGTGCAGTGTTGGGGGTACGCCAGGACAGGTTTGAGAACCACTGATCTAAACGTTCAGGTTAAATCCTATGTTTTACTATCAGTTCTAAGAAAGACTTTTACCTTTAAAGAATAAGAGGTTAAAGAATAACAACAACTTCAATGGAGTCAGATTAATTATATTGGAGTCAGATAAATATTTGAATTATACACGTCATCCTTCAACTGCCTTTTGTTCCAATTATTGGTTCAAAATAGCAGCGTAAGTTTCCAGCATTACAATGGTAAGCTGGTTTTTGTTGTTGTTTGTTTTGTTTTTTAGATGTTTGTACACAATGCCTGATGAAGTTCATATGTCTCCAGACATCTTGGAGTTTGTGACCACGACCCCTGTGATCACGACCAATGGCTTTCTGGGTATGTTTCTACACTGTTTAGCTCAGGAAACATTTTCTGCATCCCAATTTTACTATTTAGTCCATGCCCTAAAAGTATGCACTCTTTTTGTGAAAAACAATGTGAAGACCAAACATATATTTATAAAACTGAACAAAAGGGAACTGGAGCGCTGCTGAAATCCCTTGTATCCTCCGGTGCTCTTGGAAGGGTAATAATTGAAAAAAACGTAGGAAAACATCCAGGTCCAGGCACTCAGTGGATACAAAAAGTGATACAAAAGTCTTTATTAGAGGGCTAAAAAATTTAAAAACACCAACGCGTATCGGCCCACTGGCCTTCATCAGGGTGTTAGTGACAAACAAACAGGAGCAATACTTATACAGTGATTGATTTCAGGTGTGCCACTCTGGCACATGTAACACAACTCTTTGGCCACTAGAGGCAAAAGTTAGGTTCATACAAGTAACAGGCAAAATACAATAAAAAAGATCTCTTAGTGGAAAAACAACACTTCAAATATCTAATATTCTCCACACAATATATAAGATCAATACGTGTGAATAGGCTACAGTTACCTCTCATAACTCTAGTGTCATAGACAAGATGATTCAAAACAGCATTAACCAGAAATGGGTACTACATTCGACGACAACAAACTGTACCTATAGAGGCATAAAAAAATCACAAAAAAGGTGAGAGATCAAAATCCTCATTAAGACCTGGATGTTTGGTGGCCCTCAGAGAATAGATCCAGTATGTCTCCCTTTGTTTGAGACGTCTAATTATGTCCCCACCCCTGGCATCAAGGCGAATAGCCTCAATGCCCACTACTCTTAAGGTAGAATCCCTCCCATGATTAGCATCCATATAATGTTTAGCCATTGGATAATTGATATTACCAGTCCGGATGGCATACCGATGTTCAGCTAGCCTGTCTCTTAGGGTGCTTTCACACTTGGTTCGATTGTCTGTTCCGAACCCGAGTTCGATTGCTCCCCCCTCCCCCCGATGGACTGTGTTCACATTATATTATTTGCATCCGAACCGTGGTACGCTTGCATCATTAAGCTGCAGCTGGCGCGTACTCGTGTTGCTTGGTAACTGCTATGAAAAGGCGTCAAAATGGATAGAATTGCTCGCTTCACATTTCTTTTTCTTTTTTTTAACCTTTGGTTTTGTTTTCAAAGAAAATATACAGAAACACACTTGCGTCTGTCTGCCGCAAAAGTATTAAAACCGTTCCAAAGACAGCGGGATGTCCGCCGAAGACAATTTTTGTGGAGGCAAGCAGAAATCATCTCTCTGCTTGCATGCGTCAATCCCTGTTTTCGTCAAGGTAAGCGTATAGACCCTTTTACAGTTGTTAAACACACACGCACGCAGACACGCACCACATTATACGTCATCAATAGCGGTTCACTTCCGCGATTTGGTACGATTGCGTTCATATCAGCAGCGAATCGTACCCGAGTACACATGAACCGTACCCCAGACCACCTTTTTAAGCGGACTCGAGTACGGTTCGCGGGTGCGCACCCGAGTTCGGAAAACAGCGTTCACATCATCCAAACGAACCGAACTATGACGTCATTCGAACCCGGGTGCGCACCAAAAGTGCTAGTGTGAAAGCACCCTTAATCTCCTTTTGGTGAGGCCTATGTAAAAACAACCACAGGGACATTCCAAACGATAAACAACATGGGTAGTATTGCAATTTATAAAGCTGTTAACAGTGTAAGTCTTGTTATTAAAAACATCAACAAACATGTCAGTTTTAGTCATATTCTCACAATAATTACAATTACCACAAGGAAAGTTTCCCTTGGGTTGACGCAGCCAGCATTCACGTTTAGGAGCAGGGAGGTAACTCTTTACTAATTTATCTTTAATTGTGGGGGCCCTCTTGAAGCTAATCCCAGGGGGTTCTGTGAATATTTCCCGTAAAGTCGGGTCACATTCAATAATGCTCCAGTTTTTTCTTATTATGTGTTTGATCTGAACAGCCTCCTTGCTGTAATGAGTGACAAAATAGGGTTTCTGAGTTGACACTTTTTTGGGTCTAGACTGGAGCAAGCTCTTCCTTTCAAGTGATTGGGCTCTATCATGAGCTTGAATCAAAGTTTGTGACCGATAACCTCTTTGTCGAAAACGCCGCTGCATATCCGTAGATTGATTTTGAAAATCCTGATCTGAATCACACATACGTCTTAGTCTCTGGATCTGTCCAAAGGGTATGTTATCAATAAGCCATGGAGGATGAAAGCTGTTTGCATGTAATAAGGTATTGCGATCAGTTGCCTTCCTGAAGATAGATGAATGCAAGAATCCCTCATTATCCTTTGAGATCCGTAGATCCAGAAAGTTTATGGCGTGTAAGTCATAGTCCAGACTAAATTTGAGGTTCTCATTCAGGCTGTTGACATAGGCATGAAAGTCTACAAGTTCATTTTCTGACCCTGAAAAAATAAGGATCACATCCCAGCCCAGCCCTGCCCCAGCCGTATATAGAGCACTTACTGTAGTCATTACGGTCTCGCTTGAATTTTGTTATTTTGCCTAGCTTCAATTTCGTTGACAGTTTTTCAAGATCTTCTTTTAATTTGTTTTCAAAAGGCAACCTGTGTTCCTCTGATTCTGTCTGAATGAGCTCAGATTTCAATTCATCAATCTGAGATTGTACAGCTGACTTTTGCTTTCTGGCTTCTTCAATTAGCAAGAGGATTAAGTCTAGGGAGCATTTGTTAAGAATTGCTTCCCATTTATCCTTAAAATCCACATTATCATAACCAAACGAGGGAAATTTGTTCAATCTCAAACCTCTTGGAATCATATCTTGCCTCCTTTTAAAGATAAAGTCTTGTGGTGGGGCAGATATATTGATGATGTGATCCTTATTTTTTCAGGGTCAGAAAATGAACTTGAGGCATGAAAGTCTACAAGTTCATTTATGCAGCGGCGTTTTCGACAAAGAGGTTATCGGTCACAAACTTTGATTCAAGCTCATGATAGAGCCCAATCACTTGAAAGGAAGAGCTTGCTCCAGTCTAGACCCAAAAAAGTGTCAACTCAGAAACCCTATTTTGTCACTCATTACAGCAAGGAGGCTGTTCAGATCAAACACATTATAAGAAAAAACTGGAGCATTATTGAATGTGACCCGACTTTACGGGAAATATTCACAGAACCCCCTGGGATTAGCTTCAAGAGGGCCCCCACAATTAAAGATAAATTAGTAAAGAGTTACCTCCCTGCTCCTAAACGTGAATGCTGGCTGCGTCAACCCAAGGGAAACTTTCCTTGTGGTAATTGTAATTATTGTGAGAATATGACTAAAACTGACATGTTTGTTGATGTTTTTAATAACAAGACTTACACTGTTAACAGCTTTATAAATTGCAATACTACCCATGTTGTTTATCGTTTGGAATGTCCCTGTGGTTGTTTTTACATAGGCCTCACCAAAAGGAGATTAAGAGACAGGCTAGCTGAACATCGGTATGCCATCCGGACTGGTAATATCAATTATCCAATGGCTAAACATTATATGGATGCTAATCATGGGAGGGATTCTACCTTAAGAGTAGTGGGCATTGAGGCTATTCGCCTTGATGCCAGGGGTGGGGACATAATTAGACGTCTCAAACAAAGGGAGACATACTGGATCTATTCTCTGAGGGCCACCAAACATCCAGGTCTTAATGAGGATTTTGATCTCTCACCTTTTTTGTGATTTTTTTTTATGCCTCTATAGGTACAGTTTGTTGTCGTCGAATGTAGTACCCATTTCTGGTTAATGCTGTTTTGAATCATCTTGTCTATGACACTAGAGTTATGAGAGGTAACTGTAGCCTATTCACACGTATTGATCTTATATATTGTGTGGAGAATATTAGATATTTGAAGTGTTGTTTTTCCACTAAGAGATCTTTTTTATTGTATTTTGCCTGTTACTTGTATGAACCTAACTTTTGCCTCTAGTGGCCAAAGAGTTGTGTTACATGTGCCAGAGTGGCACACCTGAAATCAATCACTGTATAAGTATTGCTCCTGTTTGTTTGTCACTAACACCCTGATGAAGGCCAGTGGGCCGATACGTGTTGGTGTTTTTTAATTTTTTAGCCCTCTAATAAAGACTTTTGTATCACTTTTTGTATCCACTGAGTGCCTGGACCTGGATTTTTTCCTACGTTTTTTTCATATATTTATAAAAGTTCACAATATTGTTGCAGATGAAAGAAATATTTTTCATCAGGTCATATTGATTATTAATCACTCAAACTCCTTTATCAGTGTATATCCCTTTTCTGGGTACCTGTGAAATACTCATTTCAACATAATCAGAATTGGGACACACTAATTGTACATTTTAGTCAGGCCTGGCCCACCAAATCAGGAGCTTGTAACCAGATAAACCATCACAAAATTGGTGCACAGAGTCATACCAAGTGATCCCAGAGCAGGGCCATCATTAGGGAACTGCGCTTGAGGGGACCCTGTGGCGAACGGACCAAGGCAAGCTCAATTTTGGGATCTCTGTGTTTATAAAGCTCTGTGTTCAATTCAGCTCCAGATTTTGAGTGGACGGGAGAGAGAAAAGCTAGGGCTGGGTCTGCCTCCTCCAAAGGCAGCGCTTGCAGGTTCACTTCCTGGTCCTTGAAGGTAGTGGTAGGAACCTTGGGCAAGTATCCAGGCCGGGGTCTCAGGAAAACGTGAGAGTTGGCTGGCACGAATTCTAGGCACGATTCGTCGACCGAAAATGCTTGCAGGTCCCCTACCCTCTTGATGGAAGCCAGAGCAGTCAGGAGCACTGTCTTTAGTGACAGGATCTTTAACACAGCTGACTGCAGTGGTATAAAGGGCACCAGAGACAGGTCCCAAGAGGGTATAGAGGGGGGGCGAGGCGTATTCAGTCTCCTCGCTCCCCTCAGGAACCTGACGACCAGGTCATGCTTTCCCAATGACTAGAAACGAAGGGTCCAACCACGGGCTGAAGGTTTGGAGGCAGTGCGGGGTGACGTGCCGCTCTGCCATGCTCATCTCAGGACTTGACCGTGAAGCCAGTGCTGAGGCGGCAATCCGAGCGACATTACTGCAGCTGTGGATGCCATATGCCCCAGGAGCCTCTGAAAAAGTTTCAGTGGGACCGCTGTCCTGCTCTTGATTATACTCAAGCAGTTCAACACTGACCGGACGCGCTCCTCTTTGAGTCGCACTGTCTGGTTGACCGAGTCCAACTCCATACCGAGATAAGAGATCCTCTGCACAGGGGAGAGTTTGCTCTTGTCCCAGTTGACCCGAAGGCCCAACAGGCTGAGGTGAAAGAGCACCATGTCCCTGTGTTCGCACAACTGATCTTGAGACTGAGCCAGAATCAGCCAGTCGTCGAGATAGTTGAGAATACGAATGCCGCGTTCTCTGAGTGGAACAATGGCTGCCTCCGCGACTTTTGTGAAGACGCGGGGCGACAGGGACAGCCCGAAGGGCAGGACTTTGTACTGATATGCCCGTCCCTCAAACGCAAACCGGAAGAAAGGAATCGAAAAAGTCAAAAAAGAATCGAGACATGAAAGTACGCGTCCTTCATGTCGATCGCTGCAAACTAATCTTGGGGACGGATGCATTCGAAAATGCATTTCTGCGTTAGTATCTTGGATGGGAGCTTGAGCAGGGCCCAATTCAAGGTTCGCAGGTCCAAGATTAGCCGTAACCCACCACCTTTCTTGGGTACAATGAAGTACGGGCAGTAGAAGCCGGTCTTCATATCGGCTGGAGGGACCGGCTCGATCACGTCCTTCGCCAGTAGGACATCGACCTCGCCAGTAGGACATCGACCTTTGGCAAGACAAAGGTGGGCGCCGGACGAACTGAATCGCATAGCCGAGTATGATGGTATGGATGAGCCAGCGAGACGAGCGGGGAGCGCTAACTAGGCTCCCAGACACCTTGCAAGCGGGACCAACGGTACCACAGACGTACCCGGGGTGGGGCAGTGAGGTGGAACACAGGGACTCGGCTCGGGAGGCACTGAGGCTGCCCGAAGCGGAGTCGAGTGTGCCACGCAACCTGGTTCCAGGGTGGGGCAGAGGGTGTGTGGGAAGGCCTGGTGGCATCCCCGAACCACACACTGCTGCCCGCTGGCGATAGAGGGGGATGGGAGTGGAAACTTTCAGGAAACTGCTCTCTCTGGTGCTGAAGCACCCAGGGATTACCGCGGCTACACAAACAAGACGATAGTGCAAGCCTGGTGTGACAAGGCTCGAAATTGTGACCATTTTAGTCGCATATGCTCCTGAAATTTAATCGGTGCAACCTAAAAATATATTTGGGAGCATTTGTGCAAGTGCAAATAATGGTTGTGGTGCGACCTGTTTTCATTTCTCTAAAAAACATTTGCAAATTACTTCACAGTGTACCTTATGTACACTGATACGCGATGGCCGGACCATCATTCTATCCAACATTATATAACCAATCCAGGGTTTTTCCTGCATTGAATTCTTTTGGCGGCCAAATCCGCCACGATTGTCAATCCGAACGTCTATCCGAACGTCTTGTACTTCTGAACGGGTGACCCACGTGACGACCTGACGTGACATCAGCGTCTTGAAATTAGCAGTTTTTTAACCATGCAAGTATCCAAGCTGATGTGTAAAGACTATACATTGACATTAAAGGCAATACATAGAGATATTGTACACCTAAAACAACACTAAAATATTAACTGCATCCTGCTGTACTGTAGCCTAGCCTACTTGAATAAGCCTTTTACAGTTTTTCTGAATAGCTAAAACACTAAACTCCATTCTCTGAACCAAATTATCAATACCCTAAACCAATTTGTCGAATAAATCATTATATCTGCAAAACTTTAAACAAGTTCAGGCAATTAGACACTGTTTGCAAATCTCCTGCACTCTTTTTTCAAAACTCTAAAGTCTAAACACATTCTCACTTATTAAAACATATCACACTGTGATATATTTGTGTCACAAAACACTAAACACAAGGGGCAAAACTTCACACACAACGATTCAAAATTGTTCACACTGATTTCTAATGATTTGATCAAACCAACTGTATAATATGAGCCAGTTCAGAGTGTACAGGTGACACAAGTGCACTGATGATATGAACAATATATGGAAACAATCTGAGAGGGAGAGGAGGAAGAGGATGTGTAAGAGGACGAGAAAGAGCAAGGTGTGGACCGTGTTGTCAAGGCTGGATGTGTCAGACGGACTAGAAGGTTTTTCTCTTCGTCTGGCAGGAGACAACATTGTCTGTGATGTGGACAAAGTCCTCAGGCCAGAGCCAGCAAGAGGACATGATGTTGAAGCAGAATAATCTCTCATTGTCCTTGCAACTTACAGTATTGCTTTTCATTTAGAGTTTTATTTGACATTTTTGGCTTTTGCAGTTGAACTGCAGTATTTTTACAGTATGCAAGTAATAACAATAATAATAATAACCTTTATTTTCTATAGTGCCTTTAACTGTCCATCTCAAAGCGCTTTACAGAAACAAATATACACCATATAAAATAATACACAATATAAAATTAAAGCAACAAAATACACCATATAAAATAATGCACAATGAAAGATTTATGCAAATATTAAATTAAAAGCTACCCTAAAAAATGGGTTTTACGGTAAGATTTAAAAATGCTAAGAGATTTGTGACAAGTGCTGATACAGACATTCAATAGGCTTACTATTCAATACAGTAAAATACTATATTTGCAGTGCATACAGTATACAATATGTTCACCTTTTCAGTTGCAATTACTGGACTTTATTATGTAATTGCAAAAATTGTTTACTGTATACAATATTATTATTTTCTGTAACGTTTTGGATGCTTTGTTCTCCTTTTTTATGTAGCGTCTAATGAATGATTTGTAGTGCTTATTTTATTGACTTGTGTATGATCTGAAAGCATTGTTTGATTTTTAGTACAGCAATTGTTTGACTTTTTGAGAAGAGTCAATGGTTTTCTGAGTTTAGTTTGAAAATTTCAATATCAAACAAATAACAAACAAATAAAAAGTGGATCAAATCTAATCAAGCATGATCTTTTATTTCAAGAACGTCTCGGTTACGTATGTACCCTCGTTCCCTGAGTAGGGAACGGAGACGTTATGTCAGTGACGACGAATGGGGTTTCGCTTAGAAAGCCTCTCACCTTCGAGTATACAAAACGAGCCAATGACAAGAAAATGCCATGGGGCTGCGGAATTTGCATAGCATAAGTCCGCCCCACATCGTGGGTATATAAGGAAGTACGCTGGCAACATGCAGATATGTTTATTCGCTGAGGAGCCAAGACTGAACTCCGGCGTTCCAGCGGTACAGCGGAAGTTGCAGGGAGACGTAACGTCTCCGTTCCCTATTAAGGGAACAAGGGTTACATACGTAACCGAGGCGTTCCCTTTCGTGGTCACTATGTCAGTGACGACGAATGGGGTTCCCAGTCTAATCACGCCACCTCGGCTGTCTTCCAGTGCCCTGCGTAAGTCTGAGCTCCCTGTCGTGAGACTGGCACAGACGAAGGACTCCAAGCTAACACAGGAATACCAAGGTAAACTGGGAAGCATATCTCAGTGGAAATATGCAATCATGCCCAGCCCGAAGGGGGGGACTTGGAATACACATATGACCCGGAGGGGCTGCATATGGAGTATCACTGGGGTATCCAGCCGCAGGTGGAATATTTCAACCCCAGGGGTGGCAAAGTGGCTTGCCAAGGGAAAGGAGCACTGTCTTAATTGACAGGAACTTAAGCTCCACTGATTGCGGAGGCTCAAAGGGAGCACTCTGCAGGGCAGTTAGTACCACTGAGAGGTCCCAAGAGGGAATGAGAGGAGGGCGAGGAGGATTCAGTCTCCTCGCTCCTCTCAGGAACCTGATGATCAGGTCGTGCTTTCCTACGGACTTACCTTCAACTGCACCGTGATGTGCGGCAATGGTGGCAACATATACTTTCAGGGTGGAGGGAGACAGTGATCGGGCATTTCGTGGGTTCTTCACGTCGAGAAGAACACCAGTTGACGAAGAGGTTCCACTTCAAGGCATAGGCATGTCTCGTGGACGATGCTCTAGCGGAAATGATGGTAGCCACCACCGCTGGTGGTAGGGTACTCAAACCTGCCTCGTCCCGTCCAGGAGCCACACGTGGAGGTTCCAAAGATCGGGACGAGGGTGCCATAGGGTGCCCCGTCCCTGAGAAAGCAGGTCCTTCCTCAGAGGGATTGGCCAGGGAGGTGCTGTCGCGGGGAGTACTAGTTCTGGGAACCAGGTGTGGTTGTGCCAATACAGGGCAACCAAAATGCTCCTGGTCCTCCCTGATCTTGCGCAAGGTCTGCGCAAGAAGGCTCACTGGGGGAAACGCATACTTGCGGAGGCCCCGCGGCCAGCTGTGCGCCAGTGCATCCGTGCCGAGCGAGCCCTCGGTCAGGGAATAAAACAGGTTGCAGTGGGACGAGTCGTGGGAGGCAAACAGATCTACCTGTGCGTCCCCGATCAAATCAGTGGATGAGTCCTCAGACTCATCCACTGATGAATTCTCCAGTGAATTCCAAATGAATGGAATTCATTTGGAATTCATGGGTCCAAATGAATTCTCAGACCCCCTCACATCAAACTGGCTGAGCCCATTCCTGGACCACACCTGTGGACATCACCTGGCCCAGGGATCACGCAGGTACTGATGTCGCCCATAGAGCGAGGTCAGTAGTGTGCGTGGCGGATCGACCAGCCCGGACATGGGAGGCATAGCGTCCCTGCGTGGGGGCATGGTCGAGTTTCCACATTCTGTCAGTGTTGGCCAGGGAAGGACCAGCGTTCCACAGCGGCCTGGTCTGACAGAACTCCCGAGTCAGCACTGCCTCGATGGCGAAGGCAACACACAGCACTGCATGCCTGTGCCACGATAGTGACAGAGAACATACAGCCCATGATCGCCATGCGATCGAGTGCAGCGAAGGCGGAGGACGCCCGCTGGCCGCGATAAGTCACGAGGACTCTCGCCAGCCGAAGGCGTCCTGATGCACGTCCGGGAGAAAGGCACTAGGCGCGAGTGCTGTAGAGCAACACGCGCCCAGGAACCAATCGTAAGCCTACAGCTCTCGGGGGGAGGGCGGCGCCACTCCAACCGATGCTTTCAGCTGCCCAGGAAAGCATGGCCATCAGCTCTGGATCTGACTCGACTAACGCTGACACTCACGAGGGAGGCAACGTAGTCAAATCCTCATTTCCAGAGGAATCAAGCCCGCCTTGTGATGCTGTGAGTGACATGACACCATCTGCTGGAGCCCCGAATGAAAACACTGGGTCCCCGAGAGGAACCAGGCACACACGGAAGCCCCACGGTTTGCGATGTGGAGGGGGGCGTGGCCCGAGGAATGCTTGTTGGTATTATGACACACCGTAACCCTCAGATCACCTTGGCCTGTATTGGAGAATTTCATCTGTCACATACATGGGCCAAATAAGTGCTGTAATTTTAGTAAAACTAGGCCTGGGAATATGGGAGGACAAAATGATGGGAAACAGAGAAAACAGGTCAAAAGAAGACAAAATGATGGGAAACACAGAGAACAGGTCAAAAGAGTATGTGAGGATAAAAACTGGGAAAGGTTGTGTGAGGACAGGATAAAAACTGGGTAAAAGGTTGTATGAGGACAAGAGTGGAAAAGTACCTAAAAACCATATATGAAGTCACTTTTAATAAAGCGCATGCGTAAGATCTCGCCGCCAATAAGAATAAGACATCGATGCAGGTGTTTCTAATCGTGGCGAAGGGACAAGGTGGAGCTGAAAGAAAAAGATAACTATACTAACGCTAATTGGACACCAAGTGATAAGAAAATATATAAGACTTGAGTGCAGGTCATTGTAAGATCAGATGTCCGGATGGCCAGCCGGCTTCTCCTTTATTGTCTGTACAATAAAGTTCATTCTGCTGACCTGGAGCCTCGACTTTGAGAAACTTCTTTGAGACCTGAACCAAAAAGAACTTTGAATTTGCCACAACACCACCAACCAAAGTATCCCCTCTCGAGGAAGAGATAGATTGGGGTGTGGCAGGACTCTACCCACACGGAGATCATTGAGTCTCGATCTATAAACATCGCGATGGTCATGTTCCCACAATGAAAACATGACTCATCCACGAGCGCTGCCGAGCGTGATTAAGCCCAACACGTGAAACAGCACTCGTGACCATTAGGCAGATGAATCACGCGCCCACATCCAGTAAATACACGGACAAGCCGTCTTGAAAAAGACGTGCCGCGTGCAGCTCTTTTAGAGAGAGGAAAAAGCTCAGCAGAGTGCTGAAGCGCCCAGGGAGAAACACACACACTGTCGGCAGATCACTGCACAGATCAGCAGTAGGCAATGCGATCTCGCTGGAACGCGTCGTCACACCAACACACTGAAGGGGCCGCTCGTCTCGTAGAGTGAAGATGATTCAGAATGGCTTGCAGGAGTGAAGAGAACTCTTGGCTCTGAAGCGAAAACATATCTGCATGTTGCCAGCGTACTTCCTTATATACCCACGACGTGGGGCGGACTTACGCTATGCAAATTCCGCAGACCCATTGGCTCGTTTTGTATACTCGAAGGTGAGAGGCTTTCTAAGGCTACGTTCACACTGCAGGCTGAAACGACCCAATTCCGATTTTTTTGCCCCTATGCGACCTGTATCTGATCTTTTCATGACATTCTGAATGACACAGATCCGATCTTTTCAAATGCGACCCAGGCCACTTGGGTATGTGGTCCCAAATCCGATACGTATCCGATCTTTTGAAATGCGACTTCAGTCTGAACGGCCAGGTCGCATGTATCCGACCCGCACGTCATTGATACACGACAAACGTCATAATTCTGCGTTGAAGTAGTCGTCGGTTTGAAAACGGACTGGTTATTCGTCGAGCTGAGGTAAATCTGCCGAACGGGTCGACCTCGACGAGCCCGTTAATAAAAAAAAGAAAATAAAAAAGCCCACGGCCACCATCATTATATATCCAATGACTAACGTTATGTTAACTTGTTTGTGCTGATATTAGATAGGTCAGCAGCTGCTGTCTGGCTCTTGTGTAACGGTCGCTGCGCGCGCTCGTGTGTTTTGTGTGTGTGTGTGTGTGAGAGTGAATCACAGCTAGTTGACGTTTAGCAACTTCCGCAAACAACAAGTGACGTCGTTGACCGTTGAGTACTCTTCTGCGCACGCGGGTCACTTCTGGGTCATTTCACGTTCACACAGGAGATCACAAAAGGTCGCATTTAATTGGAAATGTGAACGGCCTTGCTAAAAAATCTAATTTTTTCAAAAAATCGGAATTGAGCATTAAAGGGACACTCCACCCATTTGCATTAAGCTTTGCATTGTTAGAAACCCAGTCATACTATTGAATGGTCGTGCAACACTCTCTCATTTTCCCCTGAGACGGGAGAAATCCGTTATTTACCTCTTACACTTCCTCCTACAATGACGCAAAAATCGTCATTTTGCGTCATTGTAGGAGGAAGTGTAAGAGGGGGGGATTTCTGTTGAGACTACAGACACTCGTTCCTCATCTTTCCCAGGGGGCGGGACCCGCTCACGCTACAGACCTATTACAGATCAGTGGGTGGGACTTTACTCTCTGAAACTGAAAGCAATATCCTCCATCTTGTTTGAAGCTAAGCTAACAGGCGCTGTGGAGACAGATGTAAAGTTATGACAATAGCGGAGGAGAGTGCTCAATATGATATAGAAGAAGAGGATTTCGGAAGTCTGATGCTTGAATCAGGTGTTTGTGGCTACCTTTACAAGCCGCATTATAGCGAAGAGCAGCCGAGGCAGAAGACCTGCCTGCCGCGGACGAGGAGCCCGAGTTAGGGCGGACTGGTGGCGCCGGTGATCTCACTATGCAACTACGAACACAGAGATAGAGACCGTCTGCGGCAAAGAATTTCAACGATGACAATTTCTCCTGGACGAAATCTCTGAATCAGACGAGGACACAGATGTTTGTGTTGTGAACTATCCTAGTTTCGCACCGCATATGTTCTGACTGAACATCCAGGTACCATGCAATAATTCACCTTTTCGAAAGAAATACAAACGAGGAGTAATGCACTAATGAGTGCGCCAACTAACTAGACATTTTGTGTGAAAAGAATTTTAAGCTCTGGTGGTAGCTAGCCTTGTAGAGGGAAGATTGATTTCTCTTAAAGGCAGATATGCGCTTTCTGGATTAGTGGGAGTGGCTTGTGGAGCTGTGCAATGTGGTGCATTGTGGGAGTTGTTGTCTTTCACACAAATGCGTCCTGAAGTTATTTTTTGTCTTTCCTCGGTCACGAAGGCACCAAATTCAAAATTTATTTTACATTTCGGCTACATATATGACCCACTTTAAATAAAAAACAATGTTCAAATGGGTGGAATGCCCCTTTAAGCCCTGCAGTGTGAACGCAGCCTAAGAGATCTCAACACTGACTCAATCCTAATAAAATTACTAATTTATCATAAACTTTCACAAATAAACATCATAAATGTTAAAGTGGAAAAGTTAAAACCATGTATAAGAGTTCTAGTATTACATTTAGATATAATCTGCCTAATATACTTTGTAATTAAGTTTCGTTGATTTTCATGTCTGCCACGTATAAAAAATGAGCAAAAACAAGTTCCTATGTGCTTACGTGTTGTTAACACGTTCCTATGGCGACCGTTGGAAGTGCGAGTAACTGATCGTCTTCCCAACGTGTTGTTTACGTGTGAAAACACGTTGTAACACGTTTATGTTTTTCTTACCTAAGTTTAACTTCTTATGCTTCGATTGTATCCTCTAACTAGTCCACATTTGATTATTGCAATGGCTGATTTAGAAAGTTATGTGCGGTGTATTATTAAAGTTGAATAAAGTAGCAGAGGCTATTATTAACAAACCGGGCATGCTTTGATGGCTAATTCGGAAAAGCACAAGATATTCAACATATTTTTTCTCCATCTCCCATTAAAACGGAAGTTTCAGAAACAGACAATGTCTCATATTTCATAAAAATACGCTTTACCAAACATTCAAATGCAGCGAAAACTGCAACCCTATCTGCTTTTGTATGCCTAAATATTATATATAATATAGTAGGCTATATAAATATTATAAAGCCTATAAAATATACTGACCATTAATATCAGACAAATCGATTTTATAAATGTAACAATTGTGATCTCAGATAAATATAAAAATGTTTATTCATACTCTATAGAGGTCAGATCTGAATCTCAGGAGGATAGGCCTGAAGACTAAAAATGTACTGTGTAATGTTATGTATTTGTATTATTTTTCTTTATTCATTTTCATAATAATTTCATAATGTATTTTGTCAAGCCAAGTCAAGTTTTATGTGTCTGTGTTGAGTGCATGAGGAGACTATAGATAGCATGGAATCATGTGAAGATCATGTCACATGAGACAGGTGGATGAGCTATATTTTGTAGAGGGTGTGTAGGGGAGAACCGGGGCGAAAGTAATGCGGGACGAAAGTAACAAAGCGATTTTCTCAGAGCCCTGACTATATTAGCATTTCAAGCTATGACAGCACGTTTAGTACGCAACCCTTGATGGAGCTGCCAAATATCACGTGATTTCGTCATCGTTTCCCGCGGTTAGTACATGACTTCAACCCATTGTGGTAATTAACGCATTAATTTACACTTTTAGTTAATAAAATAAGTTATTAAGGAATTAATACATTATGACACATTTAATTAATAACTATTCAGATATTACTTAATCTGTTAATCATTTAGAATCTTTATTAGTTGCTGATGCAGTAATCATTAATTAATGGTTTAGTTCTTCATGAGTCTGTCATGATCCTGCCATCTAGTCTTTAATTTTCCCTGGTCTTGAGGCAGGATCATGGCAGACCCATGTTTTATGTTTTATGTAAGACATTTAGTCATCATTGCTTTACCCTTGTCACCTGTTTCCCTCATTAGTTTCTCCCTATTTTATCCCTTTGTGTTTGCTGTCCTGTGCCGGTTCATTGTTAATCAATGTTAAACCTACTGTGAGTACCTGTTGAAAGTCTTGTCTTGAAAGAAGCGTTTTTGTTCCTGTCTTAGCTGTTAGTTAATTGTTTAGTTAACTGTCTAAGTCTTAGTCTAGTCTTGTTAGTCTTATACAGTCATTCCTGTCTTGTTTTGCCCCCTCGTGGGTTTTGTTTTCCCTTTTTGTATATAATAAACCTTGTGTGTCCTGCAAACTGTCTGCTATTGGGTTCATCCTCCAACCTCATAACAGAATGAACCGGCCAACATTCGAACCCAGCAGACAGAAGGTCCTCGCCTGTCGAGTCCCAAGCGGACCTTTTTATAGAGTGGTGGCACAAGACGAGCTCTGACATCAGAATTGGCAAGCTGCCGATTCCTCCTCAGGGAGAGAGGTCCATTAAGGAGTATGCTCGGCTCGCTCATGAGAAGAGACTCTTCCTTCCTGACATCCTTCTCAACCGCTACTTCATAGCGGGTCTCAATGCTCCTCCGCCTCTTGCTGAACGGGAGAGGGAGTCAGCATCGGAGTCTTCCTGCCCGGAGTCCTCCTCGCCTGAGCTGGGCTCCCCAGTTCCTGTAACGGTTCCTGCTTCACCTCCCTCTCCTGTCACCAGTCTGGCTACCATCTCCGCTCCGCGACCCAGGAGAAAGAAGAGGAGGAAGGGAGCCTCCCGTCCTTCTTCTCTGGCTGTCCCAGGTGCTGTTCCAGAGCCCGCTACTGCAAGCGCTGTCCCAGGCGCTGTTCCAGAGCCCGCTACTGCAAGCGCTGTTCCAGAGCCCGCTACTGCAAGCGCTGTTCCAGAGCCCGCTACTGCAAGCGCTGTTCCAGAGCCCGCTACTGCAAGCGCTGTTCCAGAGCCCGCTGTCGTGAGTGCTGAAGAGAAGGCAGCGGCCGATTCTGCTGTTAAGGCTGTGATAGAATCCGTATCAGCTCACCAGGAGATGCCAGTCATCATCGCTGCCAGAACCCTGTCTGAATATTTATCCCGTCTTGTCAGTATTCTTGATGTCCCAGTCAGTCCTGTTTTGTCCCCAGTCCCTGTTCCTAATGCTCCAGAGAGCGCTGATCTGAAGCCAGCCACTGAGAGCGCTGTTTCTAAGCCAGCCACAGTGAGCGCAGTTTCAAAACCAATTGCGGAGAGCACCATACCCGAATCTGCCGCCGTGAGCGCCGTACCCCAGTCAGCTGCCGTGAGCGCCGTACCCCAGTCAGCTGCCGTAAGCGCCGATCCCCAGTCTGCTGCCTTCGACGCCTCAACTGAATTTGAAGTGAGAAGCGTCGATTCCGGATCGTCTTCCCAGATCTCTGTCCCTGTTCCAGCTCCACCATTGTCTGTTTCACCACCTGCCTTGTGTCCTGCGCCTTCGCCTGCCTTGTCCCCCGTCATGAGTCCTGTTATGTCTTCGACTGTTTCCCCTGCCCGGATTCCTGTTTTTCCTCCCGGTGTTTGCCCTGTCACCACCTCACCCCAGACAGTTTCCCCCAAGACTGTTCCCCGTTCGTCCCCGTCCCGGTCTCCCCGGACTCCTCGCCCTAAACCCTCACCCCGTCAACCAAGTACTCCTGTCTCACCTATTCATCCTGGACTGTTTCCCCCTAAGAACTGTGTGTTTCCTCCACCTCCTCTGCCTTGTTTATTGTTTTTGATTTTTCACCCCAACCCTGTCATTGTTTTTTCATGTATGCCTTTATTGTTATTTGTTTTGTTTTGTTGGTTTGTGTCCTTGTCTCAGTCCGTCATGTCCCGTGTTTAGTGTCCCCTTGGGGAGCGTCTGGAAGCCGCTCCTTAAGGTGGGGGTTCTGTCATGATCCTGCCATCTAGTCTTTAATTTTCCCTGGTCTTGAGGCAGGATCATGGCAGACCCATGTTTTATGTGTAAGCACATGGCCATTTGTTTGGGCTGTGTGCTTGCGTTGTCTCGTTCTCTGCCCCGCCCCCCTTGTTATCCTTGTTTAGTCATCATTGCTTTACCCTTGTCACCTGTTTCCCTCATTAGTTTCTCCCTATTTTATCCCTTTGTGTTTGCTGTCCTGTGCCGGTTCATTGTTAATCAATGTTAAACCTACTGTGAGTACCTGTTGAAAGTCTTGTCTTGAAAGAAGCGTTTTTGTTCTTGTCTTAGCTGTTAGTTAATTGTTTAGTTATCTGTCTAAGTCTTAGTCTAGTCTTGTTAGTCTTAGGGGCCGCTCACATATCGCGTCTTTTGCGCGCGCAAGTTCGTTATTTCAAATGTAGCCGCGCGGTATGCGCGCTCATAATGGAAGCGACGCGGTCGCGGTGCGACGCGCTCGTTTTTTCCAAGCGCGTCCGCGCCGCATCGAGATAAAAACATCTCAACTTTTCAGAATGCCGCAAGCGCACCGCAGGTCACGTGACAAGAACCAAGCTTAGCAACGACAGACGCCTCCGGAGCGCAACCACCCGAGCGCTTTGGAAAAAGGAGAACGCGGCGCGCCTAGCGTTTTCGACGCGTTTTTATGCGCGATATGTGAGCGGCCCCTTATACAGTCATTCCTGTCTTGTTTTGCCCCCTCGTGGGTTTTGTTTTCCCTTTTTGTATATAATAAACCTTGTGTGTCCTGCAAACTGTCTGCTATTGGGTTCATCCTCCAACCTCATAACAGAGTCATACATTAACACATGATTATCTGTGCATTAGTTAAGCATGAATTAATGCTTATTAGTGCACCCGTATTGTAAAGTGTTACCACAATATCTCTATGTATTGCCTTTAATGTCCATGTATAGTCTTTACACATCAGCTTGGATACTTTCATGGTTAAACTGCTAATTTCAAGACACTGACGTCACGTCAGGTCGTCACGTGGGTCACCCGTTCAGAAGTACAAGACGTTCGGATAGATGTTCGGATTGACGTTCGATTGGTCGTTCGGATGTTTAATTTTGGCACGGATCACGCGCCATAAATGGTTAAAACAACTGACCAACACTGAACTCACGGTCTGAATCGGTGTAAAACAAATCGGTAACACTTTACAGTAATGTCCCATTTATTAAATTCTAGTTAACTACATTACAGGGCGTGCAGAATTATTAGGCACGTTGATTTTCTGATCATATTTTTTTTCCAGGCACATTTGACCAATTCCAAACCACATTAATCATAATAATACATTTATTTAATCATTTATAAGTGATATATAATTGTTCATGAAGGCTGGAAATGAAAAATGCCTTATTTTCAGGTGTGCAGAATTATTAGGCACGTTTTCTTTTACAGATAAAATAAGCCAAAAAAGAGATTTAACTCAGACTGAAAAGTCAAAAATTATTAAATGCCCATGAGAAGAATGCAATACTAATGCAATTCTAGAAATTGCAGTTAAGGCAGGACCATTGGACAGTGAAATACTCATAAGGTCAGCAGGGTCAGACAAATACAGGTGGAGAAGAAAAGACACATGTCAACTGCAAAAGAATTAGGAATTAAGGTGAAGAATTAAGTGTGAAACCATCAGGAACCCTTTAGTCTACAGCGCCACTATTTTCCAGAACTGCAACCAACCTGGAGTCTCCAGAAGAGCAAGGTGTCAGGGTCTCAGAGACTTGGGTTAGGTAAAGAATCCTAAAATGTACCCCCTCTTAATAAGAATCACAAGCTGAAGTGTAGTAAAATACATGAAGACAGATTGAGAGCGACTCTTGAAGGACCAGCACCACATCCTCTTCTACCACTTTTTGAAGAATTCATCTTACAGAATCTGACAGTAAGTTTTGGGAGTTAATTTTTAGTCCATCTCTGCAAAATGGACTTCAGGGTAGGATATGGACTAAAAATAAACTCCCAAAACTTATTAAAACGTATTCTGGAAGATGAACATATTTCCGCTTCAAATATTGTGCGTAGTTAACAGTGAGTGGTGGTTTCAGACACTATTTATTAAGGTGCATTTGTCAGTGCCGCACTCGTACTGACTCTTATTCTGCCTGACAGAAAGAAAAGCTTGTAGCTTACTGAAGGCAGAGCGTTTTGACCAATCAGATTAAAGCGGCGTTTCAGCGCCGTCCACGTGTGCAAATGAAATATCAAACCCATAAACCGAAATGAAAAATCAAGCCAAAATCTCATTTTTCGTTTTTTAAACCAAACTAAAAACGAATAAACAAGCTGGTTTTCATCTCTCGTTATTCCATTCCAAACAGGAAATGAAATGATCAAAAAATACACAGACCCTGCCCGGTATAAATATAATTCAACAACACAAACTCTGTTTTTACTTGGCAAATTTGTTTTCCTTTCAAGTAGGCTATAGCCTGCAAGTTATCCTGCTTTTTGCCATGGCTTGCCATACTGCCCAGAATAAACAATATTTTCTCCACACAAGATGTTTAAAAACCCTGCATGTAGTTTTTGTGAAGACGAGCGCATATCTGAATGGTTCCAGTTCTGTTTAGGCTATTGTAGTTTGTAATGCTTGTTATGTTCCTAAATTTATATAGGCCCAACACATTTAAACATCCATCCATCCATCCACTGACTGACTGACTGACTGACTGAGCTTCCTTTGTGAAAAATAGCAGACCATCTTTTTTTAAACTGTTATTTAAAACGGTGGTCTGCTGTATTTATAATAAGCCCATTTGTGCAGTCGAAGGACATTCTGAATATGAGCCTACTGTAAAATTAGCTGGTTTAAAAATGTGGATTGATCAGTGCAGAGTTACTCCAGACGCATCCCGGTGCTATTCGTATTGGAATTGTGTAATCACAGATTATGAACAGATGTTTTCAGAGGTGGACAAAGTACACAACTTCCTTACTTGAGTGAAAGTACAGATACTACTGGTCAAATATTGCTCCGTTACAAGTAAAAGTTGTTAAGACCGATTTTTACTTAAGTAAAAGTACAGAAGTAGCCTACTTGTTTTTAAAAGTAGCCTAATTAAGTATCAAAAGTAAATGTCAATGCATTGTCTTATTATTGTTGCATTGTTGTGTGTAATACTTACAGTATAACTTATGCCTCTGAATCTATGCCTGCCTACCCGCATATCAATATCAAATTTATTTCTAGAACACAGTGGGACTGAATGTGAGATTGAATAAGTTACTCAATAACGTCCACAATGGTTTTGGACACCCAAATGGCTGTTCCCTCAAATAGTGCCCTATTTAAAGTTTTTTGGCTTTTAGTATGAATATATTAGCCTTACTGTTATCTATAAGCTAGTGTGCACCAAAACAATGACAAAATTCGCATTTAGAAGACCAAACCCAACGTTGAAAATGAAAATCAGGTTGACGTCAGAATCCAGCGCCATATTGACATTAATCTCCAACATTGGACAGATGTTGTATTGTGGTTGAAAACAAGGATATGTTCCAGTGAGTGGTGGTTTCAGACATTATTTTATTAAAGTGCATTTGTCAGTGCCGCACTCGTACTGACTCTTATTCTGCCTGACAGAAAGAAAAGCTTGTAGCTTACTGAAGGCGGAGCATTTTGACCAATCAGATGAAAGGGGCGTTTCAGCGCTGCCCACATGTGCAAATGAAATATCAAACCCATAAACCGATTTGTAAACCACAAACGAAAAATGAAAAATCGAGCCAAAATCTAATTTTTCGTTTTTTTAAACTAAACTAAAAAACGAATAAACGAGCTGGTTTTCATTTCTCGTTATTCCATTCCAAACATGAAATGAAATTATCAAAAAGCATTTTTTACTTATGTGGTAAGATAAGGGAAAATGAGGCAGAAGTACAATGAAAGTATCTAAAGTAATTTCAAGATATTTTCTATCATTTTAAATGATCAGAATGCATCTATGACAAAGGATTCTACATACTGTATAAACTGACCATTTACATTAATCTGATCCAAACCCATGTGAAATTTTACAGATAATTAAAAACTAATTGAATAATACAATTTCCTTTTACACATAGACATTAATTTCTTAAAGCTAACTTAAACATAAACATAAAATCAAACCAAATGTCTTTAATTGTTTTAATTGTTGTTAAGTTGTAATCTTCCCAAAAACAGACTAAACAGAGAGTTTGAGTAAAATGAAATAACAACTGAATTAGAATGAATAAATAAATGTCACTGAAACTAATAAAACATTTTAGTCAAAAGATTATTTGCATGGTAGCTTTTCGGCAATGTCGAACATGTTAGGCAATTAGGGACTACAGGTGGACAGATATAAAATGATTATGGTGAAAATCATCTTCTGGTTCTCATCAGAGAAGCATTTGGTGTATATATATATATGATTAACACCTCCAGCCCATCATGAATATCGCTTGGCCCATAGGACCTCAAAGCTGGAGCTGGTCCTGATTTGAGTACTAGGATTGGTATGGGAACTGGGATGCAGCAACACTTTCATTTTCCTGTCATGCAGGAGGCTAAAGAACAACCATTTATTGTGGCTGGTATTGTGTTATAGTATAATTGTGAGGTTAAGCATTCATGTAATTAAATCACTAAAAACCACATGGTCTGTTTGTCTAGATGTGATGATGACACAATATAAATAGCTCTGCTTTGGAAGCATATAATAAACATTCCATTCCATGTCATAACTAAACACAGCTGGGACAGAATAAACATATATATAATGTTTTCTCAATGAAAATAAGACTTTAACTGGTCCTGTTGACTGCTATAGATTCATATTGGTTTACTGCATGCATAGATGAATCGTGATAAGAAGACAAGCGTTGTCATCATGCAAATACTTTTCATACAGGCTATATCAATATTTTTTAAGTAACATTAAATATTTTATTTCAAATGTTATACTTTCTCATCAAATGAATTTTGAAACAAGAAGAGCGGTCTGACAGTATGATCGAAGGTTTCGATTCCCTTCACTTCGCGTAAAACGCGGACAGTATTTCCACCGCACCGCACCTAGCTCTTTATAAATGGTGTTGTGTGTGGCTAACTTCACCTTTCAAAAAGAAAACTAAACGACATCAATGCAAATAAAACGCATAATGAGCAAAGCATTATCACATGCAAACTACACATTATACAGGCTATTTACAGATATGAAAGTAGCCTACTTTTAAGGTATGCACTTGCTTCCTTATCAGTTTACATTATATTTTGTGTCGATTCCTAAACTGTCGTCAGATTACTTTTGTGCACTTTGCCAATATTTACCCAGACCGTGTCATGAAAAATTGTTTCTACATTTCTAACAGTTGTTTAACCACGACATTATTTCAAATTAGAAACATATTAAACAGGTTATCGCTTACCTTCTGTCATACTGGTGAGAAGAAAATACGAAACAATAACAGTGGTAAAAAAGTGACAGGAAAACATGTCTTTTATGGCACCTCATCCGTGTTAACTGAGTAAAGAAAGCCTCACTTCACATGATCCTATCTTGTCACCTCCGGTAAGCCTCACTGGGAAGTGAACCTTAACCATTAGCGTGGATGCAGTCAACATTCTCGAACCACTCTGATAATAAATAAATAAAAAGCACACACACGGGCGCGCACACACACACACACACACACACAGACCGAGACAATTGTTCAGCATGATTTAAGAAAAATGTAAAAATGGTCTATTGAGATTTATATTTAAATGTTAACTTTTAGCCCCATCTGCCTTCATAATACCCATTGTAAAAAAAAATATTGTGTCCTATTAGAAGCACCCAGTAGCCTACTGCAATGTTTTTTTTTTTTTTTTTTTTTTTGCTGCACTTATGTTGTAGCTCCTCAAACTTTACTTTACATGGTCCCCTAATCCTCCCCGAATCTTCTGTCTCCATCACTCTACCAATAAGCTGGTGTGTGTTCTGGCTCTACGGATTTTGTCGTATCATAAAGGGGGATGCTTCCGACTGGTGGTGGTTGAGGAGATTTTCCTCTTATAATGTAAACTTTTTGAGTGTTGGGAAAACTGCTATATACATGCAATTTGTTAAT
Organism: Rutilus rutilus; assembly: GCF_951802725.1. Lineage (NCBI taxonomy): Eukaryota > Metazoa > Chordata > Actinopteri > Cypriniformes > Leuciscidae > Rutilus > Rutilus rutilus. The sequence continues at coordinate 27,593,978 of NC_140215.1, forward strand.
ATTATTGTAAAATCCTCAGATACTCCCCTGCTGCGCACAATTGCCTGCATTTATTTTTATTTTATTTATTTTTCGATGTGTAAACGATAGACAGAGGATAAATGTCACAGATTGATTTCTTGGCTGAATTCAATGAACACAAATTTCAAAGCTGCAGTACAACTTAAAGTTTTGAATGCACTCTTAACCATCCAGGGTTGCCAAGTGGGGCTATACTACGATACAGTGGATTTCATTTAGCATAATAGTGACTGTAAAATATGTATTTTACGAGAATGGCATATATCAATCCACAAGTTGTCCTTTCAGGCTGTGCTATTTTCATTCAGTTCTTCAATTAGGAATTAAGTCAGTTATGTTTAAAGTGAATGCAAACGAGAAAACGCATGTGTAACAGTATAATGGATCCGTGCGGCAAGTCTTAAAGTGACGGGAGCCTAATATACCTGCTGCCAAATTATGAGATGATATTAAAAATATCTATATGGCAGTTTTTCGCCATGGTATCGATGTAAAAATTGTGGTCAGTGAAAATGCTGAGTGGCTAGTAACTGTGGAAAACCACTAGCAACAGTGGCTGATGAGCAAAAAAGTTAAAAGTCTATATAGTGTTCTGTCTAAAGCATTTCTGTCTAATACAGTTTTAAAGCTTCATTGAATGAAGTCTGTCCAGAACATGTTGCACCGTTGAAATATGTTTGGCATGTTGATTGTGCAACTACACAGGTGCTACACAGGTACATTCTTGCTTTGTTTCTTACTCTTGTGAGTTTATTTTTCATATTTGTGCCATACCTTTTCATAAATAAGACATTATATCACAACTGCTATAGTATTTAATTAATTTTTTGGTTTATATTTCACGGTTTTGTTTTACCAAAGTTTGTCTCTTTTCGGTATGGCTTTGAAATGGGTACCATGCTTAACACATTGTCTAGATCATGGTAACAAAACACACACACACACACACACACACACACACACACACACGAGCGCACACATTGTGTTTTCCTGTTTTATGGGGACTTTCCATATAATGATTTTTATACTGGACAAAGTGTATATTCTATCCCCTAAACCTTAACCTACCCATCACAGAAAACTTTCTGCATTTTTACATTTTCAAAAAACATATTTTAGTCTGATTTATAAGCTGTTTTACTCATGGGGACCAAAAAATATCCCCACACGGACAAATATTTTGCATATTGCCATCTTTGTGTGCCAACCCTCATAACATAGGGTTTACCTGGGTGCACACACACACACACACACACACACACGCACGCACACGTTGTGTTTTTGTTTTTCCAGTCACATGCTCATGGTTGCATGCTTATGGTTGAATGAGCTTTGTATAATAAGTTCAGACGCAAAGTTTAAGTTTAACCAGACAAGAACCTTTAAAACTATTTATAATATTCAACATAACTTGATATTTGAACAAAATTTGAATGTGTGAGGTTGTTTTTCACGTACATTGTATAAACAGCAATGGGTGTTTGTGCTCCAGTAAGGTGTAATAACTGTACATCAAGTATGCAAAACAACAAAACCACAGAGCAAAAGTGCTCTCCTGTCCAAAATCATGTGAAGCTCACTCACTACATCTGCAAAAGCACACGGAGCAGGATGATTGCATAGTGCGTAGGTAAAGGAAATGGAAACCACAAGTATAAGAATGAAGAGCACAAGTGACAGAAATAAGTGTTTAGTTGCGTGATTTAGATGGTGACTGTGAGGACTAGACTGGATTAAGTTATATTTTGAAACCGTTTTTTATCATACCTGGCTTGTGTTTAAGATGGATTGGCTATACCTGAGGAAGAAAGCTTTGTTCCTGGACGTGTTTGTAGTTTTCATGCTCCGTGTGAACACTGATGCACAAGGTGAGTTCAAGGTGAGAATATTCTAGTGAATTAGAATTTTAGTAAAAGTTTAACCAAATGTGGAGGTGCAGAAGGAATTTTTCAAATAAAAGTTGCAAGTGGAGTTGAAAACATAAGTTCAATAAATTCAAATATATTTCACAGTACTAATGAATATTTTAGGTGACATAACAAGCAAACATGGTATGTTTAAAACCACACCTTAGTTTAGATTTCCAGACACTTTTTATTTGTAGACATTATTGCAAAAAAAGATGTATGTTATCAAATTCTAAACATAAATCAGTGTAATATTGCAGTGTAACAAATGCTTAAAAGCTAATGTTTTACCGTTGGACATTTATAGTCTGTTTGCTATTAGAACAGCAAAGCAGTAAAGTGGAACGTTTATATGTTCATTTCCATAGCATTGTCTCTTTTTTTTTTTAAACGTGTAATTGTTTTAATGTTGTAACTTTACTGTTATTATTGTCTTCATACAATGAAGATAATGCTGCAATGTTATGTTTTAGGTCATGCCCCCACATGTGTCTTTAAAGTTCAGAGAGGGGCTGTTCATAAAGTCTGTACAAACAAGCCTTTCAAGATCTCCTGCAATCTGAAGTTTTGTGATCATCAGACAAGCAATATAACCTGGACTAAAGAAAACTTGAATGGATGGATTCCAGTGTCTGGAGGTCAAATGTCATCATCACAGTACTATTCAGCCCCTGATCTGTTGACTTCATATTTAACTATCACAAATATAACTAAGAATCATGACGGCCGTTACAGATGTGAACTGCAGTTACCAAACTCGACAGCAGTTAGCCATTTTATTAATATTTCTGTCTCTGGTAACTATATTCTATCAACTTTTTTATGTTAACAAATAAGATTATGCAAGGACGTCAAAACCAGCTGTGGTAATTAACTTCAAATTTATTTGAAACTAACAAATTAGGTCTGTTTTTTTTCCACAGATGACAGCCTGGGAGATGAAAAGTATTGCACTGGAAGTAAGAGCAGTTTCAGTCTAATCACAGAGTGATGTGCATGTTCTTCTTAAAAATGTTGATAAAACAAAACAAAACAAAAAAAACATTATGATTCAATTCAAGAAAAAATAAGTATTACTACATGGGTGAATTTGTGTAATATGCAACAGTTTTTGCTATTGAGATGACGGGAAAAGTCCCAGTTATCCTGAATGAACCCATGGATGCGATTTGGATGCTCAGCCAGCTTAGAGTAAACATTACTTCTCATTTTCTTTTCTTAGTAACAAGAGAAGGAGACAGTGAGACAGACAACACTGATACCAGCTTTAATGCAAACCTGTGGTGGATGCCGTATCTCTTTATCTGTATGGCTGTAGTGATTCCTGTTTTCATATTAATGCTCATCTTTATCCTGTGTACTAATGGATGTAAAAGTAAGTCATTTTGAGCTTTTGATTATTTTAAAATATATTTAAGTTTTAGCATGATCCTGATTTTGTCCCTTTACTGATATCACACTGTCAGCTTTGAGAAGAAGGAAAACAGAGAAAGCACAGGTTCAGGTATGTTTTTATAAATTACTCTGATTAATGTTGGAAAATACTGTACCTTTACTGTACAAATACTTTATTTTTAATTCCAATTCAGTTTTTGACTGAAATTGCAAAATATGTGGAATTGTACCTTGATTTTCATTTTATGAATGTAGAATTACAAAATTAAATGAAAGGAAATTCATAAACTGCTATATGAAGTTAAGTTAAGTTTAATACAGTTAAGTAATAATGTTTTGTATAAATTATGTTATCACACATGAAATTAATTTACACATGACATTAGCAACCAATGTTTGAAATGCCAGCATTTAGACATTTTTAATTAATCTAAATTGAATTGTATATACTAAATTAACTTATTTTTTTCTGTCGTTTCACATTTTGGTCCAACAGTTCACAATTCCCCATAATATTCTAATTAAACCTTCAAAATGAAGTCAAACAAAAGCAGCTTAAAAGATTAAAAGAACCTTAAATGGAAATTTAGAAATTTAGGTAGATGGGAATTTTCATGCATATAGTTGTGTTAATATTGTCCTATGTGAACATGTTCTGCATTTATTTTCCCCAGGTTTTTTTCTTCCTTTTTTTTTCTTGAAAATTGTATTTGAATGTGCGGCAAATTGAATGCACCCCCTCAATGTCAAATTTGGATAGGAGGAGAACATTTGCCATCTAACTCAAAATAACTGCTTTCAACGGATCAATCTTTATTTATAAACAAATGTATTTATTATAGTAGTATTAGAAATAGATTTAGTATATTTTTTTTAATGTAGGCCTACATAAATAAATAAATAAATATACAAAAACAGATTTTTATGTAAAATTCACTGTATAAAGACCCACATTTCTAACTTTCATTCATGAGGATAACATGGATAATTTGACATGGTTTAGTGTAAGATTTGTGCCCATCTTTTGGAAAATGCAGTTTTAAAAGTAACAAATTATCGCTATAAAGGGATGGTTCGGAGTAAAATCAACCTAGGGTCCTTTGCACCATGACCTCGAGCCAAACTTCCCCCACAGAAGCCTTTTTTCCCTTGGTTGAACATTATTAAAGTTAGAGCTTATTTAGAGATATCAGCCGAATGGCTTAGTGCAGGCACTAATGGATCCAAGGAGGTATCTCGTAAATTACCCCACTAATAATGCCCAGAATGGCACCAAACTTCTACAGTAGTACAAATGGGTTCTGTACTCATAAAACAAGGCATTGGAAAGTTTATAATAAGTATATCAGGAGTTTATTTAAATAACACTTGCCTGACAGCTCATGCTACTGCTTCAGGGGTTTGGGAAAAGCAAGTAAAAGTCCTGGCAGAAAGCGATGCATAAGGGATGTAGTGTAACGACGCCCAGGTCCAGGAATGCACTAATATTTTACCAGTTTGCAACAATTATTAGTTAACACTAAGTTCTTAACACTTCGGAAAAAAAAATAATTCGTTGTTACACTACATCCTTATGCATCGCTTTCTGCCAGGACTTTTACATGCTTTTCCCAAACCACTGAAGTGACGTCGACATCCGGGTTAGCAATAGCATGAGCCGTCAGGCAAGTGTCATTTAAATAAACTCCTGATGTACTTATTATAAACTTTCCAATGCCTCGTTTTGTACTACTGAACTACAGAACCCATTTGTACTCGGTGTCGTGTTAGCGGGCCTCTAAGTTAATAACTAATGATCTTTGAAACGGAAGTGAATCGATCAAAATTAACTTTAGCTGGACAATAACTTTATTCTAGAGGGCTGTAAAGCCAAAACAATCTCTGTTACTTTAATTTCCAATTATCAATGTAAAGCCGCTTTGAAACAATATATATTGTTAAAAGTGCTAAATGAAGGTGACGACTTGACTTATTGGAATTAATACATGATGAGACATTTAATTAATAGCAATTCACATATTACTTAATCTATTAATCATATAGACTCTTTATTAGTTGCTGTGCTGATTCAGTAATCATTAATTAATGGTTTAGTTCTAGCTGTGCATGAATTAATGCATATTAGTGCACCCGTATTGTAAAGTGTTACCACTATTTAATTCTTAAATAATGATTTTTGCACAACCATATGCACTTTGTTAATGATTGTCCTGTTATGTTTGCAGTATACAGCAACATCTGTCTTGTCGTCACCGAGCCCCAGAGTTCTGAAGCATGATGAATTTGTCTGTGTCCAGTACTCAGAAGAAAGACATCAGCACTCTCGTGACAGCAACACATGCAGTTCAACATCACCACCTGCACAGTCTACGTCACATCTGTCAGATTGCGGGGGTGATGATTGTTTGTCCAACAGGAGAGATAACAGATCAAGCCAGGTTGTATATGCATCTCTGAATCACCTCACACCAACACCATCATCTACTGCACCCCGTCCGACAAGAGAGGAGTTTTCAGAGTATGCATCAATCCGGGTCTCCTGATATCACCTCTGTGGGTTATACAACCAGACAAAGTTAAGCAGCATTTTCAAGTTTTGTAAAGCTGTACAGTACTGTCTGGCTAACAGGAAAAAGGAGATGTGTGCATGTTTTCACACCACACGGTACAAATCATCACATGACGTTACGTTCCTCGTTACATCACGGAAAATTGGAGTTCAATGTGGTTTCTGAGTGAAACTCACAGCACTTATCATAGGTGTCTGATGCAACACATCCATATCCTGTCTTCAAGACTTGTTACATTCTAAGCACTAAAATGAAAAAGGTAATACATGTAACAGCTATGTTTGTTACATAATTGATTGTTGTGGAAAATATGTTGTATTTTAGTGATTTCCAGTTGTTCTGTCAGCTCGTGATTTAAAATACACTTAGGTAATAGTTGTTTTACATTATTTAAAAATGATAAAAAATGTCATTAACATTATTTGTATTAGTCATTTATTTCATACTAGGATAGTTTATGATTATAAGTAATCAGAACAGTTTTAAGTTTTACATTTATATAGTGTTTCTTTCAGCACTCAAAGAAAAAGAAAAAAACCTTTTGTCCCCCTTCTTTCCCCTAAAAAATCCCCTTTGTCCCCTTTCTTTCCCTCTTCTGTCTGCTACTGCCCTACTTACAAAATGATTTAGGCCCTTTTGGCAATTATTAATAATCAGTGTCAGGTTGCACAGACTTCTTAGACAACAAGTTAATCATCTACTTTTCTTCTTTAGGACTGGTCTTAGTCAGTTACATAAAACTATATAGATTGGTCTAAAAGAAATCAGAAAAGTAAAACAGTTGGTCAGACTAGTTCTTAACACAGTCTTAATAAAGTTGCTGTGTTTATGCAACTGGCCCCATAGATGGAGCCATTGCTCTAAAGTCACCGAAATTAAGCAGTTTGAAGAAACATATTGACCTGATACTGATGGCTTACAGTATTTTTCCATTGTTGAAACAAAACTATGTTCATACATGGTTGACTGGTTGATTGAATACTTTATAAGGTAAGTCACAAGGAAACTGTTGAAGTGACTTAAGGCCCATTTGCACCAAGAATAATAACTATAAAAAATAACTATAACAATAACTTTAGTGCCATCCAAACCTAAACATTCTGCTTATTATGCAGTTCTGTTTCTTTAAATGCTTGAGCTCTTTAAAGCAAGATGGATTCTGATTGGCTGTCAATGTGTTTATCAATCATCAGCTGGAAAACATTTGTTTTAAAGGGATTCGATATCGTTTCTCTCGTTATAGTCGTGTTCTGAACTAAATTGTTTATGCGTTATACTGTCGTTCTTCTTCACCTTTACCATAAATGTACTTACTGTACATCCTGTTGGATTGCTCACAAGGCTATGACCAATATTTTCTGTATTGGGGTAACATGTCTGCTGAATTAATATGTGTATATAAATGAAAAATAAAGGGAGAAATTTGAAGTGTTGTTTATACTTTATTACCTCCTTAGCCAAAGGTAATAAAACATTTTTTACAAACCCCCAAATAAGTTGCATGTACACATAAAAGAGGCTAAACCTTGGAATCTGTGTAGACCATCCAATCTTTATACAGCAGTGGGGAAAAGGCCTATACCTGAGTCACATTGCCAAGCATTTATAGAGAAAGAAAAGCCAGGACAGGAAGCGTGCTTTTTGTGTTAGAATTAGATCAGCAGAGTAACTGACACATAAAAAGAATTTAGATTCTACATACACAGAATTCAAAAAAATAAAAATAAATAAATAACTTTCACATAATGAGACTGCTGGAGTCACACATGACAAGTATAGATGGTTGGATTTGCTTTGTGTATTCTTTAAGTGCAATAACTGCATGAAGTATGCAAAAAAAAAAAAAAGGGACACCACAGACCAAGAAATGTTCTCCTGTCCAAAGTCATGTGCAAAAGCACACACAACAGGATGAGTGCATGTCGCGAAAAGGAAATGGAAACCACAAGTATAAAAATAAACAGACCAGTGACAGAAATAAATGTTTAGTTGTGTGATTTAGATGGTGACTGTGAGGACTAGACTGGATTCATTTATATTCTGGAGACCATTTATGACATACCTGGCTTGTGTTTAAGATGGATTGGCTATACCTGAGGAAGAAAGCTTTGTTCCTGCACATGTTTGTAGTTTTCATCCTCCATGTGAACACTGATGCACAAGGTGAGTTCATATTCATATATGATGTCCAAGAAAAAATCCACTATTGATGCTGTGATTTTCGCGGACTAATTTGGGCTCATGAACGTTCTATTGAATTTATTTTTAGTAAAAGTGGAGCCAACTAGCATCACGGGTGTAAAGTTTATGATGAAACTGAATCATGTGTGTTCTTTTGTCATTGTCTCTCTACATTTGCTGCAATGTTTTATGTTTTAGGTCATGCCTCCACATGTGTCTTTAAAGTTCAGAGAGGGGCTGTTCATAAAGTCTGTACAAACAAGCCTTTCAAGATCTCCTGCAATCTGAAGTTTTGTGATCATCAGACAAGCAATATAACCTGGACTAAAGAAAACTTGAATGGATGGATTCCAGTGTCTGGAGGTCAAATGTCATCATCACAGAACTATTCAGCACCTGATCTGTTGACTTCATATTTAACTTTCACAAATATAACTAAGAATCATGACGGCCTTTACAGATGTGAACTGCAGTTACCAGACTCGTCAACAGTTAGCCATTTTATTAATATTTCTGTCTCAGGTAACTATTTTCGATCAACTTTTTTATGTTAACAAATAAGATTATGTAAGGCCGTCAAAACCAGCTGTGGTAATTATATGAAACTTCAAATTTATTTTTATTTTAAACTAACACATTTTTTTTTTTTTTTTTTTTTTTTTTCACAGATGACAGCCTGGGAAATGAAAAGTATTGCACTGGAAGTAAGAGCAGTTTCAATCTAATCACAGAGTGATGTGCGAAATGTTCCACTTGTCTATGCTTTTATATGATTCAGTAAAAAAAAAATTATACTATATATAATTGTATTATATAAATTTGGTTGATGCTCCAACCTTGGACATTGCTTCTCCTTTTAAAAAAGAATGTGGATGCTTTTTATTTAATTTTTTAGTGACAACAGAAAGAGACACAGATACCAGCTCTGATTAAAACAGATTGCGATTTGGATGCTCAGCCAGCTTAGAGTAAACATTACTTCTCCTTTTCTTTTCTTAGTAACAAGAGAAGGAGACAGTGAGACAGACAACACTGATACCAGCTTTAATGCAAAGCCATGGTGGATGCAGTATCTCTTTATCTGTATGGCTGTAGTGATTCCTGTTTTCATATAAATGCTCATCTTTATCCTGTGTACTAATGGATGTAAAAGTAAGTCATTTTGAGCTTTTGATTATTTTAAAATATATTTAAGTTGTGGCATGATCCTGACTTTGTCCCTTTATGATCACTGTCAGCTTTGAGAAGAAGGAAAACACAGAAAGCTCAAGTTCAGGTATGTTTTTATAAACTACTCTGATTAATGTTGTGAACATAATACCTTTTTAATTCTTAAACTACTTGCTGGTGTGTCATTCGGAACTAAATTGAAAGCCTTTTAAATTCAAGTCAGTAAACAGGCTAAATTATGAAGAAATGAAGAAAGTTTTCAAATGGAATGAAATTCATCACTGATAAAAATAATTCTGTGGTGTAGTAAATACTAAAGGAAAAAAACAAAACAAATGCAATTTTTACCTCCATAAATTAGTTCAGGCAATCAAATAAATAAATAGATAAATAGATGAATAAATAAATAAATAAATAAATAAATAAATAAATAAATAAATAAATAAATAAATAAATAAATAAATAAATAAATAAATAAATAAATAAATAAATAAATAAATAAATGAATGAATAAAAGTTAATTATATATTGGTACTCATTTTAAGATTGTAGAAATTAAAGCGTATATCGTTATAAAATTAAGTAATCCCATTCCCATCATGCACTGGGGATTATGAATAATTAATTAGGTTGCATTGTTCACTGTTTTCCAGCTGTATTTACACTGTTTTATCATTGTAATTAGGTTTATTAACTTTTTCTGTGACATCCGGAAGTCATTTTCTACTCAAAATGACACATTCAAAAAGAATCCAATGAATGTTACCATTATTGTGTATTGTGTACCAAGTATTGAGATCTCTGTGTTCAAGTACCACATTGCTTTTAAATTGTAGATGTACTGTATTATTCCATACACTTTAAATGAATGACTTAATTCAGTTATATTGTTTCAATAAAATGTACTTGAAACATATTATTGCAAAGTGAACTTAAGTAGAAAGTACTCAACGAACTTTATCTGGCCAAGTTAAAGTAACTTATTTTCTTTGTAAATTTACTTAACTTAGTTAAGTAGATTTTATCTAATTCCATGTGTGAAATTTGCTTAAAAATTGGCATGCAAAAACTTCCAAAAGTTGTTTTTTTACTTCAGTGATGTTAAAATGTCCACAGTTATGTAGATGTAAATACAACTGATTTCCAGAACATACAGTTATATTATATGCACTCTAATTGAACTTAGGATATCACTCACAAACTAATTATAAAATAAATATACAAAATAATTTAGTATATTATAATAATAATAATAATATAATAATTTAATATATTAGTGCAAAGAGTGTTACTCATAAACATGTTATGACACACATGAACATTATCAGTGTATCTCATATCTATGTTTCAGACATCCAAAGTCTTTAAAATAGCATTAAACAAAAGTGGCTTACAAGATGCGAACGTTCAACCGAGCACCGTTTTAATTGTCTTTTTATTATAATTTTTTTATTACAATTTAGAAAATTCCTCCTGTGATTCTGAGTAAAATTCTCTAACTCATAAACTGTTAATGAGCCCATTTTTAAATTCTTAACTTCTTGTCCTGTTGTGTTTACAGCATGCAGATCTTCTGAAGTGTGATGAATTTGTCTGTGTGCAGTACACAGAAGAAACACTGACCACAACACATCCGGCTTTACCTGAACTGTCTACACTTTTGTGTATGCATCTCTGAGAAGTATATTCAGGTTGTATGTGCATCTCTGCTTCACTTCACATCAGCACACCATCAGGAAAGTTATCAATAAGAACATTTTTAAAATATGTTCCCCTTGACACAAATCTTTATGTAGATTTGTACAATGTATATGTTTAGTATAGTTGATTATCCATTGATCATTTAGAAACATTTATTTTTTCAAAAAGTTTTGTGTTCTTTTAGAGGCTCATATTTAATACCCTGCTAATGCATCAGGGTCTGTTTTGAGCCAGAAGAGCTATGTACATCTTTTTTTTTTATCCATAATTTTTAGTACGAAAATGTAACTTTGGACATGTGATGAGACTGTCAAAATACACATCATTTATTTTATATATATATATATATATATATATATATATATAATTTATTTTTATTTTTATTTTTATAAAAAAAATTAAGAGACATAAATGTTACACCTGTTTTGACCCAAAAGTGAAGTGGACATATCTATTAGTTAGATTTCTGACTTCTGAAGCCTCTTTACTTCACTCACACACATTCTTCCTTCCTTCTGGGACTGCATTTTGTTTATAAACATGCTTGCATATGCATACACGCAATGATTTGGAAATTAAAATGAAATGACAAAGTAATGTCTGTTTGTAGATTAAAGTTTTATGGACCAAATAGTAAAAAAAAAAAAAAGGGTTTTGAAAAAGGAGGAGTCCACATTTCACTCCACCTTTTGATGATTCGTTGCTGCATGAAAAGGAGATTCAGGCTGTTTATCATCTTTCTTCATCTCTGTGAAAACATGGTAACATTCAAAGCTTTCAAAATTGGACATTTACTCATTAATGAGAAATTACTGATCAAATACAATATGGTTTTAGTTGAAAAATATTTTAAAAGCATTTCATAATATTGTTTTAAAAGCTTAAGTTCCACAGGGTTCAAACAGACCCAAGAATAATATACAATATACAGCTCGATCACGTCTACTATATATGATGGCAATGATTGTCGGCTTTCCTGTAGCTCAAACAGTAGTAGAGCGTTGGCGCTTGCAACGCTAAGATCATGGGTTCGATTCTCAGGGAATGCAAGAACTGAGAACTGATAATAATGTAAAATGTGTACCTTGAAATGCAATGTAAGTCGCTTTGGTCTGCCAAATGCAAATGTAAATGTTATGAACCATTGATATTAACCAGTAGATGGAGCCATACCTCTAAATATTGCTCTAGTCTACCAAAAATAATCAGTACACATGACTGGAATTCACATAAGTGTAGGGGGAGAGCGGCGTAAGTTGTCACACGGGTAAGTTGTCACACTGTCCATAACTCCAACACTAGAGGCTCTATCTCAAAAATCAAATAGCCACTTTATGTGACTTCTTCTTCTATAGTCAACTTCCTGTTCACATGTGGTCAAGATCACTGTAATCTGAGGTTAGCACAATTTTCTTATTTTTCTGCTTAAAAGTAAAAAAAAAATCACTTTACATTTTATGCAATACAACTTTGTTAGGTATGAATGTTTAAAATTATTATTTTGCACAAAATAGAGGAGACAGTAACGTGTCTTTTGGTACTTTAGCTAAAGTGATATGTTGAGCTAAACTTGAGATTTAGCCAACATTAGCTCACATGTCAATATGGGGCAAGTTGTCTCAATGACTTTGGGGCAAGTCGTCACATGTGACAACTTGCCCCTGTACAAATAAACACAGCCCCAGCACCAACCTGTCCTGCCTAGCACGCCCAGTTGCTTCTGCTATCACCAGCTCACCCTTACCCAGCAATGCTATTGCTGACAGTGGGCTACCAACTCCAGTGGACATCCGGCCATATCCAAAAGATGGCCCCCGAAAACCAGCCAGCAAAGGAAGAAAACGACGCAAATCAGCAATACTTACTGACACGCCAGTGAAGCAGAAACTAGAAATAGAAAAGAATAAGTCTCAATCTAGCAAAAAGCTGAAAAACAAGGCAGCTACATTTATATTTAGTCATTTAGCAGACGCTTTTGTCCAAAGCGACTTACAAATTAGGACTAATTTAAGCGAGTCATTGTGAAGAGGCAAAAAAAAAACCACAAGAAGTGCTCAAAATACGAAGTTCAGGCATTGTTCAGAGTAGCATATGCGTAAAATGTGTAAAATGCAACAATTGGGCCCATGATGCTTGCACCTCAGGCCAGGCAATTTATGTGTGTCAGAATTGTGACTCTGGAGATGAGTCCGATTAGTCAGATACAGGGCATCTGTTTTGATCAGAGGTTAAGTTGAGCAGGTTATCTGCAGCATTCCATTCAGTTATCAGGATCTATGTGCAAGCCATAGAACGTTTGAGTTTAAAGTTCAAAGTAAAGTGGTTTTGCCACTTAATTGAAATGTGCATTATTTGGATTTAAATAATTGTTCCCCTTCGTTACGGGGAACTCCCGCTGCGTCATATCAACGCTACGGGGAATGCCTTCGGCATGCGTTATCTGAAGTCACTATACAACTATTCCAATCTGGATTGGTGTGCGTCATCGTGCGTCATGACGTTGCATGTGACGGTGACCCGGACGCTATATAAGGGTCACAGGAACAAGGAAATGACAGCTTCTGTTCTTCAGCAGCGTTCAATGTCAAACTGTACGTCTTATTTGGTGTTGTCTGTCAAATCTACTATGGCGAAGGCAGTGTGCGTCTCCTTGATTTAAGAATAATTAAAGAAGCAAAGGATGGCGCACACTTGCTTTGTGGTGTTGGGTTGTGAGCGGAGCTTGCACGGACAGTTCTCGAGGGCACTGTCTATTTTGTGCAAACTGAAAGGATTCTGTGACTGGGATATCTCGCGTTTGCCGAGGCAGCGCGTAGGTTTATGTCTGCATTGCAATACAGAATCTATATAGTGGCTCGGATCTCGCGTTTGCCGAGGCAGCGCGTAGATTACGGCTACTCTGCAATAAAGATTCTGTGACTAATCTCGCGTTTGCCGAGGCAGCGTGTAGATTAATGTCTGCATTGCAATACAGAATCTATAGTGGCTCGGATCTCGCGTTTGCCGAGGCAGCGCGTAGATTACAGGTCTGCAGGGTGTAGACTCTGAGTTTACTCTTCCGCTCCCGCCTGAGCCTGTTTAAAAAGAATAAAATAGGCTTGCGTTCCTAGTGCATCAGCTCGCGTCTGTCGAGGCAGCGCGTTGTCTGTTTGCATTGGGTTCGCACGTGGAGCAGTGTTTACAGGTCTCGCGCACGGTTCGGAAGCCCGCGTCACTGCGGCTTCTTCCGACCGTGTTAAAGACCCGGTGTTTGATTTATCTGATTCTGAGGAGTCAGATACTATCAACACTGAACCACGAATATTCACCACATTATGAGGAGTTGCTGGAGAAAGACTGGGGCTGTAATGAAATTAAATGTTTGGTAATTTAATAAGAAGGAAGCGTCTAAAAAGAGTGCTTCCTGCAAACCCAGTCAAAATCCTTGTGTCAGAGTCTTCCTTTTTCAAACGATCTCCATACTGAGGTACTGAGATTGTGGAATAATTGAAGAAGAAAATTAAAGGGGAATTTAATGATGCAGGGGGTAGAAGAATATTTCTCCCAGATATCGTATTACCTCTGATGACTCAGACACGTCCCTCCAAAATTAAAGTGGAGCTAATATAAATATTATCTCGAATTTGGTAGGGAAGGCTTATATGGCGGAATGTCAAAAAAAAAAAAAAAAAAAAAATGCATACCTACATATGGTAGTCCAGGTCCCTCGGGGACAGTCACCAGCTCCTCATATTCTGGGAAGTCACCTCTTCCCCTCCCCTTCCCCCTGTACAGGGCTTGGGGTCAGAGGAGACGTTCTCATAAAAAAAAAAAAAAAAAAAAGCCCCTAAGTCAGGTCTGAGGACTGCCTTTCGGGCTAAGAAAAAATAAACTATGAGGTCCTGGCGTAAAAACGCCGAACCTTTAAGGGCACTTCATATTATTTTCGGTTAGTTCCTGCCGATCTATCGCTTCAGGTCACCGAATCTCAAAACCTGAGGTCAGTCTCGAGGGACTGATCTCCTTATTAGATTATTCATCGGTTACGTCCTGCCAGTAAACTGCTTCAGACCACCGATAAGCACATTATATCACCTGAGACTAACCCAGAGAAATTGATTCCTCTTGTAGATTGTTTAGACGCCTGGTCAGGCCTTCCGAATATATCTAAATGGACCCTGGGTATAGTTAAAGGATATAGAATCCAGTTTAAAGTAAGACCACCCGATTTTAACGGGGTATTTCACACACTGGTTTTCTTACATCAGCGCCAGGTGATGGAAAATGAAGTTGAATCTCTTTTAGCAAAAGCAATAGAAATTGCCCCTAATCAGGAGAGGGATTCAGGTTTTTACAGCCGTTACTTCATTGTTCCGAAAAAGGATGGTGGACTTCATCCTATTGTAGATCTTAGAGTATTGAATAAATCTTTGAGGAGATTTAGTTTCAATATGCTCACTATACCCAGTATCATTCAGCAAATCAGATCTGAAGACTGGTTTGTGACAATAGATCTCATGGATGCTTATTTTCATAACTTCATCATCCATTATCATAGGAAGTTCCTTAGGTTCGCTTTTGGGGGGAAAAGCTTACCAATATAGGGTTCTTCCTTTCGGCCTAACTCTATCCCCTTGCACTTTCTGTATGGATGCTGCCCTTGCTCCACTGAGACTTCAGGGGAACCGCATCCTAAATTATTAGATGACTGGCTTATTCTGGCAGAACCAGAGACGCTAGCAATCCAACATCGAGATGTTGTTTTGCGTCATCTTCAGTGCTTGGGGCTAAGGCTCAATGTCAAGAAAAGTTATCTGTCTCCTCTTCAAAGAATAAAATTTCTTGGAGCTGAGTGGGACTCGCAATCTATGCAAGTTCACTTGACCCAGCCATGTATTTAAAGTATCGTGGCTGCAGTTAGAGCTATCAGGTTAGGCCAGGCCATCA
This sequence comes from Rutilus rutilus, assembly GCF_951802725.1. Lineage (NCBI taxonomy): Eukaryota > Metazoa > Chordata > Actinopteri > Cypriniformes > Leuciscidae > Rutilus > Rutilus rutilus. The sequence continues at coordinate 27,609,849 of NC_140215.1, forward strand.
CTGTCAAACATTTTCAAGGAATTTTGGGCCTTATGGGGCCCTACAGTGGTGGCTCGGGACCAGGGGGTTTTCCCCAAGGGGCAACCCCTTCCGTATGATTAGAGTTACGTCCAGGTACCTTCGTTCTCTAGTCATATGGAAAGACATACGGTTCCTGTCCCAAGGCCAGGTGCTTGGAGCTTCGTGTCCCAGAAAAATTCTGACCACGGATGCTTCCCGCAGGGGCTGGGGTGCGGTCATGGAGGGCCGGTACACCCGCGGGGTCTGGAAGGACCATCACCTCTCATGGCACATCAGTTGCCTGGAGATGCTGGCAGTATTCTTTGCCCTCAGGCATTTCCCTCCAGACCTCAGAGGCCATCAGGTCCTTATTGGGTCTGATAATATATCGGTGGTTTTCTATATCAACCATCAGGGGGGCTTGAGGTCTCGTCCTCTGTGCAAATTGGCCCATCATATTCTATTTTTGTCTAAGGACAAATTTCTCTCTGTGAGGGCTATGTATATACCTGTGGTTGATAATGTGGGAGCAGACACCCTGTCGAGACAGGGGCCCAGGCCAGGGGAATGGAGGCTCCACCCCGAGGTGGTGGAGCTTATATGGGAGAAGTTCGGCCAGGCGGAGGTAGATTTATTCGCTTCTCATGAGAATTCTCATTGCCCGCTCTGGTTCTCTCTCTCGCATCCAGCCCCGTTGGGTCTGGAGGCCATGGTACAGACGTGGCCGAGGCAACGTCTGTACGCCTTTTCCCCCGGTCGCTCTACTCCCTGGAGTTCTGGAGAGGGTCAGAGGATTTTGAGTAGATCTTATTCTCGAAAAACCACACTGGCCTTCTCGAATAGGGTGATCTGGTGGCCGAGGTCATCAGATCAGCTACCTCCAGAACTCCCCGGCTCAGGAAGTTTTAATTGAGTTAGCTGGACCCAGCCTTTTACTGCCCTATGGCTTCAGTACTGGGATTCTTCTATACTCTAATCGGGACCTCTCGTCCACGCTCAGAGCCGCTATGGCGCCTACGGCCTCCGTATGCTCTCAGGGTGGTCCACCCGGGTCGTCCCATGACCTCCATATTTCCCTGTAGCCTTCTAGGATGAATCCTGTTATCCTTGCAGGCTGACAGGTCTGTGGAAAGAAAAGCCCCTGTCGGTTCTGCGGGATACGTGTATATATGTTAGATTAAAAGAAAATCTACATATTTTGGAAATCTGTTAGCTTTCTAGTAGGAAATTTCCCCGGTCACCAATAAGGGTACCGGAGGCTATCTTATGATTTCCTCTGGCTCTTCATCCTTCGTTGCTATAAGTGTGACAGGAGAGCCTTCTAGGCTTTTAGGGTTATCCACTAATGGTGCCTTGGAGTCAGTGTCCTGCCTTTTTAGGCATATGTATATATTGGACCTCACTTCTGAGGCTGTTAACTCAGCCTTTTTCTTACACCAAAAAAGACAAGAATAAAATTCTTAGTATAGTGGGTTCTATAAATTCTCCCCTGTCCTTAGCAATGATCCTCACCTTCAGAGTGCTTTCTGCCTCTGTATGCTGCGTCAAAATCTGGATGAACCCTGTCTCTGCAGGCTATCATATTAAATTGCTTAGAGCCTTTATTCGGCTCTGCAGAGTATATCTATATAGGGTATTAAATGGGAGTTTGTTAGCTTTCTTTGAGATATTTCTCCCCGGTAACCAAGGTACCGGAGGCTATTCTAAAAATTCCTCAGGCTCTTCATCCTTCATTGCATGTGCGGTGTAAGCAAGAGAGCCTCTTAGGCTTCCAGAGATGATCCACTAAAAAGGTGTTAGGAGTTAAGTGTTCTGCCTTTCATTAATCAGGCCTATATACTTGGACCTTAATATCGAGGTTGTTGATGCAACCTTCCCTTTGTACACCAAACAAGAAAGAATAAAATTCTTAGCACAGTTGGATCTTTCACTCTCCCTTGCTTTAGTGCTCTTGAGTGTGCCAGATGTTTCACACCAGGGGCGCCTGTTCTCTGTGGGGGCTAGCTGGTACTCGTTCCCCGTAGCGTTGATATGACGCAGCGGGAGTTCCCCGTAACGAAGGGGAACGTCTCGGGTTACTGGATGTAACCCTGGTTCCCCGAGAGAGGGGAACGAGACGCTGCGTCCCCTCTCCCCACCTTCGGGGCGCCCTGAGAACAGCTGCTTTGAACCTTTTTCGAAGCTGTCATTTCCTTGTTCCTGTGACCCTTATATAGCGTCCGGGTCACCGTCACATGCAACGTCATGACGCACGATGACGCACACCAATCCAGATTGGAATAGTTGTATAGTGACTTCAGATAACGCATGCCGAAGGCATTCCCCGTAGCGTTGATATGACGCAGCGTCTCGTTCCCCTCTCTCGGGGAACCAGGGTTACATCCAGTAACCCGAGACGTTTTTCCAGGTTCTCCAGGCATGGATGTTTATATTTCCAGGTCTGTTTTGAGTTTAAAAGTTAAAATCAATATTCACAATTAAGTATTTGTGTTCTTATTTTTTAGATAATCTAGTGTGACAACTTACCCGCCGATGGGGCAAATTGTCACAAGTGCACACTCGCTATTCAACAGTCTACAACTCTGTAATGAGATAAGATATGAAGATGTTATGAATACAACATATGTGCCCAAGACTTCCTTCTTTCATTTGGTATGAGATTTATACCATTTTGATGTATGGTGCTCAGTAAATGTTAGACAGTGTGAAAAGTGTGACAACATACCCCGCTCTCCATACATTTTTGTTTAGTTTTTGCCTATGTTTCTGAGTAATAAGCATAAGGGAACATAGTGAAGTGACTTATTCTGTGAGAATGTACTATTGTGTCATCTCCACAATAGTACATTCTCACAGAATAAGTCACTTGCCACAGGATATTGCCACATCCTGTCATTTTGCTTTCAATGCTATACATACATAACTAATATTTTCTGTAGTTTTTTTAATACCATGGCTCAAAAATTACTCAGCGATTAGATAACATTAAGTAAATCTGAATCCTCATAAGATTAATGTCACAAATACTAAAAGTCACATCATGGTGGCAGTAACAACAGTCAGATTGTCACGATCACCAGCTGGAGTGCCCTTGAGAGCCACCAGGGGGCCCTCCATCACAGACTTTTGCCATTCCATCAAAGACTTCGTTCAAAATACAAGATTATAATTATAAAGGTTGGAATACACTAGGTGGAATACACAACTTTGAAAAGCTTTGAAAAAAAAAAAATCTGTATTGTATAAAGGCTTTAATAAAGGTGAATTGACTTGAGCCTACTGTAGATTTTTGCCTTTATTTACAAGAGGAGTCAAGACTAGTTGTCGAAAGTCAGAGCAGGTCTACAGATTCTAAGTAGTCATTGTTCTGATTTTTGCCAACTAGTGTTAACTCTTCTCCTGTTCAGATTTTAAAAGTTGTGTAGTGTCTTCCGGCCTTAAACCTCACATGTCTCAGACTAGAGGAGGCCAGTGGAGTCACAAGGCCAAAACAAATAAGTGTCAAATGAAGCAGAATCTGGGCTGTTAGTCACACAGGACAACCCGCAATCTTCTTAACCTCTCTCTGTAATATCATGAACAAACTCCTGTCTGTTTTCACAACGGATCAAAGCTGGTATCAGCAGCCTGACGTGAGAACACAAGGGGCAGGTTTAGATCTATTAATCTGGAACTCTTCAGTGTGAAAAGAGTTTAATTTGGAAAGATCACAAGTACTGAAACACATTTTTCCTGGAATATTGTCAAAATTTATGACGCACTGTGAGGAACCAAAATTATGCCTATTCATTAAACTGGCATCCAATTTACTAATATGCATTTACTAGAAACTTTTTTTTGTGACTTACATTTTTTATGATTTTTGGCATTGCTAGCTAAACTCTTTACCAGCTATAACTTAAAAAAAAAAGCTCCAGGCATATTTTGTGTAATTTTTTTAATCAACATTTGATTTACACAACAGGAAAGAAAACTGTTTTCCTATCTATCTGCTTTAAAGCGCTTTAAAGCCATACACAGTATATAAACTGGACTCAGCGACCCCATAGGTTTCAACGGAGAGAAGTGAAGCAAATTAGAAGCCCTCACTTCCTGATGGCTGATCGTACTGCGCAGACTCAAACTGAGCTTGACGACGTGGATGTGACGTGAGCAACCTGCCTGACAGTTGTAAGTTTTCTAGTAGCTGTGCCAAACGAAATCTGAACCATTCCCTTCCGAATCTCGCAGAGACAGAGAGCGTGAGTAGGAGCTGTCCATGAGCTAGGAGCAGGAGCAACTTAATGACTCTCTATGGGCTTCTCCCTTGACTTTATCGGACTTTATGCCTCCACGTCCCCCCGATTGACTGCGAGCTTCTCCTCCTGTCTCTACGGTAATTTCCAGAGAGTCGCGTGGTTATGACGTAATCGTTGGCCTACTTTTACAAAAACTGCTTCTAAGGGGCCATAACGTAAGATACAAGGTAATGGAGCCTTTTATACATTGTCGTGTTTCTTTAGAAATAAACAATGGACAAATGTCAATTGAGAAATGTCAAAGAGTCTTTAACCGCCTCAGATGTAAAGTTATTCGCTGTCAAAGTGACGCCAAAATGAATGGGAGTCAATGGGATGCTAACAGCAGGTGAAGGCTTGTTAGCCACACTCTAAAAACTCCTGGGTTAAAAAATAACCCATAATGGGTTATTTTTGACCCAACTCCTGGGTTAAAAAGGGACCAACTAATTTATGGGTTATTTCAACTCAGAAAATTGGGTTATGCTTTTTGACCCAAATTCTGGGTTAAATACCTGACCCAAATGTTGGGTTTAAAAAACCCAACATCTGGGTAGAAATAACCCAAAAATTAGTTGATCCTTTTTTAACCCAGGAGTTGGGTCAAAAATAACCTAACTTAACCTCACTATCCCAGTATGCCTTATTTCAGAAAATAAAACTTTGTTTTACATTATATTACACACTTCAAGCACTTTTACATTTTTATTGCATTAAATTAAAATCTATATGAAAAAACACACACTTGGACATGTTTATTTTCCTATTTATTTTAGGTCACACTGTAATAACAATATTAGAAATAAAAAATAGAAAAATAAACAACAATTCTCAGAAGAGCCTCAGGAATTTAAGCCTGGGGCCAACTTTGGGGAGAAGATTTTTGATAGTGTCCTCATCAAAGAGAAGAAATGCCTCCTCATCTATATCTTCATCTGAAAGACAGAAAACAAGACAACATGAGTATTGTTAATAAGTTGAGACAATTGTGAACCACTCACCAGACACTCTTTCATTATCAAGCTAACAAATAATCACTTTTAAGGGAATGCAGTGGCTTTTTTTTTTTTTCTTTTTTTTTTTTTACGTGGCCCAAATTGCTAGTTAACTAATGTGGTTCTTTTGCAGCATTAACGTTACCCATTTTGTGTGAATGACATCTTTTCTTTTATTAAAAAGTGTAATGACATTAATGCAAAGGTGAATATCTTGCCCATTCTTATGCATAACAGCTTAAAGACAAGGCACAACAAAATCTTGCACTGACACATTTAAGTCTTATTAAAAAAAAATGTAGGTATAGAGAGATGATGATATAAGGGCAATAAGAGTAAAAAGCTCACCTCTAAAATTCTCTGTCAGCTCAGACAGCTGCCACTCAGTTAGCTTATCAGCGACAAAACTGTCCATTCAAGATGACCTGGAGAAAACATAGCAATATAGAGGTTAGGTTAGCAACAATTTGAAGACTTGACCCGCTTCTTTAACTCTCACTACTTCAGCCAGTAGAGCACTGTATAATATGATAAGCACGGCGCAGCTGGAAAACATAACTCAACTATTGTGTTGCCTCGTCGCTCTTTAGCCGCGGCTATGGGGTTTGCACACCGGACGAGAAGCGCCGCGTCGCGTCTCTAGGACAACTCGAGGTATCGCTCACCGGACGTGCAGTCTCTCAAGGGGCTCACACACCGGACGCGAAGCGCAGTGCCACGTCTTTAAAATTCGAACACATTATTCTCTATGAGTGTACACACACCTGCGGCGCCATCCGGCGTCTGTCCGCGACACCCATAGATATATACATATATAGTGTATCTATGCGCGACACCCAGCAACGGCTCAGGACCGTGTTCAAAATCGCGTCCGGTGTGTGATAACGTTACCTCGAGTTGTCCTAGATGTTGTCGTGATAGCCACGGCTACATGCCAACCACAGAATTACCACGGCTAACGCTAGTCTCTACGTATTTTTTTTAGCAAATGGTGATAAACTAGCAACAGGGACATGGACACAGAAAAGTTTACAATACATCAACACTGAAAATACTCTCTTACCTTGAATATAGATGAAGTTGCACCGATGAAGCACAGGCCAAAACGGATCAGCGCGAAAGCGACGGTTATTTCAAACGACTGTTGTGAGAAAATTCCAGAACAACTGCGGGCGAGAGAGAGAGAGAAAGCCAACCCTATAACCCAGAACATGGGTTACTCTTTGAAAAATAACCCAGAAACCCAAACAACCCATGAATTGGGTCAAAATATTAGCCCTATAACCCAGAAAATGGTTACTCTCTGAAAAAATAACCCATAATTTTAACCCAACACAAATAACCCAGAAAATGGGTTGAAGAAATAACCCAGGAGTTTTTAGAGTGCAATGGCGGCTCCCGGGGGTGGTACGGAAATCGAGCGCTTGATTACCCCCCTGTTTAAAGCAGGGCTATGCATTTTCGGGAATTTCTTCGCTGTATTCTCGCTTATTGCTCGCAGGTTTCACTATAGAGCTCCCCCTACAGCTTCGGCATTTGACATATTTGACAACACTGTTGAAAAACTCGTTGGCAACTCTCAGATACCAGAGGCTATAGATCAACGACATCAAAGCAGATGGGACAGTCTTTAAACCGTCTTCTTCATTCGGGTTCGAACAGCATGAGGGAGACAGATACGACAGAATTTTAGCAGATTTTTTTTTTGCCGTAAAGCAATTCGTTACATCGCGAGACCTGATATCACGCGATACTTGGGCCCGCCGGCCCAAAGTCGCAAGGGTGGTTTTTCCATACTGTCTATGGGTTTTTCGGCTCACAGGCGCTTGGGGGGTGCGAGACGACCACCATTCAACCCGAAAAAAGTCATATAACTATTCCAGTGACTCCAAAGGTGTTCAGTTAAGGTAAAAAAGTTACTCAGTTCACTTTTAAACCATCCCATGTGTACCAATAATGTGGAAAACTGAATATTCCATAAAAAAAAAAAAAAACTGCATCTACTGGACATAATTTTTCTCTTTCATGTCTTGACCACCAAAACTGCATCACATTAAATAGGCGCTGATGTAATGAAATAGACACTCTTTGAAATACAGTAGTCAACATTTGAAGTGGATCAAAACCTTTCATCAAAGTGAACAATACCCGTTCTTGTCCTAGTATACGTTAAACTACCTTGACTACTATACGTTAACTTAATACAGTGATGATATTCATTTCAAGAGATCATAAAAATTAAAAAAAAAAAAAAAAAATCTTCTGTTGCCCTCAACAAAGCAGCAATGCTAAAAGACTGAAACTCCACAATAAAGTCATTTCATTTCATAACAGATTCAATCAAATCAAAGGCCGGACTTTCTTTGCTTATTGATGCGAAGTTACAGAAATTCATTACATAAACAAGTAAATACCATTTACACAATAAATACAACATCCATATATCACAAAAGGAAAATAAAGTACTTTATTCCATAATTTGTTGAATAGACAGAATTCTGAGTGAATTTTTTTATTCTAATTAAAGGTGTGACCTATACTCTCACATTTTCAAGAATATGGCAAAATTATTTAACATACATGGGACAGAATCAAAACTTTTTCACCTTTTATCAGTTGTTATTACACTGGCTTGCACATTTGCACATGTTTAAAGCAACATGATTTCCCAGAAAGGAAGCCAGCAAAAATGCAATATTCGTCAGCCATTTAATTCCACAGCAGACTGCAGATAATGCATTTCCACTGGTATAGTGAACGCTTGGAGAAGCTGTCACGACCTCTCAGTGTTATCTGAGTGCATCTCCAGCATGGTTTAGTTTTCCCACCACTGCTCTGGGCTCAGAGACCAAATAACTTAAAGTTCAAGTTAGTCTCTAAATATCTAGTTCAGTCTACTTAATCATCATCAACAACAACAAAAAAGAATGAGATAGAAAATATTTAACGATTTCCTAATAGTATTCAAAGACTAGAGTGAAAAACAACTGTGTAGTGTTTAATCTACCTCACTGGACTTAAATCCTTTCATCGGCAGTGCGAATGTCCACCTTAAAAAATGAAGGGACAAAGCAAAATCAAGATGATAATAAACTATATATTTGATCATAATAAAAGTTTTTAGAAAACTGAAAAAAGATATAACTATGCTTTTTTCACTAGAGAGTGTAATTCACGGTAGCTTTTAATTAAGAGGCTGTTTACCGCAGAACCAATGGGTGGAGCTTGGCGTCCAGCCACACCCTAACCTTACTCTACCCTATAGTTTTCTTATACTTTTTTGAGCGGATAGCTATTTTTTTCAGAGAATACAAGAAGTTTTTATCGTACTTTTAAATTTAGGGCTTCAGATCCCAGACAGTAACAGTGTCGGCCAAGATCCGGCCCACATCCGGGCCGTGTGAAATCCATGTGTACCAGATATGGGCCGGATCTGCGCCGACACTATGTTGCTGTCTGGGATGCATTCTGGGTGGGTAAAATAACAGTATTAAAACAGACAAATACTAACTTAATTAAATTTCCTTCTGTGTCGAGATACCTTCTGTGTCTGCCTTCTACGACAACCTTCATAATAGTGATGGATTTACAAATTGTTCAGAATAGATCATCTTTCCTCACGTAGGGATGTGTCACTGGTTGGAAAAACATGGAACATGATAACATGAGATTTCCGTCTTCACAGGTGTCTCAGCATATCCGTCTGCCACGGTCAAAATGGTCCACTCTGTGGAAACATGACCGAGCACAGAAGTGACTGTAACATCATAAGTTGTTAAGATATGCATGTTAAACCCAATACTCTCACAGTTGTAACCTGACTATGTTTTAAATTCCAGAATGATATGAATGCCAGAATATGGGAACATTTTGAAAATTAAAGATTTGTGGATCTGAATTTAAGAACTCTACCGATGTATAATAATATGACATATGACTATGATTTTTATAATATGACATTTCAAATAATAAATACTAATATGTAAAACAATTGTTAGGGTAATTACTCACACACAATAAATAAAAACTTGATTCATTTCTCATTTCAATAGATCAGGTCTGAAAGATTTGTGTTAAGGGCATACAAGGCCATCAGAGGGAAGCAGAAATAGGTCACAGGAAGAGGCTTTGCACTTCCTGAAGACACTTACATTCAACTGTCTGTTGCTCTGTCTTCTCGGCCTCTTCTCTGTAATTGATGCTCTTCAGTCTCTGCTCATGTAGAACATGTGAACATCACAAACATACACACAAAAATCATAAGCCATAATGGTTTCACATTAATTAAATGTTATCTATTACTTCAAGTGTAAATGTGTTTATATATACTGCATATGTATATATATGTATATATATACATGACACTCTGGAGGGCGCAGGCTGATTGTCCTTTACATGCAATCTGCAAGCATTCACATTATTGGCCTCTGCTGATCCTGCAGTATATTATAGTACATGCACGCATATCATACAATAACTTTAATACACCTTTTCTTTTAATACACCAATTTTTTAAACCATTAAAAAATTAAGTTGTTGTTTTGTATGACAAAATAAATCAAATTAACAGCAGTACAAAGATTACTTTACAAGGTTTGTCCTTTTCATCCTCTTTGGACAACTTAATTTGTCATTGACCCATGTTTGTTTAAAGAACCAGACAGTAATGAACTCTCTTGTCAGGAGCAGCAGCAGTAGTTTGACTTCAGAATCACTATGTTGGGTGTTTTACATTAAAATAAATTGTGCCGTTACTGGCTTGAACAATCTAGTAAGCCTTAGGTAAGTAAACATCATGGCCACACATAAACAAGCTGCTATGGATCATTTGAATGAGTTATGTTCACTGCCCTGAGCAAAAGGCCACAAAGTGAAGCTGCACACATACTGTGTCCATGAAGCTCATTTAAAGGTTGTTAATTATTCTACTTTCAAAACTAGACATCCACTTAGAGCTCAAACTGGAAAATTAAAGACAATATTTGCTTTTAATTGTGACAAACTATTTTCAATGACACAACTTAGAGCAGGAGCAAAACTGGCGTCAATTTGTCAGATAACTGGACAGACATCTAAGAGCACAACAGGATATCGATATTTGCATGGTGGGATCTTAAACTTAAATAGGCTGGCCTGATGATGACAGAAATTTGTTTTTGTATATTACTTTGTATGATTTTGATAAAACATTTTGCTGAGCTGCATGTTCTGGATTGTTCTCATTGGTCTTTAAGATATCTATATGAATACTCACCATCCTTACGCAGGACACACTTCCACAAACAGAAACAAAGGCAGAGGACCAGAAGGAACGCTACTGTAGTCACAGAGATCAGGATAGTAAGTGCAGTACCAACTGGTGAGAGAAGCAGAGAAAGCCAAAGACTATTTTAGAGCATTTGTTCTGAATTACTATTTCACCTGAGGAATTCAGAATATTTTATTATTGAATGTTTCTTCAACTTCAGGTGCTTTTATGTCACAGGGGTTGATTTTTATAAATCCTTTAAAAAATTTACTTTGTCCTTTTCTTATAGTGAGCTGTGTTTGAAATGTCCCGACGTGTATAGGCGATGCACAATCAGGAGTTTCAGTTTAAGTTCTGATCCAGTTGACTTTTCTTCTCGAGGGAAGAAAGTCATTTGGCCTGTGTTTTTAATCGCTCAACGCTGATATGGTTGCTGTGGAGAGGCTTCTGTGGTGTAAAACTAGAACAAAGGAAACCTCTAAGGGTTATTTGGAAGAGCCTTGATGCCAGTGGCTCAGGGAATTGAGGGCGTAATGAATAATACAAAATATATATAAAAAAAATATATAGCACACCAAGTTGTGTGTTCATACCCTCCTGATGCCCTCAACAGATTGTCTCGCCAACCCTGCCACCTCAGTGTTTTTTTTGCGTCAAATTTTAGATCTATGAGGCCTAAACAGTACTCTTTGGACATCCAGTTTCAAGATGCTAATCATCAAACTTCTAGTGCCACAAATTCAATTCTAGGATTGGTTTGTGACAATAGATCTAAAGGATGCATATTTTCATTTTGAGATTTTGCCAGGAAGTTTCTCAGGTTTGCTTTTGGGGGTGAAGCTTACCAATATCGAGTACTTCCTTTTGGCCTAGCTCTGTTCCCACACACGTTCACTAAGTCCACGGATGCTGCTATGGCTCTGCTGCTACTTATAAATATTTGGATCAGTTAATCAAATTAACTTCATGTAGCTGAATTAACATTACCATCAGTTAATCTGTTCATCCAGCGAACACTCAGTATTGATCGTCTATCAACTCTTCAGAAAGGATATTTTCATGGCCACAGAAAAATAACTCTTTCTTAGCATGTAGCTGTGATCATAATCGTTAAATTGACATTGATTTATAAGCAGACCTACACATTATACACATAATCACGTATACATGAGTAAAGTGAAAGTGACCAGTAACCAGAACAGAGTAGAAGAATGAAGTTATGAACAGAGTAATTTAAACTCCAGGAAGAACAATCAGTCCCTTAATACTGAATACTGACTCCTTTGTTATCAATTTAGTATACTGTACAATACTTGCATTTGTATTAGCTGTTGAAGATCGTCCGGATATACAGTTGTGAGGAGAAAGTCTTGATAGTTTGGTACAATGGTGCTGAAGTTGTAATCGATTTCTTCCACGTTGAATGAAGCAATGGAGAACTTGTGGAGTTAGTTGACTCTGTTATGGTCGAGGAAGGTACACATGGCTCGATGTGTGTGAAGCCTGCCAGCACAACTGCGGCGGCGAGGCCGGATGGGGTCTCACGTGAACAGCAATCAGGAGCAGAAGTCAACGAGTGCTAAGGGAACTTTGTGTTGGCTTTTAAGTTTCACAGAGGTCACACCTTTGAGTTTTGGCTTGACCAATGAGAAAGTTGCCATTCTTAAGCGGGAAAGTTCCTTTGTTTGAAAAGCTGACTCATTTGCATGATTGGAGTAAGCTGGCAGTTTGTGTCCATTTATACTTTAAATCATTAAAGTGTCCATTTATTTGTGTCCATTTATCATTAAACAAGGAATATTTTGATAGGAGACACCACCTAGATGGGACTACATTTACTAGTTCTATCATCAGGCATGCACACTATACAATATTAAAAGACAATAATACAAACAGTAATAATACACAAAGTGTACTTGGGAAATGCATGTTCATTCATTAGACAGATTTGAAAAATTAATTAGTGGAAAGTATTCCATTTCTATGGGACTGCATGTCTGTTTGTTGTAGCCTGTACTTTTCTGTGCAGGCACTATCTCCCAGCGGAGTGTCTTTGAAGTGTATGAGTTGGGGGAAAAGGGTGGTAATTCTCAGTGGGGAAACCAGACTTCACAGACTCGTGGGTGAGAGGTTGTGAAGATTAAGTGTTACAATGGTGCGTTTGATCTGTCCAGTCATTACACAGAAGAGCTAATGGCATATCCTCACTCATATATAGCATTTGGGGCTCAGGTTAAACCTCAGGAAGAGTGTGCTTTCTCAAAAACAGAGAACCACTTTTCTAGGGGTAATGTGGGATTTAACCAAGATGCAGGTACATCTGTCTCATGCACATGTCGATTTTATCCTAACCACTATGAGAGACATCAAGCTAGGCCAGCAGCTTTCAGTACTGCGAATTCAAAGGCTGCTAGGTCTCATGGCAGCAGCAGCCAACATTATTCCTTTTGTACTTGAGACCTCAGTTTTGTCTCAAGAGCAGAGGATTTTATCCTCTGAATCATCCTTCTAGAGTCGTAAAAAAGTCAAGTGCTGCAGACTTAGTTATTTGGCTTGATTCCACAACAGAGGCCTGGCACTAGGGGCGTGTTGTCGTCACAAGTCTCTCACAACGGACGCCTCTTTCACAGGCTGCGGTGCGGTTCTCAATGACCAGCCTGTGGCCTTTGGGAGGGCCCTCATACCACGTGGCACATAAAGTACCTCGAGATGAGGGCAGTGTTTTTAGCTCTGGAACACTTCATCCCACAGTTGAGGGGCTACCATGTGTTGGTCCTCGTGGACAACAACTCGGTAGTGACTGCATTTGCGCTCTCTTTTCAAGCAGGTGCAGCAGATCCTTCTCTGGGCAGAAAACAAGTTCCTGTCTGAGAGCAGTTTACGTTCTGGGGCAAATAAATGTGGGAGAAGACATCCTGTCTAAGCAGGGGCCGAGGCCTGGGGAATGGCAACTCCATCTAAAGTGCAAGGGACAATGCTGAGGTAACTGAAACAATCAAAAACTCTATAACTCCTTCCACTTGGAAGTTAAATGCCCTGAAATGGCAACTGTTTCTATCTTGGTGTGAGCAAGTTTGAGCTTGATGTGGATCCAGTTAACTGCCCTGTCAGTCCAGTACTGGAGTTCCTTTAAGAGCATCTCACAGCAGGGCTGGCTCTGGCTACCTTAAAAGTGTACGTGGCTGCCACTTCCCCTAGCCGCAAATCTCTGTTTGGATGCACCCCTTAGTGCCTCAGTTTTTGTGAGGTGCCAGACAATTGCGGCCAATCTGCAAAGTGCAAGTTTCTAATATTGTTCACTCTAATATTGTTCACTTTCTAATATTATTTCTAATAAAATCTAATATTGGTCCTGGGAGCCTTAACAGAGGCCCCATTTGAGCCCTTGGAATCAGTCCCAGACAAGATGCTGACTCTCAAAGTAGTCTCCTCTTGCTTAGACTTTGTTCCAGGTGATGTTAGAGCTACATTACACCCCAGACCAGACAATAGTCCAAAGTTCTGGCTGGTCAGCAAGATATCTTGAAAGCTTTCTTCCCTCCCCCTTATGAGACATGAGAGCAAGAAAGCCTGCATCTGTTATGTATGGTCCGTGCTTCGAGGATCTATGTCCGCTGCTCAGGCCAGTGGAGAAGATCTTCTCAGCTTTTGGTCTGTTTCGGTGGTCGCAATAAAGGGAATGTGGTCACCAAGCAGCGCATTGGATTACTGATGATGTCACCCTCTCCATAAGGCACGTGAAATGGCTTTGCCTCTAGAGGACAGGGCTCACTCCACTAGAAGAATGGCCTCTTCCAAGGGTCTTACTAACACATACACTTCATGATGTATGTGCTGTGGCTGGTTGGTCCTCTCCACACACGCATGTAACCCGGTTCACCGAGACGGGAATGGGACACTGTGTCGCGTTATGCCTGTGCGTCTTCTTAAGACAAATTAAATCTGTCAACACACATTTCTGTCGATGAGTCTATTTAGTATTCCCATAGCATCGTGCCACGACGCAGCGACTCGTTCCCCTCTCAGGGAACTGGTTTGCATACGTAACCTGAGATGTTTTCAGGTCTGAAAGCTACAGTAGGTTTTCATAGTACAATGAACCCATTTACCTCAAACGATCAAGAATTTGTTTTTGTATTCAATATAAACCATCGTAAGCAAAGTGCATAATAAAATAGTTCACACTCACTTTTAGTGTTCATGGAAACAGCAATGGCATTCTCCAGTCCTTTATGATGAACAAGACATTTGACAGAGATATCCTTCAGGAGTCCAGCCTGGATGGTCAATGTACTGATGACCAGAGTCGTCCCGTCACTCTGCTGGATAGCGGTGGTCAGAGGTTGACCAATGATCCGGTCATTTCCTTCCACGTTCCATACTATCTCAGCCTGTGGCCTGGCGACGGCAGTGCAGTTAGCCTCAATCACACCGGGAGATACGGTCTTGTAGCTTACTTGAGGTTTTGGTAGTACTGTAAATGTATATGATACAAGATATGGGTTTTGTGTCTTACATAGTTTAGTCTGTAAAACATTTCAAACATTTTATTTAGTCAGGATTCACAGCTACATGTGAATGACCATCAGTGAAGATAGATGACTTGAACCTGCAGAGTGAACAGTTACAGCATCCTAAAACAGCATTAACATTAGAAATGACCAAATTGTCCACCCAATTATAGACATTTTGATGATACTCTGTTTGTTGTTAGGATGACAAATGTTTTAAAATCTAAATTTTAGGCTGTTTGCCTCAGCGATTTAACTGTGCTCGTAAATATAAAAATGTGTTGAGATGGTCAATCAAATAAAAGAAGGCAGGATTTACTGTTCACAGATACAGAACATGAATTCCAGATGCTTCAGTTTTGAATGTTAAAAGAGTGCAAGGTAAGATTTAAATAGCTAAACATGTAATATTTGACAACTGTTTTACAATAGAACTGGTGAATGACCAACAGTGATATCCATTGGTGCAAACTACTCAACTTTTTTTCAAAAGTAACTGTTTTAAATTAAAAATACAAGATAAATAATTTCAGTGATTTATGTAATTTATAACTAAATGTGTTTTCGACATATTAGACATAGGAATAAGAGAGTATTTGTGCACATTTTGAAATAAATATATTATTTGCGAAGAGTTAAAATTGACTTCTTCTTGTTCTTTTTCTGTTCTTCTTACTTTTTCTTTATTCACTTAAATAAATTTAAATCCTTTAATTATTTAATTGTTTTAAATAAAAAGACCTTTGCAAATAGTCCCCTCAATGTCAAAGACATGACTACTACCTTGACAGCATCTACCAGCAGGGGCCAACAGAGCCATGCTAAAAAGCTAAACCTAGACCCCTTGATCCGGACACATAGGCTGCGTCCGAAAACTTAGGCAGCTGACTTGTTGCCTCGCTGCCCTATCAGGCAATGACTTTGCAGGCAGCGTTTGTGCACGAAGGTTCGTATCAAAACTTATTTTGGACAGACTTCTGAGGCAGCGTAACTGAGTGAATATTTAATGACTACAATAGTAATTTCTCGCTAGAAATGACATCATAAGTGGAAAACATTGATAAAAAATTTACATTTACACAGAAAATGACTACCAGCCGCAACTTTCAGATGCCATCTTTATTTTTCTAGCTCATCTGTCAAAGAATAGAATAGAATAGAATGAGGCATTTATATAGCGCTATATATCAAAGAATGGAAAGCACAGGATTGTGGGATATCAAAGGCAGCGAAGGATACATCTATGCTGCCTTCAAAAATCTATCAGATGAAGGTATCTCAGGACACAGGAAGTGAAACTAACATTGTATTCGGACGTGCCTTGATGCCTTTCAATCTTGGAATGCGTCCTACGAATGCCGACATTTATCAGTTTTCGGACGCAGTCGTAATCATACATTGACTCTGAATGATAACCGTTTGTGTTGGCTTGAAAACCAAGAGTCGGCTTTGTACAAAAACAGATCCGCATGCCTTCTCTGAGTGTTTACAGCCCACATAGTTTCACCAGTATTTCAAAGCAACAAAGATGCCCATTCAAACCACAGCATAGCCCAAAAAGAGGTATATGCTTGTCATTCCAACAGAGGATAAGCAATTCACATTCTTACAAAACCATGACACCAGAACAATACAAGATTGGTATGAATAAGAGATGAGTGAATGTAATTAAATTAATAGTTGATATACTGTCATTATTTACTCACCCTCATGTAATTCTGAACTCATATGACTTTCTTTCTTCCTACTTTCAAATATTGATTTGAAAAACACAAAATATTTTCTCTTCATACATTGAAAGTCTTGCTGTTTTGGTCCCACTGACTGTCATTGTACAGTATGAACAAAAACATTAATTAAAATATCTGTTCCACTGAACTGAAGATATAAAGTCATACAGTTTTGGAACAACACAAGGTTATAAGTTAATAATGACATAATTATAATGTTGGGGTCAACAGTCCCTTTAAGTAATCATTGGTGGTTGCATACTCTAGTTTGAGCAAATCCAACAGTACAGAGCAAAAGCAAGAAGTGAACATCAATCAGAGAGAGACAGGGCAGGAGAACAAGAGCAGCACATAGAGAAAAGCACTGTGTTAGTGGAACAGTGACACAGTCATTCACTGACACAGTCTGAATAAATCATAGATCTCACAGTCTCACCCTCCTACAATGAGTTTCTTTCATATCTCTCTCTCTGTCTGTTGTCATCATTTTCACCAGTGCTTTCGTGTTTAGCCTTGTCCTGCCCTCGCTACCACTCTGTGCAACAGCCCAACCAGCTATATACACTGAGCTGGATTTGTGTTTCACTCAGTTCAGAGTCTAAAAATCAAATATCACTGTTGAAAAATACACTCTCAACAGACTAATTTTATTATATAAAGTTAAAAAATTTATAATACATAAAATTTATATAATAATTATGTTAAGCTTGTGTGTATTTGGTTAAAGCTGTTAAATGGATAGTTCACCCAAAAATTAAAAAAATTCTGTCATCATTTACTCATTGTTGTTGTTCCAAACCTGTATGAATTTTGTTCTTCTGATGAACAGAAAAGAAGATACTTTGAAGAATATGGGTAACCAAACAGTTGATAGACCCCATTGACTTGGGTCAATGGGTTCCATCAGCTGTTTGGTTGTGAACAGTAAACACTACCTTCTATGATTTCAATGGCCATCTTGACACTGATGAGCGCTGTTAGCTCACTGAGACAGACCAACCTAAAATTAAACTTTTAAAACTTATTGTCATCTTAATGACAAATATTGGCATTATCCAACTAATGAAGATTTCACTGTAACAGTGGATTAAAACCCTGATGGGCTTACCAAAAATAGTAAGGCAACTTGTGGCACTCTTTGTGCCATCCGGGTATGTGTGGAACTCACAGGTGTAGCAGGCCTCATCTTCAGCTCGGACCGGCCATAAAGTGAGCTCTGTGTCAGACAGGGAAGGGTTCAAGCTCGCACGGTCCACAAACTCTTCTTCAATTACAGGGTCACTCTGCTTTGCAAAAAATGCAACTTCATGGGATTCTGCTTTATTCACAATCTTCTTCCACAACACCTGCTTGACTTTCTCTGGCAGGGCATACCGACAGGCCAGAGAGGCTTGTTTACCACCCACTGCAGTCTTATTGCCCTCTGTGATCACCGTTGCTGTAAAGCAATCAAAATAAGTTTATAGCATACTAACAATGGCATGACAATACAGTATACATGTAATCTGTTATAGATATGTATACTAATGTGTCCCTAGACAAACTGCATTAAACAATTGAGGTAGACTTGAGAGATCTAGTGAGACCCAGATGAGACAAATATTCAGGTCAATAGATATAGCTATAAAGAGCATCCAGAATACAACCCCCACATGATCAATGATGTATTGGAGTAAGGGAAGGACAGTAGTCAACACATCCTTCCTAGAACTGATTGGCAGATGCTGAGCATTCATGAGATGATGAGACCAGCTGGATCTCTGCCTGAACCAGCAGATGTTTCTCATCTACATTCACATTCTCCTCCAGAATCCACCACGTCACATCCAAAAACACAACCGTACTGTTTTATTGTTCCCACAAAGTTATTTTATATGAGTCAAAGAACAGAAACTGATTAGATAAATGAGTTGATTATCAGTGTTTCAAAGCATATATATATATATATATATATATATCATTCATTAAGCAGTTGCTCTGCATATCCCCCTGTGGCTATAGCTCCTTCATCTTAAACTGATGTTCTATCACACTATAATCCATTGCGCTCTGAAAGGTCACAAAACTCTGGGCTTTTGATGGTACAAGGGAAATATAAAAGTCTACTAAAGCAGCTAAAGCTTTTTCCCATTTGTCTCCTGAACTCTAGAATAGCCTTCCTGATAATGTTCAGAGATCAGTTTAAACACACTCTCTCTGTTTAAATCTAGACTTAAGACACATCTCTTTAGCCAAAGCATTCACATAATGCTTCTCATAAACTTGTCCTACAATTATACCTGATGAAATAGTATGAACAGCAGCTATGCTAATTGTTTTCGTTTTACTTCCTGTTTCTGCAAACTTGTGCCAGCTTCAGTTTGGATCCATGCAACTTTGGATCAACATATAAAACTATCAAATATTATCCTTATATTGTTATATTATCCTGTATATCCTATATTGTATTTATTAAGAGCAGAGGTTGCAACTGCTGCCTATAAAAAGTACAATCAACCTGGATGTTTAAATCATTTAAACTTTAATTGCATTAAACTGACTTAAAAAAATTAAGCTAAAATGAGCTAAATCTTGTATAACAAAAAAGTTGAAAATTGCTTACTTATTTTAATGAGTTAAAGCAATGTAAAAACATGTTGTCATAACTTATTGATCATACTTTTTTCACATGTTTGCTGTGTCTGCTTAACTCAATACATAACGTTATTTAAACCACATAGCTGTATATTACTGCCATTTGGATATTATTACTTCAATATTTTCTGCTTTGAAACAAAAAGTATAGCTAAAAGTGCTATTCATATAAACTTGAATTGAGTTGAATTGAATTGAATTGAATTGAATTGAATTGAATTGAATTGAATTGAATTGGATTGAATTGGATTGAATGGAATTGAATCACTACACAGAAGTGGTGTGTTTTGTTCCTGAATGAATCAGCGTTTTTTAACTAATCGGTTTTTACTGAATGATTCAATGACACATTCATCAATCAATTCCTGTATAAATCAGCATTTTTTAACTTATCAGTTGTGTGAATGATTCAGTGATTTACTCATTCAAACTTGTCGCCACCTACTGGTGTAACAATGTAATCTGCAAAATGAGTCAATGAAAAATCCCGACCATCAATTAAAGTCTCAGTGTTGTTGCATAATGATGTTCACGTCAAATAGAAGTTGCATAGATGCCTTTTCCAAAAATATCTCAACCAAGACTCACCTGTAACAGTAAGGCAGGTCTGTCCTTCCCTTGAGCCTTTTGGATAAACATCAAAGATGCAAGTGTAACAGCCCTCATCCCTATAGCTGACACGTTTGATGGTGATGGCACTGGCATCCCGTGGAGAGGCCGCTAGCTCCACATGTCGTTGACCACTCACGCTGTCTTGTTGACCAGGCTGGTAATTGATTAACGTCTGGTTCTGCACATCCAGCCAGCGGATCTGATTAACTGATTCTCCTTTAGCCTTGACAAGCGTACAGCTCAGAGTAAAGGGCTGTTCAACCAGGGCCTCCAGACGTGCCGGAGCTGAGACCCTGCCTGAGACACACCAATACTGAGACTAATCCAAATAAACCACTTACACACAGAACAATGAGACTACTGCAAATCACACACCTTGTAGTCTGGACACCATTACCAAAGACATACAGATCTGTAGACATCTTGCCAAGGAGACCACAAACATTTTAGCCTAGTGGAAAGGAAGTATTTTAGTAACTATAGCACCAAATTATAAGCAATAATTGTAAATAATTGTATATTTTTTTGTCTTTTGTACCTTTTGTATTGTGAGAGCATTTAACAGTCCAGGTTGGTCTTGTGTGATGAAATTGAAGGTGGTGATTTCTGTCGATTAGAGTCGTTTCCAACATCTTACTGAAGGGCTGCCATCTGTGTTCACATTACAGACAAAAAGAACATTTGTGAAAGTATACATTTGTAAAAAGGAAGGATCAGCAATGTAATTACAAGTAAAAAATAAGATTTAAACATTTAAAATAGATTTATAGATTTGATATGTGCATTAAAATGTTACAGTACATGTAGTTATAGACACTTAATATAAAAGAGGGACCAATTTCCTTTGCTTACATATTTCTTTACCAAACTAAAATTTGTATTATTATTTTTGACTTGATGATCTGGACTGTATAGAGAAGGAAAAACAACGTACCACAGTGTCCAGTATCAAGCTCAAATATATAAGATGAGTTTACGTGTTATTTCATAGTTTTCACAACTTTATAATTCCTAAAATAAATAAATAAGAATGTATATTTGTGTCCAAACCAAAGACTTTATTCTTGATGTCAATGAATATTTCAGAAAAACACATTAAAGTGTGTTTGGGCAGTGTCATCTATAACTACACTACAACAACAACATTCATGATATTAATTATTCATCTTTAAGAGGTCAAAATTATTCCACAAGGGTTATATAAATATTAATAAATATATGCTTAGTTTAGTAGACAGAATTTGCTGAGACCCAGTTAAACAGTTGATTGATTTTTCTTTTAATTTTTTTTTTTCTGTATATCTGAATCAAAATAATGTTTACACATTGAAATAAATTGTAAGGTTAGTAAATATTAGACCTTGATTTTTAATAAACTGATCATTTAATAATGCTCAAATCAAATCAAATCATCTGACAGAGCCTTTTAGATAATAAAATGAGGCTAAAGTTTGAAATGAAAGTAACCTAAGATGGTCAGACTGTTACATACCTCTATGTGGTGTAGATTCCTTCTGCTCTCAGCTGTACATGCACAACACACTCTTCAACACACTGATTCAACTGGACTGCAACCGGTCTTTTCTCCACCCATAGTAACACACTGTATATACCAACATCAAGCACGTGATGGCTCTGTCTCTGTCTCGATACTCATTGAGCTGCCTACTTAGAAAGCATTGTCAGGCATCATAGGCATCTCAGCTCGCACACACATACTCAAATGGCACCAGTGCCCAAATACGAAGCTAAAAATTGAACAGCCACATAATGTATAAAACTATATTTTAGCTTGTGCTGTATTTTAGCCCAGCCTATAAAGCTAGAATGCATGTCTTTACAAATCATTTTCAGACAAGTCTTAAAATAATCATTATTGATGTACAGAGTATGTACTGGCATGTTACATTTCATTTGTGGTTCCACTTTATATTAGGTGGCTTTAACTACTATGTACTAACATTTAAATTAATAATTTGATACAATGCATGTATTGTGTATAGGCTACATGTTTTTTTTTTTTACATTGTACTTATACTGTAAACCAGCATGTAATTACAGCTGTAGTTAATTTATGTGGTGACACTTCATTTTGATAGTCCACTTTAGACATTCTAACTGTAAGTAACTTTGCAACTACATGTCAACTAAATTTCATTAAAGTATTAGTAGACTGTCTGCTTAATATCTGCTAGCACTTTATTTTGATGCTCCCCCAACAGACATTCTACTGACTGTAAGTAACTTTGCAACTGCATGTCAAATTATTCTACTAACCCAAACCATGACACCTAACCCTAACTTAACCGTCTACTGCAGTCTAATTTACTAATGAGAGTTAGTAGACATGTAGTTGCAAAGTTAATATTAGTTAGCAGAATGTCTATAGTGGACCCTGTTGACCCTTCCCTTCGCTTTTAACCCACCCTTAAACCCATATCCCCAAAGCTGTCCCTATCCCTACCCGTATCCCACCTCAATATTTTGTGTAAGTACATAGTAGGTAAAAACACCTCATATACTGTAAAGTGTGACCCATTTTTCTATTTAATGCATTGTAATATGGGTGTCAGGTCTTGGGGAAGGAGAGAGCGAGGACTGAGTAATGAATGGGCTCGATTTAAAGTTCAAAACAAAACAAAAGACAAACATAAACTACCCTGTGGGGGTAAAACACAGTCCTGGGTCGGCGGTGACAGGACTGGAGCAAACCACGGCTGTCTGGACAGGCAATGAAAACAGGGCAAGGCAGGACACAACAGACACCTGTACAGGGAAAACATCCACAAAGATTAAGCACAAGACAAAGCACACAGGGGTAATAAATAGGGAGGGAGACCAAGAGGGGAGACCAAAGACCAAAACCGACCAGGTAACAAGGTGGCAGGGCCAAGAATAGAGACTGACAGAATGGCACATGATACACAGAAACAAACAAAAAAGCCATGTGCAAAAGGCACATAGAAAACAAACATGACAGAAGCCATGGGCTCACAGAAACACATAAGACAAGTAGAAGAGTGCAACAAACAAACTTTCATCCGCCAAGTGCTCAAACAGAAAACAACAAACAAGACTGACAGTATGAAACTGAACCGAAACAAGACTTGAGTGTCAGAACCCAGACACCATGCCCTGAACACCCGAGCACACAGCCCAGAGGACAACCCAAAGCCATACATTCACACAAAGGATAAGACAAACAATACATGAGTGTCAGGAACCTGCTGTTACGACTAAACCAAGAATGCAACCAATCAAGGTGACAGAACCCTGACAGGCAGGCATAATGGAACCTCTGGCTAAACTGTAGTTTTTTTAGCACTGGTTGAGGTTAACTTAATATGTATGCCTTAGTTTAATACAAGGGCTCGGTTTCGCAGACAGGGCTTAGATTAAATATAATCCTAATTTGATACAAACTGAAACTTAAATTGAAACTGTAAAGAGACCTCACAGCTCAGGACTGTTTCAGTCTGACCTCTAGTGTTCAAAATGGGACTGACAATTTTACTCAAATCTGAATTGAAAAGAAAAAAATCTACAAATGTGTCAGTTTTTTTTATGTCCAGAGATTTCTGTTTTATTTTGCATGATCTGTTTGCCTTGGTCTATCTCAAGTAGGATGCCACACCACTGTTGTGGTAAAAACTGCTCAATCACCAAAATACAACAGAAGTAGAAAAGTAAAAATTAACAAATACAGTAGTGGTATTTTTGTTAGCCATCAAATGCTTTCCATATTGACACACTTAAGCGTGATTTCTTTAATAATAAGACACCACAGTAAAAAAAAAAAAAAAACACAAAAAACCCCCAATGTTTACAGTAACTGAGATGACAACAAAAAAGCATGTGCACCAATTTCTGTATAGCAGCCTTGACCACAACACACCACAGATGTCACAAACTTGTTGGCCTCATCTATCACACTGACCATACAGTATTCAAATTTCTTTGAAAGTCCTCAACTAGTCATTAGTCACTTTGTTAGTTTTATTCATTGTTTAGTTTGTTGGTTAAAGGTGCAACATAATCTGCACACATTTAATAAAGCACACAACTGCAGCATTTTCTCTGTAGTTATAAAGAGGTCAGTTAACCACTGCTAGATCACCACAGAACCACTGTTTAGAGATTTAGAGACTTTTCAGTTTGACAAACAAGCCATTTGCTCAAGCCATTTGCTCTTCAAGTCTCTAAATCTCTAAATAACAGTTGTAGATAACTATGTACTTACATTTAGACAAATATGAATAATTGTTTGATTGAATTCATTTTCTGTTGCAAAACACTTGTGCTGCTATTGATGTGGGATACGGGTAAGGTTAGGGACAGGTTTAGTGGTATGGGTATATGTTTAAGGGTGGGTAAGAGAAGGGTAATTATAGATGTAATTACAGAAATTAATTACAGATGTATTTATATGCAGATTTTTTCAAAAATAAGTACGATGTAAAAAACAATTAAGTACACAATAGCATTGTTGATTTTTTTATTTAGTTGTAAGTACATAATAGTTAAATGCACTTAATATAAAGTGGGACCCACAAAACAGTAAAATAATAATACAAATTGTTATGTTGCTAATAGATACCACAAATACAAATACAAAATGTGTTCTGACATTTTACACAACAATTTCACTGCCAGTGGTAAGCACAGATTTCAGCGGTGAACTATCAAAAATGTACAACATATACACTTAACACATATGAACAGCAACAGAATATAATAATAATAATAATCACTTAACCATAAACCAAAAAAAGTTTGTTTTTTGTTGAGGGAACCAGGGTGGTGTTAACTTCGGTTTTGGCCTGCAGAAATGCATCATCACTGCAGCGCTAACATTTATTTCTAAGGAAAAACAGAGGTAAGCTTATTCACAGCGGCATCATCATGGGTTTTTACCTCTTTACAAATTAGGGGGCCTTTATCTGGTTTTGTTATCTGACATCCTTCTGCCCACCTGTGACCTTTTATTTCCTTGAAATTTAAGCTGTCTGATTTGCGTAGATGGGCTCTTCTGCAAAACAGAGCAAAAGCAAAACCTGATTAGGTAGTAGCATTTCAAATAATTATTAATTTCATTTTATATGTACTTTGATTATGCATTTTCAAATAAATACTGTCCTGTCACATGTACTGTATGTTCAGTTTTGGTTTTGTTTCACTGTGTTCTGTTACTTTTTTGCCTGCTTTAGTTCTCTAGTATGTTTCCCTGGTTGTAAATGAGTTCCCACACCTGTTCTGTTTTATCCTTAATCATGTATTTAACCCCTGTGCTTTGTTCAGTGCTTTGTTCAGTATCGTCAATGTGGTTTTCTGTTTTAGGTTTATTAAAGATGTTTTTTCTTTCTCCACTCCTTCTTCATGCGCTTTATTACACCCATATGTGACACCTAAGCTAAAGGCAACGCAGTAACTACACCAACAAATTTTGATAGAGTTGTTGAGTGGGTTTTGATAGAACTTTCCCACTCAATTTTCAATGAATCTGAGCATCCTGCATATTTTTGCTGACCTCATATGTCACTGGACAGATTATAGTTCAGACACAATTTCAATCATAACAAAATAACAAAACGTGTTATATTTAATTACATAAAATGAATATAGCTATTGAATGAGTTATATTAACCTAGTTTCTGGATAGTACTTTTATGAAGTTTTGCATTACCACACTAGTTCACATTGACATTAATTATAAAAGAGGAAAGAAAGATATAGGGTTCGTATAACATGAGGGTGAGTAAGTGATGCATTGAAAACATTTTTATTTGAAGTAGTCATATGATTAATATATAAGAGAGAAATAATAAAATACAATAACACTAACCTGAAGTGCAGCAACACTTTTTTCTACATTTAAAGATGAAAATAGCGGCTACAATTAAGAGGACTGCAAGTGCCGAGCACACAGTTATTGCGATCAATGCCGTGCCAGGAACGTGGGTTTCTACTGCGAAAGGAAAAGAAAGAAAACAAGATCTGTATGATGTATGTATATATGTAGCATTTTCCATATTGTAGTCAAGTGGATTTTGTATTTTCAGTAGCACCTCACTGCAGTACACGAGATCCAGGGGGCGGAGTTGGATCCAGATCTAAGGGGTGGAGATTGGTAGGTTTAGGGGTGGGTTTAGTGATCAGGGGGTGGAGATGGGTAGGTTTAGGTATATGTAAGGTGGGAGGAGATGGATCTGAATCCAACTCCTCCCCCTGGATTTCGTGTTCTGCAGTGAGGACCATCTCTGTATTTTTGCTACTCTGTTGCTTAATGGTGCATTGCGCAAGTCTCTGAGTTTTTGCAGAACTATGCCCCCTTCTGGCGACACGCGAAACTGCAACCAGAGTTGTGCACGCGGTCATGTGGAGTTTGCGTTGGGGTTTGGGATGAACTAGAAGCCGGTCTCATGAAAAGTTGCTTAATGCACCTTTAAGGCCATGTTATAAAAATGTTATTAAAAATAAAAATGTTTTATTTTGTGTGTGTGTGTGTGTGTGTGTGTGTGTGTGTGTGTGTGTGTGTGTGTGTGTGTGTGTGTGTGTTAAAAAAAAAGAAAAAAAGTGTCACAACAACGCTGCCTATTGGGTGATCAGAAACATGACTTGCATAGTTAAAGTGAGGTAAAGGGGTGGGAATATGAAAGATATTTCCTAAACATAACCTTGTGCTGTTCCTTATTTTTAAATAATGTCACAGTGTTATTCAGGCCTTGGGATGAATGAATGAATGAATGAATGAATGAATGAATGAATGAATGAATGAATGAATTAATTAATTAATTAATTAATAATATGACCTCTTTAAAATGTTTAACTATACTTTTTCTTCGTGGGGAAGGGACATATTGCTTTGCATATTGCACAATGCCCAGCATCATTTTTTTTAAGTATTTGTTATGAATTTGTGAATTTGTAGGTGACTAAGCAAAGTGTGAAAAGGCTAAATCAACATTTTCTTTGTTATATGAGGAGTAGAATGTGCCTTTAATCTAATGTTCACATTAAAGGGATAGTTCACTTTGAAATTAATTTTTGATATGTTTTAGCTTACCTCAAGGGCATCCAAGATGTAGGTGTCTTTGTTTCCGCAGTAGTTTCAATTTTGATATTTTTAGGTCAAACCGTTCTTGTCTGTCAGTCATATAATGCAGGTCGATGGTCACTGGCTCAAAACACAAGCACAGAGTCCAAATTAAAACAATTCCCCACGTCCAAATGAAACAATTCCCCATCATAAGTACACATTGATGGCCTAAGACACGAAACGAGCGGTTTGTGTGAGAAAACGAACAGTATTTATATCGTTGTTATCTCTTGAAAACAGCACACGTCCAAATGATCTGACGGCGCGGGCGGGTATAGATATATACATAGATGTCGCCTTGGCTACGGTTTCGTTCCAATGAACTGCAGTAGCGAAGGCGACATCTAGTGTATACATCTATACCCGCCAGCGGGCGGGTATAGATATATACACTAGATGTCGCTTGGCTACGGTTTCGTTTCAATGAACTGCAGTAGCCAAGGCGAGATCTATGTATATATCTATACCCGCCTGCGCCGTCAGATCATTTGGACGTGTGCTGTTTTCAAGAGATAACAACGATATAAATACTGTTCGTTTTCTCACACAAACCGCTCGTTTCGTGTCTTAGGCCATCAATGTGTACTTATGATGGGGAATTGTTTCATTTGGACGATGGGGAATTGTTTTAATTTGGACTCTGTGCTTGTGTTTTGAGCCAGTGACCATCGACATGCATTATATGACTGACAGACAAGAACGGTTTGACCTAAAAATATCAAAATTGAAACTACTGCGGAAACAAAGACACCTACATCTTGGATGCCCTTGAGGTAAGCTAAAACATATCAAAAATTAATTTCAAAGTGAACTATCCCTTTAAATTAAGTGAATGAAAAGGTACCTGATGGTTTCAATGTTGTGGTGTAGAGTGTGCTGTTTGGTGGTTCAGTCTTCAAGTCTTCAGCAGAAAAAAACAAATGATCATTACCAAAGAATACACATTCCTTACAGCAGTGTTTCCCAACCCTGCTCCTAAATTTCCCAACCTTGTTTACAATTTAATGTGAACATTCTGTAAGGCAGTGTTTCCCAACCCTGCTCCTGAAGGACCCCCAACACTGCACATTTTCTTTGTCTCCCTAATCAAACACACCTGATTCAACTCATCAGCTCATTAGAAGAAACGTCTCAGTTACCAATGTAACCCTCGTTCCCTGAAGGAGGGAACGGAGACTTAGTCGATCGTACCGACTGATGAGGGATCACGCCAGGGAGCCAGATGTCTAGTATATAAGCCAGATATAGTATACAAATCAAGCCAAATGAGCTTTGGTAGGTGCGCAATCCACGCCCTGCCCTGCAGCGCAGGTATAACAGGGAAGTGGATGCACCCACCATTCATTTTTTTCGCTGAGGAGCCGAACGGAAACCTGGCAGCGGTGGTCCAGTAATAGTGGCAAGGGGACTAAGTCTCCGTTCCCTCCTTCAGGGAACGA
Source organism: Rutilus rutilus (assembly GCF_951802725.1). Taxonomy (NCBI): domain Eukaryota; kingdom Metazoa; phylum Chordata; class Actinopteri; order Cypriniformes; family Leuciscidae; genus Rutilus; species Rutilus rutilus. The sequence goes on from NC_140215.1 coordinate 27,638,391, forward strand.
GGGTTACACTGGTAACCGAGACGTTCCCTTTCAGTTGGGTAACGTTCGACTTGGGATCCTCTAACACGCCACTATTACTGCCACCTTCCAGTGCCCAGAAGAAAGCCTCCTAATCTTTTCGCTGCAGTTCTGGGGTGAAGAAGATAGGGCTAAAACCCGGGAAGTTACTGCTGTTCCACCCCTGCTAGTAACCTTTGGATAACACTGGGAAAGCATCCCCTACGAAGGAAGGAGGGACGCTACGGAACTCACAACCGGCCCACGGGGGGGGGGTATTGTGAGAATACACATATGGCCTGGGCGAATACGAACAGGACAACATATGGACAAGAATAGATCCGGCTAACGGGGGAACCATGAGCGGCAACTGCTGTTGCCAAGGGAAAACACGAGCCTAAGGCCATACCGTGGAGTTTACACACATGGACCCAGTCCGAGGAGGGGATACAACATGCGGTCCCCCACAGCCTCCAACAAGTTCCACAAGCTTACTAGTGGTAGACCTGGTACCAAACGCTCCGCCACGTCCTATACCAAAAGGGGACTGGAGGAACTAAGGTTCAGAGAGGTACCTAAGTGAAAAATGTGTACCCCGGCCCAAAAGGGGGGGAAGGGTAACATAGCAAGCCGACATGAGCGTGCTTGACTCAAGGGTGCCCTCTATTTGAAGAGAGCACCTGAGAAGCTACTGGCTCAATACGTAAGCTATAAAACCTAGCAAACATATTAGGTGTCACCCAACCCACAGCTCTACAAACATCTGCCAGTGAGGCACCCTGCACCAGCGCCCAGAAAGCAGCAACACTCCGGGTGGAGTGGGCATGCAACCCTGGGGGACAAGGTACACCTTGGGTATTGTACGCCAAGATGATGGCATCCACTATCCAGTGGGCCAGCCTTTGCTTAGAGACTGCTTTCCCTTTCTGCAGGCCTCCGAAACAGATGAAGAGCTGATCTGAGGTTCTAAAGCTTTGCGTTCTGTCCAGATAAATCCATAAGGCACGGACTGGACAGAGAAAAGCTAGGGTTGAGTCTGCCTCCTCCAGGGGCAGCGCTTGCAAGTTCACCACTTGGTCTCGAAAGGGAGTAGTGGGAACTTTCGGCGCATATCCGGGCCAAGGTCTCAGTGTCACCTGAGAGTCAGCCGGCCCGAATTCCAGGCACGATTCGTCTACCGAGAAAGCGTGCAGATCCCCTACCCTCTTGATAGAAGCCAGTGCAAGCAAGAGAACTGTCTTGAGAGACAGAATTTTTAACTCCACTGTCCACAGGGGCTCAAAGGGAGGTCTCTGAAGTGCTGTTAACACCAGAGAGAGGTCCCAAGAGGGTATGGAAGAGATGGAACCTGACAATCAGATCGTGCTTCCCCAGGGATTTCTCACCAACTGCATCGTGATGTGCGGCAATAGAGGCAACAAACACTTTGAGGGTGGAGGGAGACAGCCCTCACTCCAACCCCTCTTGCAGGAAAGAAAGCAAGCACTGATCTGACCGAACAAACTCTGGGGTTTTCTCCGTGAGAAGAACACCAATCGACAAACAGGTTCCACCTCGATGTATAAGCCAGTCTCGTGGAGGGGGCTCTAACAGAGGTGATAGTGTCTACGACAGCTTGTGGTAGACCCCTCAGAACCTCCACTTCCCGTTCAGGGACCAGACCTGGAGTCTCCACAGGTCTGGACGTGGGTGCCAAATGCTGCCCTGCCCCTGAGAGAGAAGGTCCTCCCTCAGGGGGATGGGCCAGGGAGGGGCTGAAGAGAGAAGTATGAGTTCGGAGAACCAGGTCCGGTTGGGCCATTAAGCGGCAACTAGCAAGACCTGCTCCTCTCCCTCCCTGACTCTGCACAGTAACTGTGGAATTAGGCTCACCGGGGGAAACGCATACTTGCGTAGACCCGTCGGCCAGCTGTGTGCCAGTGCATCCACACCGAGAGAGTCCTTGGTTAGTGAATAAAACAACTGGCAGTGGGTCGTTTCTGGAGAGGCAAACAGGTCTACATGTGCGGCCCCAAAACGATCCCAGATCAGCTGAACCGACTGGGGGTGGAGTCGCCATTCCGTAGGCTTTATTTGTTGTCGTGAGATCCTGTCGGCGGCAAGATTAAGCAGACCTGGAATATGAATGGCATGAAGCGACCTCAGATGCTTCTGACTCCACCAAAGGAGGAGACGGGCGAGTTGTGTCAGATGACGTGAACGTGCACCACCTTGCTTGTTGATGTACGACACGGTCGTGGTATTGTCCAATCTGACCAGTACATGCTTGCCGAGCAGCTGCGTTTTGAGGCGTTTCAAAGCAAGTAGTACAGCTAACAACTCGAGGCCATTGATATGCTAATGCAGCTGAGGACCTGTCCAGCGTCCTGCTACTGCATACCCGTCGTGCGTGGCCCTCCAACCTGTCTTGGAGGCATCTGTGAACACCACCACATGCCTGGACGCTTGTATCATGGACACACCGGACCGGAGAAACACAGCGTCTGACCAAGGTTGGAAGGTTTTCCGGCAAGTTCGAGAAATTGCAACCGGGAACCTGCTGTCTTTCCACTCCCTCCATGGGACCCGGCCAAGAAGCCAATGCTGAAGTGGTCTCATATGTAATAACCCCAGTGGCGTGTCTGCCGCTGCAGAAGCCATATGCCCCCAGGAGCCTCTGAAAGTATTTCAGTGGAACCACCTTCCTGCTCTTGAACTTATCCAAGCAGTTCAGCATCGACTGGGCACGATCCTCCGTTAGACGTGCCGTCTGTTTGACCGGGTCCAACTCCATAACGAGAAAAGAGATGCTCTGCACGGGGGTGAGCTTGCTTTTTCCCAGTTGACCTGAAGACCCAATAGACTGATATTCTGGAGCAGCAAGTCTCTGTGTTCGCACAACTGTTCCCGCGACTGAGCCACTATCAGCCAGTCGTCGAGGTAGTTGAGGACACGAACGCCCTGTTCTCTCAAGGGAGAAATGGCCGCCTCCGCGAGCTTCGTAAAGACGCGGGGGGACAGAGACAGTCCAAAGGGTAGGACTTTGTACTGATACGCCCGACCCTCGAACGCGAACCTCAGGAATGGCCTGTGTCGCAGCAGGATGGAGACGTGAAAGTACGCGTCCTTCAGGTCTACCGCTGCAAACCAATCTCCTGGACGGACACATCTGCATATGTCCTTGAGTACTATCATCTTGAACGGGAGCTTGTAAAGGGCCCGATTCAAGATGCGTAGGTCCAAGATTGGTCTTAATCCACCTCCTTTCTTTGGCACAATGAAGTAAGGGCTGTAAAACCCTCGCTTCATGTCGGCTACAGACACCGGTTCTATTGCATCCTTCGCCAGTAAGACAGCAATTTCCGCACGCAAGATTGGGGCAGATCTGCTCCTCACAACCGTGGAGCGAACGCCAGTGAATCTGGGTGGGTGCCGGTGGAACTGAATCGTGTAGCCGCGTGCAATGGTGCCCAGGAGCCAGCTGGACGGTCTGCAGAAGTCTTTCCAGGCTTGCAGAAACCGTACCAGGGGGGCTTGTGGCACCACTGACGTACCAGGAGGAAGGCAGCGAAGTGGAGGGCAGGGACCCAACCCGGAGGGCCCTAAGGCAATGTGGAGGGGGGTCTGTGTACGTATTACACGAACCTGCCTCCACCTGGTGGCATTGAGTACGGGAGGAGGTAAACCTGGGTCCTTGAACCGTACTCGTCTGCCAACTGGCGACACGAGGGGATTGAGGCAGACCAGACTGATCTGGGGTGTCTGATAATCTGAACCTCTTGAAACCCAGGGTTGAGAATTTCTGTTCCTTTGGCGATTCGGAAACCACTGTACTCCGGAGAGACAATGGTGGAACAACAACCACCAGAGAAACTTTCGTCCCCAACCCTGGGTGGCCTGTATCAGGGACGCTTACTCTTGCCTCCTGGTCTGGCAAGATCTGACACAGGCTGGGCAGCCTGCCTACGGCTAGCTCTATGCTGAGGCCCGAGCTGTGGTGGGGGCCTAACAGGCTGAGCTGCCTTAGGGGGGCGCCCTCGGCGACGTACTGGTGGAGTGACTGCTAGCGGCGACGGGGTGAGAGGCTCAGCAGGCCGTCGTGGCAGGGTGTGTCGGGCTTCCTCCACCTGCGACTGAGCTACAGAAGGCTGTTGGGCACCACCCACAGTAGCGTCGCCGAACAACCCCGTCTGGGAAATTGGGGAGTCCAGGATCCGAACCTTGTCCGCATCCTCCAGATCAACCAGACCGAGCCAATGATCGCGCTGCTGAACCACCAGAGTGGACATTGCCAGACCGATCGCGCAGGTTGCCACACTTGTGCTCCAAAGAGCCAAGTCGGTTGCCTTAGAGAGCTCACCCATGAGCTGACAGTCTGGCCTACCCTTTTGCACGTCCTGGAGTGTTTTAGCCTGAAATAGCTGTAACAAGGCCAAGGCGTGCATAGAGGCGGCGGCTTGCCCACAGGCTCCATAAGCCGCATCTGACAAAGCAGACAACGACTCCAGAGCCTGTGAGGGGAAACACGGTTCTCCAGAGCCGGATGTAGCGGCCGCCGGACACAGATGTGCCAGAACAGACCGCTCCACCGGAGTGATCGCCGTATAACCACTCGTCGCACTGCACTCAAGGGTAGCGAGGGGGGAGGAGCCATCCTGGTCACTTAAGGCAGTAAAGGGTGCCTTCCATGACCTGGTTAGCTCCCCATGCATTTCGGGAAAGAAAGGTACTGGAGCGGTGGGCAGAGCCCGACCCGCTCCAAGAAACCAATCATCTAGCCGAGACTGAGCGGGCCCGGGCGGAGGATTCCATTCGAGCCCGACAGCCTCTGCGTCCTGTTTCAGCATAGCTGACGACTGTGGATCTGACTCAGGCCATGCTGTACAACCCAGGAGGGACAGCACGGGAGAATCGTACCCGACAGTATACAGCTCGCCCTCAAATGTAGTGGTCGGCATCCTGTCCCCCTGGTGGATTTCCAATGGAACGTTTAGTTCACCCATTACAGATGATTCAGTGCGCTCAACACTAGAATCCAAAGGTATCGATGTGAAGGAGTTGTGATGAGTCCACGGGGAATAATCTCTGGGCGGAGCCTCAAACACAACTCTGCGATCACCTGACTCACACCACCCACGAGGGAGTGGCGCAAAATCAGGGACTCTACATTCGCGAGCGAACGAGAGTCTAGATCTCAACACCGAGATAGGCATATTTTCACACAGAAAACATGCACCATCCACAAAAGCTGCCTCAGCGTGTTGTATGCCCAAACACGCGACACAGAAATTGTGACCATCACAGAGGGCTAGGGAACGACCACATCCAGCAGCGCACAGGTAGAAAGACATCCTTCTTCCGGAGAAGAAAGATGAAAAACTCACCCGTGTTTACTTCCTTGGAATAACGCCCTTCACCAGTGCTGGAGCACACAGGGATGTCCGCGGCGACACTGACGGGAAACCCAGTCAGTGAAGAACTCACTTTCCTCGCCCTTAAACCGGCCGTCAGCCAACCAACACAAAGGTTGCTGTGAGAACAGCAGTTAAGAGATTCAGAAGCTCGCGATCACCGCTGCCACACGCTGTAACGTCAGCACTGGGAGAGCTTCCAACAGAAGTGGCGACACACACAGGCTTGTTATTAAAGTACACTTTCAGAGATATTGACATAACAACCGATCGGCTCCGAAGCGAAAAGAATGAATGGTGGGTGCATCCACTTCCCTGTTATGAGTATAAGTCAGTATATCGTGAGTACGCTGCAGGGCGGGGCGTGGATTGCGCACCTGCCAAAGCTCATTTGGCTTGATTTGTATACTATATCGAAGACATCTGTCTCCCTGGCGTGATCCCCCATCAGTCGGTACGATCGATTAAGTCGAACGTTACCCGACTGAAAGGGAACTCTAGGACCTGAAATGGGTGTGTCAGAAAGAGGAGACTTTTACATTTTACTTACAGAATGCTTACAGAATTGATGATATTGTTATTGACTATAGCTTCTGCCAAAGATAATTACTCTATCATCCTATTGTCTGGTTATCTTGAGAAATGACCTTAAGTAATTTATAATATATAGAACGGTACCATTAAGTACTTGAAGAAAAATCTGCTCTGTCTCCGTCCTTTGATCATGGAAAATGATGGTGCAAGAGTAGTTCCCAGAGTCTTCATCTTTAATATCTTCAATGTGAAGTGTACCATTCTCCATTATTTGCATCCCAGGCCTCTTGCTGAACATTTTTGAATGCTTTATATTTAGATTGATGCTGGCCAGCAGGATGGTTTGGTTGATTGTGTGGTATTTCCATTCGATCAAATTAATGGTCCCCAATGAAAATTCATGGAGATTTAATATTGCAGTCTGTCCCTTCCGTATGGATGTGTGTATACCTTTTACAAGAGAGATAATCAAGATATTAATCAATTAAAGCAGGCATGTTAATGGCACATATTGCAGTCAAGCCATTAATTTTAGAACAACATTTCTAAATATTTTTTTATTAAAACATTTAACAATGAAAAACATGTTGAAATGATTGGAGATAGTTTGCTTCAGTATAGAGTTTAAAAAGCTTTTGCACCGGTACATGTTAGGAGTCAATAAGACACCATGTAGCAGATAGTTAATGAGCATGGATGGAAACATCTGTGGAAACTTAAAACTGTGGGACAAATCCAGTGGATGTTTGCAAGACTGAAAATTGTTCACCCCCTGTGGTGAAAATCAAGTTTTTAATGTAGGTTATGTCTATGTGGTGTTGTTATGCTTTAAGACAAACCATGTGCAAATTAATCAGTGAAAACAATTTCTGAGTATTTTCTCCTTAAAACGTCTCAGGTTACTAGACTGTAACCCTGTTACCTGAAAAAGCGGTAACGAGATGCTGTGAACACCCCAATGCAGGGGTGACAGAGCCTTTGCAGGAGCTGGCCCCAGGTTATGGAACAAATTGCCGTCATCTATCAAAACAGCGTCCACAGTGTCTGAGTCTTTTAAAAACCTATTTGTACTCTTGTGCGTTTAATGTCTTGTGAATGTTTATTTTTATTTTGGGATAGATATTTCTTGTACAGTACTTTGGTCAACCAAGGTTGTTTTAAATGTGTTTTATAAATAAATTAAACTTGAAACTTGAACATGTGTGGCAAACACGCCAAGAATTTGGCTTAAATAACCTCTGATGGTGACATTATCAGACGTCAGGTGTGTTTCCAGGTCACTTTGTCTGAACAACAACCTGAACACGCCCCCAGTGCGGCAATGCAGCACTTGACCAGTCCAGAGGTAAAGTCTAAGCAGGATGGCGAAACCGACAGAGCCTGCAAATCCACAATTATCTTTAGTGATGAGATAGCCATATAAGAAAACAATTTTTAGAGTCAGAAGCTTGACCGCCACTGACTCTGGTGGTTCAAAGATGTTGTCGACTAGCCCCTTAAGGACCAAAGCTAAGTCCCACGAGGGAACTTTCATTCTGACGGGTTGTCTCAGTTGCCTAGCTCCACGAATGAAGCAGGCGATCAGAGGGTGTTTCCCCACTGAAACCCCATCAATCAAAGCATGGCAAGCCGAATTGGCAGCCACAAACACTCTGAGAGTAGCAGGACATATGCATGCTGAAAACTTTTCCTGCAGAAACTTCAGCACTTAAACAATCTGGCAGTGAACTGGGTCTGCATGATGTATAATACGCTACCTTTCAAAGACGAGCTACTTAAGGGCGTACATTCGTCTAGTGGAGGGAGTCCTAGCACTTAGAATAGTCTCTATTACATCCGCTGGAAGTCCAGCATCTCTAAACTGGTCCCCCTCAGGGGCCAAACATGAAGGTTTAAAGCTCAGGCCGGGGATGGAATGTTGTCATCATCAGAGGTTATTTAATGCGCAATGCGCAGCATTGTGTGTAGCTTTTGAAAGGGAACTGCAGTGAACCAAAGACAGTCATAAAGGCCGGGACACACCAAGCCAACAGTTGGGCAATATCATTCTTAAGTGTCAGTCAGCTTAGTTTTTTTTACGCAGTCAGGGTTTTTTGGGCCGATTCAGCATGTCGAATCGGTGTTGGGCCTATGGGGAGAGAGAGAGTACTCTCTCTCTTCCCATAGGCTGTGATTGGCTGTTCAGCTTAGCAAATGAGTCAGTGCACGAGAATAAAAGCGAAAATGATGAAAGCGAGCAAAGCCAAGACGGTACAGACAGAAGGCAGGCATAATTTTACATCATCTTACATGAGCATTCAATGCACAAATATTTTCATGATAACATGAGCTGACTGGAATGAAGGAAGTGATCAGCTTGATTGATATTCAAAATGCTAAGCAAGTGCTGCTTTGTTTAAGGTTTGTACATCTGCAGGTCTAGTAACAGTTTTCCTTTTTGAATGACGAAAATAGACTATTGAAATCTGCTGATATAGACAGATATTTACTTGCACACAGGCTCAGAACACACATGCTAGTTGACAGTTGCCTTTAGTCATTTTGGTGTGGTTAAGCGCAGCCTTTTGGCAGAGACACGGCCAACGAGAGGCAACAACACAGTCAGCTTTCGTCTGCACTAGCTTTTTGAGTGAGGCTTGGTATGTCCCATACTTAATGTTTGATACATACCAAACTCCAACGGCAGTAGAGCTTGGTTCACCACGAACCTCCCAGTCTTGGGGTGAATGAGACCGATCACAAGTATAATGGATCCAGAGTTAAGGTCAGTTCGAGAGGCAATCAAGTAAAGTCCAAAGTTCCAAGTCCAAATCCAGTTGTTCCTGAGATCATCCCTCTGTCCACAGTACTTCCTGTAGTGCCACAGCTATGCTGTGTTTGTGGGCTGCATACACTTCCTCAGTAGCAGCGGTGACCACTACAGTTACTCCCAAGACTCCTCTTTCCTAAACTCTCTGTTTGCCATCACGGCCAAGAAGGCTCTATTTAGGCTATGGAGGCTGTCCATGATCTCTCTGTGCTCCATGCCACAGACACGGAGGCCGTCCAAGAGAGTTCTATGCTCCAATTCACGGTAATGAAGGTCGTTCATGTGTCTGGTCTGCCATGGCCTCCTGACCAACCAAATCCGCCATGGCGACCTACTACTTTCCTGTGGTGGTTTTTGCTTCCACTAGCTCCACCCTGGTGGCCCCCATCGCTGCTGGATCTACCATGGCCACCTGATCCTCCATAGTCTCGTCCACTGCCCCACGACCCGGGTCCGCCACTGCTTCATTGTTTATGGTCTCGTCCATTGCTCCACAGTCCAGGTCCACCACTGCTCCATGGTCCAGGCTCTCGTCCTCTTCATGGGCCTGGCCCTCCATCCCTCCCCCTGGTCCAATCCACCACCCTGTTTTGTGCTTTGGGTGGGTGTTTAGCTAAGGATTCTGGAGTCGCCTCTTTCGAGGGGGGTATATGTCCCGTTTGGTTTTGGGTTTTGTGTCATGTTTAGGTTATGTTGTCAAAGTTATGCTCCTGGTTTTGACATCTGTGCCACACTCCGATAAGTCAGTAATTAAAACCCAAATATTTATTTCATCTTAAAGGTATCTTAAAGGCAGTCATAACCCAGCTAACAGTTCATGGAATATTTTTTCGGATTTAAACCAAAAAATATATACTTGTTTCAGAACATTCAGAGAACATTAAAAAGTTCCTAATGTTCCTATAATGTCTGCAAAATGATACAATAAGAATGTTTCTGTCACATTATGTTAAGCCTAGTTTCTTTATCATGGACTTTTAGTCTGTTTTCATGTTCAGCATGTGTTACTTTGTTCAATTTTCTCGCTCCTCATCATCATTAGTTAACATGTGTCAGCTGTGTTCCATTAATCATCCTCATTTGTGTTTGCTATATAAGTTGGTCCCTCACATTCAGTCTCTGTCCGATCACAGTCATGTGTATGTTGCTCAACCTGTTTGCCTGTCTTCTGAATTGTAATAAAATCTTTGTATTGGACATTATATCTTCTTCGTCTGCCTTCCTGCTTGCACCTATAACGACTGATTATTGTTTAATTCTTTGGAAAATAAATCACATTTAGTACTACTTAACAGCATCCTATTATAGTAAAAAAGATTATAGAAAAAAAAAATTATACTTTGTGTTCTGAATAAAGATTAATGTTAAGAAAACCCTATGAGTTACATTCAGCAATTGGTTCATAAAACAATATTTAATGTTTAACCATAACCCAACTTAAAAATAATATACATAAGGTTATAACTCTCACCCAAAGTAAGCTGCAAAAGAGTAAACAAGATGATGCTCTGATAATTTTTCATCCCCTCTGAAATCCACCATAAAGAAACGTGTCTGACATCAAAGCTAAAATTGCCGAATACTTGCTGTCTTGCTCTGTTCAACTTTTGTAATATCCTGATGGCAGAAAGTGCTACAACGTGGAGGTGGTTTTACTGGATACACTGCCTTTGATGCATTCTTGGTGGTCTCATACTGCTTATCTGATAAAAAAAAAAAAAAAAAAAAAAAATGAATGTGCTTCATTGAGCTTAAGGCATACACTTATAAGCAGATTGCAAAAGAAAGTCATTAATATTTTTTAATATTATAAAGCAACTTACGGTCAATAACACAAAGCAGATCATGGTAAGAGAGTAAGCTATTATTTGTATGTACTGTGTGGTCTTGAAGGAAATGCTTAACTTCCTGTACCTAACAAGCATCAACTGTCAGAAACCAAACATCACAGGTCACACTTTGAACACACTTAAACAGTATGATTAATTGTGTTATTAGCATTTAAACATTTAAACATTAATTCATCTTTACATATAAAGAGGAATTAACAACAATTCATAGATAGTTTTGAGGAACTTGTTCTCCAACTACTCATCTACATGAAAGAATATATCAGACACTGTATTGCCTGTTTTTCCTGGTGACAGCTATTTGCATATATTTGACATGTGGAAGATTAGTGAAAAAAAAAAACAGATCAGTCTCAGAAAAGCTGTCGTGGAATAACAAATAACACACACAAATTAGACAGATATGAGATAGCATAATGACCACTAATAGAGGTGGAAACACGCAGTCGCGCACACATGAACGAACGCTTCTTCATTTCATGCACTCGGAGGCAAATGAAAACCACAGAACACAGGAAATACAAGCCGTCTGTTGTTTGACTGCTTTACACCGAATGACTCTCTCCATCCCTCTCTTGTTTTATATCTATCCTTTCATATTTTATTCTGCCTGATTGGCAGGTTGGAAACTCTGGGTTTAGACCACACTGGCAGTTTCAGCCGTCTGCAATTTGTGGTTGTAGCTTTAGTATTTATACTGCGGCAAACAAACCATATTGAGCTTGTTGGAACTATGGGAAATTTAAGTTGCAAGCGAAGGTAGGCCATCTGTAGAGCTTGATGATTTACTGAGATTATGTACTAGAAGTCTATTCAGGTTCTGTTTTATTATTAATATTATTATTTTTGGGAATTAGTAAGTAATCTAAGTTATGTTGTAAAGTCTATTGGCTGAGTTCTACTTTTTCTAAATGTTTCGGAAATGGAAAATTGCATTGTGCATGTGACTTTATATAATTTAAATATTTGTATCCTCAGGAAGAAGAAACTTGAAAGCGCTGGTAAGAGAATTTAGTCTGATAATAATATACTCTGAAATAGCATGTTGCAGCTAATGCATTAATGAGGAAGTGCCTTTTTACTTGAGTAGGCAAACCTTTGGCAGAGGTTCAAGCATGCATTCAGTTTTATGTCAAAGTTCATGTGGTTCACACAAAACTCAACACTTCTGTCGCTGACAGTCAATTTTGTGAGGATGTACATTAAAGGACAGCTATGATACTTATTGTGTACAATGAATGGCTACATTGTGAAGTGACTATTTATTGACATGTAATTTGTATGTTTTGTCTAGAAGATAATGACAAAGAGAGAGCAACAGCAGCAAACACACGGGTAAGAATGCCAATAATTCATAATGTTAGGAGTTTAATAGACTGCTTATTTGACTCATAAAGGGTTAGTTCACCCAACAATTTAAAATCTGTCAGTAATTACTCTCCCTCATGTTGTTTCAACCCCGTAAGACTTTCGTATATCTTCGGCTCACTCCTTCATAGGCTTCTATGGGATCGAAACTTGCTGGCCCAGAAAATTAGTAAAGACAATGTTTAAAATAGTCCAAGTGACTACAGTGGCTCTACCTTAAGTTTATCAAGCGATGAGAATACTTTTTGTGTGCAAAAAAACAAACAAAAATAACGACTTTATGTAACTATTCATTTTCTTCTGTGTGAGCCTCTGACGCGAGTTCATGAGAGCACCACAACACATACGTGAGAACTGAGAAGATGACGCTCACGATAATTTGATGGGAAAGTGTGAAAGGTAAGCCATTAATTTTGCGGCATTGGTAAGGCACTTTTATGTTTCTAGTTGGTTTCTCACGATTCGGACATCCAGGAAATGCACACTTTAGAACCATTTTAAACACAACATCGAGACCCATCTGCGTCATCTTCTCAGTTCTCGCGCATGCGTCGTGCCTTAAATAAAATATTATTTTAATTTTATATACATGAATAAAGTATGTAGCCATTTTATATCTGTAGTACTGATGTTCAAACTCGCACATCTAATAACATCATGTTAAAACACAAGGGCGTTAGTTTAGATCTTTGTCAGTTTCATCATAGGTATTTTTGGTTCCTTCTCAAAAAACGGTTGTTGTGTTAGCTTGTTTTGCATTTCGGGGATTCATGAAGTCTCCTATGAATGAGTCTTTTTAATGTAGTATTCAAATGATAAACATTTAGTCTCAGTGTTTTTTCCTGTTTCTCCAAATGATGCTACCAATGTGACAGAAATAGAATCCAGGTGGGAAAGTATGTCAAAGCGAATGACTTGAGGTGAAACTTACGTAACTTATGATAAATGTATGATGCTGGTACGCCTAGATTAGACAAATAGAAACCTTGAATGCAATCAATGTAAAGTTCATAATTTATATATTTTACAACATTGATAAAAGCATATAAATGATGATTGGATTACCCCAATAGTAATATTATTCTTCAGTGCAATGTTATTAAGTCAATGTCAAATTCATAAATAATTAATACAGTAATTTTGAAAAAAAAAAAAGGGATATTGGCTCATTAAAGAAGACTGCTGACCTCAAGCCTTTATGGAATACATAGACATACAGGATGCACTCCCTTAATGCTTCTGCCATGTAATTGTTGAGTTGATTCATTCATTTTGAGCTGTAATTTTACATTGTGTAAAACTGGATTGGATTTTTTTGGGATTTGGAAAAGTAAGACAGACAAGAATAGGACATTTCGGAAAGGAGCAGCATTTTCCTCTGAAATAGCAGAGACTGAGGGCAGCAGTGAAGGGGTGCTTTTCTTTTACAAGCATCTGAGAAGAGCAGCATGCCCCTTACAGGAGAAAAGTATCATCAAAGTGGTGCTCTTCTGAAGTTCTGTTACAAGCAGCTGAGAAGATCACCATGCCCCTAAATGCAGTTACCTGAATGAGCTTAAGGCAACAAGATTTATATTCACTCTAAGCCTGGTCAAAATGTGGATGTTTCTTTTCTTTCACAATGTATTTCTGAGATAAAAATATGGATGACCCAAAACTTTTTGTGTCTTAATAGTGATACGACTGGGGTCTTGCTTATTGGCTCTCCTCATCAGCTTTGTAAAGCTGGTTCACTAATGTTAACCATAGATTGCTCTGTTTTGGAGTTCCAAACTAAATAAAAACATTTACGAGTTATATTTGATTAGAGTTTGTCTTTGACCCACATGTGCAATATATTGTTAAGAATTCCTTTTTTCATCTCAGAAATATTGCTAGACTTTGCCTTATGCTATCTTTTCCTGTGACTGAAAGGCTAATCAATACTTTTGCTTTTTCCCACATTGACTACTACAATGCACTTAATGCTGGGGTTCCTAAAACCACACTCAACAAATTGCAATGTGTGCTAAATTCTGCTGCTAGGATCCTGACTGGAGTCAGAAGAAATGAACAGATTTCTCCAATACTGAAGTCCTTGAACTGGCTCCCGGTCAGGTTCCGCATTGATTTTAAAATCCTGCATGGTCTGCCCCCTCAGTATCTGTCTGTGCTTTTTTAACTGTATATATCCCTAAGCGTCATTTGCGCTCCCCTGGTCTTTTGGCTGTTCCACATACATGTTTACGATCTGTAGGGGACGGGGCTTTCTCATATGCTCCTAGACTCTAGAACGCAGTTCCTTCTCATTTTAAAGATCTAAGCATTTTTAAATCCAAACTAAAACCTTTTTTTTTTAGGATAGCTTTTTCTTGATGGTTTTAATTATTTTGTATTCCAGTGTGTTTTTATGTTTTTTTTGTACTCTTTGTATTTCTATCTGTATTATTTCTCTCTCTTTGTATTTTTATTGTGTAAAGTGCCTTGAGAAGCTGCTTTAAAGGCGCTATATAAAATAAAGTTTATTATTATTATAACAAGGATGTTGCCAATAACTGAAAAGTTTAAGCAGCTAGCATGTTGCTCTTACCCAGATGACGTAAACAAATTCGAATGTTCAAGTTCATGAACTTGAATCTGAGGTGAAATCCGTGTGGGGAACGAATTCCTCACGCTAAATTTATTTCATTTATGTCGTGCAGCGATTTTCGCTTGATTGGGCTGCACATATCAGAAGATTAATACAGAGGCAGCTGACTTTGATGGAGGAATTAGTAGCTTTAATCGCAAACTACAATTCCTGTTCATCAATAAGGTGAGAACCAGACCCATTATAAACCTAAATATACTCGTTTTAATTAAATTAATTGAAAAGTGTACTGTCCTATAATACTAAAGTAGTAATAGAAGATGTTGGCTGTCATAATGATGACCAACAAGAGCATGCATCTTGTTGGTTACATACAAATTCCTTAAACTGAGAATATTTGTTTTCGGTTTGAATTAGATCATTTAAAATGCTTAAAATTTAGGTCAGACTTGACTTACTTTACCTAACCTGAGAATAAAAAAATAGTAAGTTTAAAGATGTTAAAATACACACCTCAAAACAAGGTCAAAAGACTGGCTGAAGTGACCTATTCCCATGATTAGTACTGTCCTCTCTGTCTCCATGTGGAACGAAGGACTACATGGCTTACATGGGGCATTGGGTAGGTTATGATGTTGAGAGTGTGCTTGTTAACATAGGGGCTTGCCGACATTTGCACAGCCTCTTGGTGACCTCATAACACAGTTCAGCTGCTGTGGTGTTTTCCATGGGGGACCCATAGTGTCAGTCATGATACCACGTTGAAGTGACTGGTTACTATTTTAACCTCCATTGTCCATTCCCTGATGGAGAGATTGAGACATAATGTCCCTTCTGCCACAACGCTGAACTATTCCACTATTATACAAACTTGTTATCACTGTGAAGCTGCTTTGATGCAATCTGTATTGTAAAAAGCGCTATTTAAATAAAGGTGACTTGACTTGACTATTCCAAGTATACTTAAGTACACTTTAAATATACTCTTGTATTTAAGTTTTGAAATGCAGAATTAACTCAGCATAAACTTAAAATGTATTTTGATGACATTACAATTGCAATTCAATTACTGTAAGAGTGTTGAACATAAATTAATATTATACTTATAATAAACTTTTAGTGATTTTAAAACACACTGCAATCGCATTTTAAGTAAACTTGAAGTGTGCTAATGGCATCATTATCGTGTGCTTCAAATAGGCTACAATAAAGTAATCTTTATAAATAATGGCACAGTTTAAGAATTTTTGCCTTTTACTGACATTTTACAGACCCGAAAGTGCGTTAAACTTGAAGCTGTGTAAGAAATAAAGCCAGCAAACAAAACATTAAATATCATCTGCAGAATGTTTTGCTTCCCTTTTACCTGACATGATCTTTCATTAACGCTGCAGGAAGTGATTGCATAAATCGAGATAACATTTGGTTTATTATTGCGCACGCACTAAAACATAGTTCCGTTCATTGGTGGAAGAATGTGAACGTGCAGAACTGCTTGTGTTTCAGTGCATGCGAATTTTTTGCAAAACATACAGAGATGACGTTCATGACAACTTTGTATACAATATACAAACTGTATATGTCATCAGGAAACAAATGAGAAAAGAAGAGTTAACAAAAACTAAAAATGTAAAAATTAAAAATAAAGAACATGAGGGTAAGATATTAAACTATAAATAAAAGATAAATCTAAAAATTTTAGAAATATTTTACAAATATTGGCATGCTATGTTTAAATAAGTTTCTTAGGAAATGTTAGGTAATGCAGGGTCCAAAGATGAGACGGCAAGTTTTAAAGTTGAGACACTCACACACAGATATATAACGCGTATTTTAAAAACTTAAAATACATTTTTATGTGCAACAGTTATGTTAACAGTAATAATAAGAAATGTCTGTTGTAAAAACAGCTATTTGGCTGATTGACACCGTGCTGCGTTGTCATGGGAACATCCCAGGTGAAAATAAATGAGGAAATTACGTTGTCTTTCGTTGCTCCCTTCACCAAGTACGTTCCAAACGGCTACAGAATGGCACACTAGTGCCCTGCTCACTCCAAAGTGTTCACTTCAAAGGGAGTAGAAGGTCATAGGGACGCTCACGAGCAATAAGCATGTCCCAGCCGGGTTCGTCACTTATTGGGGTCCCCTGGAAACATTTCCGTTGTGGTCTGTGCTATTTGCAGCGCGTTTCTGTATTTGGTTGTGTTGTGAGTTTTTGGAGCACACATGTGTTATGAAACTGATGAAGATGTTTTCTTAAATTGCAGGAGTTTTTCTATTTTTCAGTTGTTCGCATTGAGCTCTCTCGGCCACCGTAGAAAAAAACCTATGCCAAAATGTATTTAAAATAGGCCTACATTTATTTCATACTAACTATAATACAAACCCATTAATATATTTACTGACATATTGCTTGAGACTTACTGGTATAAATATTATAATTAAACATTATTTGGAGTTCTTCTTTATTGCACAATGCATATTCCTTAATATTAAGCCTGTGTTTAATATCGCTATTAGTAAGGATAGTATGATCACTGTATAATTTAAATTAGGGGTGGAACGGAAAACAGAAGTCACGGTTCGGTTCATACCTCGGTTCAGACATCACGGTTCGGTACGAGTTCGGTACAATGGAGAGAAAAGCAAAACAAAAATGCAGAAGGCTTGTGCATGTCTCAGGCTGTACCACCAAAGGAAAATAAATTACTTAAGCCTTGTATTTTTTAAATAAGTTTTATTAATAAAG
Organism: Rutilus rutilus; assembly: GCF_951802725.1. Classification (NCBI taxonomy): domain Eukaryota; kingdom Metazoa; phylum Chordata; class Actinopteri; order Cypriniformes; family Leuciscidae; genus Rutilus; species Rutilus rutilus. The sequence continues at coordinate 27,655,659 of NC_140215.1, forward strand.
TAAAGGCATAGAACCAGTTTATTTGTAGTGCACTGACAATAGTTTTATATAATTAGTTTATTAATAAAATTAATGAAAAGACAAAAAGACCTTGAGATATGTTTGGTAATAGTACCTGAATGAATTTAAAATTAATTTGCTATATTTCAGATTCATATATTTGGTTTCCTTAAAATTTTAATTAACACTAACTTTATTCTCATCTGAATTCTAAATAATTTATTTCTGTATAAAATAATACTACCATTAAAAACAAATTAGATTTTTTTTTTATCACTAATGACAGTTGTAGGTTACAGTTTGACAAGAGTTTACAGTTTGGCACAAGCACAATGTTGTGTTTTATTGCGAGTGTATACAAATATAAGTAAACACTTTGCAGTTTGAATGATGTCCTATGAACAAAATGACGGAGTATGTTTTTTGTTTCCACTGTTCGATCGCGCCCGCGCCTCTCTCTCTCTCACACACACACACACACGCACGCACAACATATTCCAGCATTGCAATCTTGACATCGCAGCCTGTTCACATAGCCACAGATGGTGCGTCCCAATTCGCATACTATCCGTCCTAAATAGTATTCGAAAATAGAATTAGTACATCCCAAATCGTAGTATGTTGAAATGAGTGTTCCAAAGATACCCGGATGGTCTACTATTTCCGGTCAGAATCCGAAGTGCAGATCGATGCGCACTATAACGGCTAATATTGCCCACAACCCATCGCGCGTTGGACAAGGATTTGGTTAGAACTACAAACACGAGTGAAAAGTGATAAAAAAACTACAGACATGGAGGACGCGCGAGTCTGGCGGTTATGTAGATAAAGGGGTTTGAGTGATTAATTATCAGTATCTAACCTGACGAAAATGTATTTATTCAATGTTGTCTACATTATATTGCATGTGCAGATGCATTGTGAACTTTTGTAAAGATACGTTTAGCCATTAACTTTTAAATGCATCATTATATTCAAATTGCAAACACATGAGGAGAGTCTCCGCATGAAAGACCCACGACTGGCAGATAAACCTGCAAATACATTTCTCTCCGAAACGGTAGGAAATTAAATTAGATTGAATGGAGGATTTTAACTGTGACAAGATGATTGACAGGGCAGTTTGCGGTGACAGGATGCATGCGACAGATCTGTCCGTTGAGATGACGAAATAGTATGTCCCAAAGCTTGCCTACTCTTTTGCTACACACTCGTATGTACTTTTTCTTCACAAAAAGAGTACATACTTTTAGGACGTAGTATAAGTAGGCGAATTGGGACGCAGCAAGAGTTTCAGAGCTAAGGCGGAGCTACAGATTAGGTGTCCCTAAAGAACCCGCGTATCTAACAGTAGTTCCGCATCAGTAATTAATTTGCACTCCAGTTTTATACTGTGTATTCTTAGTGTATATTCATGCACCGAACCGTGACGCCCGTACCGTTTCGGTTCAATACGAATACATGTACCGTTCCACCCCTAATTTAAATGCAAGATATTTAAAGTGTAAGTATACTTGCAATAGTTTCACTTCAGGACAATCAAATATAGGCTACTTCAGTATATCTTTAGTTACACACCAGCACTACTTCCGGATAACTAAAGTGGATTAAGTACAAAATTAGTTGTTTAAATTTAGCAGACTCTTTTAGATTACCTATTTAGTATACTAAAAGTACAATTGCAGTGTATTTATATTAAGCACATAAATATGTAAATGTATTTGTAGTATAGTTAGCATAAAATAAATGGTTTTAAAATACATTTTAGCATATTTACTTTTCACTAGGGGAACTAACAAGGAAAAATAATTCGAATGCATTTATTAATCTTTTTTTAATGGCAATTTCTATACATTTACTGATACATTACTTTTAACATTATTTAATCAACCTGAGGTTACATGAACTAACAATGAACAGTTGTATTTTTATTAACTAACTTTAACAAAGATTAAGAAATACTGTAACAAATGAGTAACTCATTGTATTTTAGTTAACATTTTAGTTAAGGCATTAACTAATGAAACCTTATTGTAAAGACATTTAACCACAGGGTGACACCACCCTGATTTATTCTGCTTCTTTAAGCCACACAATATGAAAAAAAAGTTCACAGTTTCTCTGACAATATCCCATTGTTATACGTAGAGTAAACATTAGGGCTGTGACCTTCGTCTCACACTAACACAATGAATGCTGCTTTTTTTTTCTTTTTTTTTTAATGCCAGTTAAAAGACTTCCTCATCATAATTCGCAGGCTTGTGTTTTCTCTCTGCACAGACAGAAGATGTCCTCTATGCCTCTATTGACCACACTACCATCAATCCAGAAAGGCCTGTTCGAGATTTGGAGGACACCGATTGTGATTATGCCGTTGTAAAGCTCCCTCAAAAGACAACAGACATGGCCAAACAAAAAAGCAGTGAGGACTGTTCAGATGATTATGTGCTCATGGGTTGAGCACTGAAATGCTTATGTGGCTGAAATCAGCACATTCAGCCGGAATGGACACCTGAGATACACAAACACAACTTTGAGCACTTGTTGACTTTGTATAGGTTGGAATGATATTTAGAATTTTTATTATTCATTTTAATTAATTTATGGAGGTTTTCATTTCAGATCTGTTTTTTATTTTTTTTATTCCCCTACTGCATATTTACAACATGATTTTCGATATTTTGATGCATTGTAAGTAATAACTGCCTTTATCTATGTGCACAGTGAATAAAATTGCATATTATGTTTATCTTCCTGCATGTGTATGTGTTATATAAATTTGAATAATGAAACTCAAGAGAGATTTATATTTTTCTAATGACTCCTGAAGTTCTCAATCATCAAAGAATAATCAAATGTGTTTGGTTTGATGAATAAATGATTCATTTACATACACTGTAAAAAAATTACTTTTGTTTGACTTAGAAAAATAAGTGTTTAAAATGTTTAGTTTAGTTAACTCGAAATAAAAAGCTGCATTATTGAAATAAAGCTGTATTAAGTGTCAACTTGTATATTTGGTTGTCACAAGAAGTTAAATCCAGGAAAATCATTATAACGCAACATTTTAAGTTGTAAGAAAGTTAAAAACTTGAGTGAAACAACAACAGGGCTAGTTGTCACATGTGTCGTGTAACTACCTACAGGTCCAGTTACACGAATGTGTGTTTTCTGTGTTTTGTATGATGATTTCAAACATGCATTGTTTTGTGAATTCTGTCATCCAAACTAAAATTCTAGTATCATCATATGTTGGGTAAACAAGTGAACAAAATAAAACCACACTGACATATAATCAGATAAAAGTTAATTACATGTAATGAAGGAACATACTTTTAATAAATGTCAGGGGCAATAATAGGGCATGTATTCATATGCATTTCGTATGTTGTAATTTTATAATAGTAATGTAATTTTATTTTAGTTTCATCAACAATTGAAAAGGCCTAAAATGGACTGTCTATTGGCAGAGTGTGTTGTGACAACTTTCCCCATATGTGACATGCAATGTAAATTGTATCTTTTTTTAGTTAATAATGATAGAAATGTCCAAATAGCTTTTTTTGTATCAAAGCCAAGAAATGTACATGAATCAATTCTCAAAAATAAATGTACCATGAGAAATATTCACTGAAGTAAAAATTGTGAGAAGTAGCCTCAAGAAATTTACTCAATATATAAATAAAGAGTTAAGATTTAATCATGATGACCGAATATTTACTTATTGCTATGTTTTACACCCCTGTTAATGTATAGCTTTAATAAACATTATTCAGAGCAGCGCCATGACAGAAGAAGAAGAAGAAGTTTTATTTATATAGTGCCTTTCCGTAGCCCTGTTCCGTTGACAGGTATGAACGCGAGGCTGTGAGGGAAAGATTTATACAGTGTTTTCAATGGCATCCGCTAAAAAGCTGTATAACTCCAAGATCACTTATAATGTTGTCTGGAGTTTTTTTGTCCACTGACATTTCTTGGAAAGGTATTTTTGCAGTGTTTTGTCAGCAGAACAATTCAAAAACACATTAAATAACAGTACAACCCACGGAAGAGATATATCCCTCACAGCCTCGCTTTCATTCCCATTAAAAATCAAAGATGGTGATGCTGTAAATAAGGTCTATAGGGGTTTCAATTAAATTATACTACCAATAAACAACCACTTGAGGGAGCAATCTGCTTTTCGTGTTGTGTGCCGTGAAAGTAGAAGTAGATTGTGAGACAAAGGTGCAAAGCTTTAAAATCTAAACTTGAATCTAATGAAAATTTACTCTGTCATAGTTCTTGGGGAATCCCACGACAACATCAAAAAGGATTTTGGTCAGCATCCCACCAGTTTCAGTTTCTGGAGGAGTATCTGTGTGATAACTGAGGGCGTACCTGATCTTCTGTTTCCAGTTACAAGCATTCAGATAAGTGTAGGTATACAATTACCCCTAAGTTTCCACATCGTTCCACTGAATCACCCTGAATCAAGGGGACAGTGTGACTGAGTGTGTCTGACTCGCCATCACCTGACCACAAATCTCACAGTGTGACATTCGTATGTTACACTGAGGGGGGGTATGTTAAAAGCAGGTAACAAGTCACATACTCAATATTTAACATTGATAATTTGTGGCCTATTAGAAAGGCCTCTTTTAACAAATACAACCAACGTCATTGGTTAAAAAAAAAAAAAACTCTACAGTCTTAAAAATAATGCCTCTTACTGTCATAGATGGTTCCATGAAGAACCTTAAACATCCATGGACAAAAAGGGATGCCATAAGAACCATTTTTGGTTCCCCAAAGAACCTTTCAGTTCTTAACAGTTTTTAAACTAAGCATGTTTTTCTTAATGTGAAGAACATTTTATCAATCAATAAACATATAGGTCCCACTTTATATTAAGTGGCTTTAAGTACTATGTACTTACATCGACAGATAAGTACAATGTACTTAGTGTGTTCATGTGGTATTGTAAAGCACTTTTGCTGCTATTGAGGCTATCACTGTGATACGGCTAAGGTTAGGGACAGGTAGTATCGGTCGGTTTAAGGGTGGGTTAAGGTGTAAGGGAAGATTCAACAGTGTAATTACAAATGTAATTACATAAACTAATTACAGTTGTAATTACATGCAGGTATTTTTTAAACATAAGTACAATGTAAAAACACGTATGTACACAATAAGTCCATTGTATCAAATTATTAGTTTTAATAGTTAGTTAATAGTTAATAGTTTTTCTACTGTTAAGAACCTTTTGTGCAATGAAAAGGCACAATGGATGTTAAAGGTTCTTTGTGGAATCATCAATGCCAATAAAGAACCTTTATTTTTAAGAGTGAGTCAGTGGAAAACTGTTATTTAGATTATTAACAAGTTCTTCACATGACTTGGATCTTTTAAGAATTGTTCCCTGGAACATTCTTTTAATGGCACAAAAAATGGTTCTTCTATGACATTGCTACAACACTTATTTGGAACCTTTCTTTTTTAAAAGGTTGAGTTGATGTGTTAAACTCAAAGACTAAATACGAACATAAGCAATACTGAAATGTGATAAAGTGATAAAATGTATTTATATAATTTGAATTCTGTGCAATATGTAAAAACTTTAGTATTATTAGCGGACAATGGGTAGATTTTTACCTTTTACTCTCTGAAAGGAAAGATATGTACAAATGATTAATATCTAACCAGGCACTGTGTCTACAAATCTACATATTAGTGATATCACTGATTCTGAAGTTGTCCCAGTCATTCTTCATCATATACTAGCACAAATGTTCCTCTGCCATTATGTTTCATGATTTGACTCAGTGTGACTTTTGTTCCTCAGTCAGGCGCTGTTTGCTTTGGGGATGCTCTCATGAGATGACTGTTTTTCCACTAGTATTGTTTTTCATATGCAATTTTAACCACAGACATGTCTTTGCCCTCTTAAGTCTCAGTGCTCTTCTGGTATCCTGTTTCATCATGAAAAGTGAGTGTGTGCTGTGTCGATCAGGCATTGCAGAGTTCAGCTGAGGAGTTGTAGATGGAATTGACTCGCTGGATATAACTTGCATAAGGCTCCACCTCTTCCACATCAGTAGGCTAAACACACAAACTTATGCTTTAGTGAGCAATACAAAGCACTTTTACAATGGACCTTACATAGTGAATAACTGAGTTTAGTGTACGATACAAAACAAACGGGTTTGACAGAGACGTCTCACCTGGGGTGGTTTGTCTTCAGCTGGTGGTGAGATTTTGGATTTGCAGCAAAGCATCTTCAATGAACTAAAGAGAGCACAAAGACAATTAGATATCGATAAGACATTTCTGTATTAATTAGTCATCATACCATGCAAAGCGATTCAACAGCAGTGAATCAAGGCAGTAAAATAACCCACCTTATGTGCTTGAGTTTTCTGCGTAGTATGTAAACCACGGCCAGAGACACAAGAATAAAAACAACAGAACCAGATGATATGGCAATAATATCCCATGGAAATGTTGTTGTTTTTTCTGAAGAGAGAGAAGAGAGATTATTTCCATTGTAATAATAATTAATGTTACACAGGTTACATTTTATTTGAAGGTGTCCTTGTTACAGTGTAATTATACATTTACTAAGTAATATTAAGTAACAACATGTACTTACTACAGACTTAGGGTTAGTTGCATGTAATTAGGCATCATTTACTATTATTACTATAACAAGACATGTAACGTAACAAGATCACTGTAAAATAAAGTGGTAACGTTATATAGCAGAAAAACAAGTTTCACCCCCATTTGTTAAAAAAATTCAATAAAGTCTGTAACACTTTACAATAAGGTCTAATTTGTTAACGTTAGTTATGAGTGAGTAACAAACTATGAGTGAAATATTATTAATGCAAGTTTATAAAATATAATTGTCCATTGTTTATTCATGTTAGGTCACAGTGAATTAACTAATACAACTTTTTTTTTAAAAGTATTATACATCAGCATTAACTAAAATTAATAAATGCTGTAGAAGTATTGATCATTGTTAGTTCATGTTAAATAATTCATAAACCAATGTTAACAAATTAAACTTTATTGTAAAGTGATTCCATAAATCTGTAAAACTAAAACCGATTCCTTTTTAATACAAGCCAAATGTGGTCAAATTTGCTTCATATTTCATTGCAAAATATTAGCAAATTTGACTCTGTGGACTTTTAGAAAGTAGCAACCTTTCCGAAACACAATTCACACTCTCACTGGTTTATTTGTCCAATAACATGTCCAACAATGTATATACATGCATTAAATGAGAATTCAAAACAGAATTTACTACTGATCCACTTTAAAAAAAAAACAATTGTAAATTCCTTTTCAAATAAAGTGTGTTCACCTGGTAAAGTGTGTTCAGGCCTAATATGAAGTGTGCTCTTCTGTTGCAGAGAGCCGGACACAGAGGGGTACGAGGCCACACAGCTGAGGTTACTGATGGTCACATTATCAGGAAGATTTACTCGATTCTCAATAACAAAAAACGTGTCAACCTTCTTGACAGAAGTGTTTTTGAAGGAAAAGTTCAAGGCAGGTTCCCAGTGAAGAGTGGGTGCCGTCTTTTTATATGTGGCCTTACAGACAGCAATCCTCTGACCATTTTCTCTGACCAGATCAGTTTCCAGGCGGGTCACTTAAAAACATAGAACTTTAATTTGAATATCGTTATGATATCATCATTATATATTGTTGTCTTCATTGCTATCTCTAAATACAATTTTTTTTTGTACAACAAATTTAATTCTTCACTGGTTCATGATGACTACAATGAAACAGAGAGATGTAGTCTATCACTGAATGAAACTTATAATAACATCAGTTGTTAGTGATCAGTTAGTGGAATTACACCTAACCTGCATTTTAAAATCTTCAAAGTTTTTACAATAGTGTTACAATAATTTGAAAATGAACTCACCGCTTACAGAGACATTTTTAGCTCTGCTTCTTCCTTTTATTGATAAATCACAAGAGTAAAATCCTTCATCTTCCATTGAAATATTGGGAATGAATAATGAAACTCCATTTGAAGTGTTGTGCAGCCTCTTTCCATCATTACAAGTGTCGTCCAGTTTGGGTGACAAACCAAGATAACATTTTCTGCCCTGCATGCTGATGTTCCACACAATAAAAATTAATTCATTCCATTTGACATCAGTGACATTATTGGCGCACCATAAAGTCGCATCGTCGCCTGCCTTAAAGATCTGCTCTTTGAAATCTGAAAGAAATTTGTTTTAATTGTATATAAATCAGATTAAAAATTGGATTAGAGTAAAATATCTGTTTACTAAATAGATCAATAAAACTGTGATCTGCATTTGACATATTCAAGTAAATTCAAATTTAATTCAAATATATAAACATACACGACTGGTCAAAAGTTTGAAATAATATTTTTTAATGTTGTTAAAAAAAAGTCTCTTATGTTCACCAAGTCTGTGTTAATTTGATAAAAAAGTATTTTAATATAATAATTTTAATAATTTTAATATATATATATATATTTCTGTTTTCATATATAAGTGAAATGTATTCCTGTTGTGACAAAGCAGAATTTTTCTGCATCATTACTCCAGTATTCAAAGTCACACAATTCTTCAGAAATCATTCTAATATGCCAATATTAATAAGAAACCTTTCTTATTATTATCAATGTTTAAAACAGTGCTGCTTAATACTGTATTTTTGGGTAAACTGTGATACACTACCATTCAAAAGTAAGAATATTTTTTTTGTTATTTTAAGGAGGCATTCAATTAATTAAAATGGACAGTAAAGACATTTATAATGTTACAAAAGATTTCTATTTCAAATAAATGCTGCTTTTAAATTTTCTGTTCACCAAAGAATCCTGGAAAAAATATAATGTTTTCAACATTATTATTAATAATAATAATAATAATAATAAGGACCATGATTCATTTTTTTTTATTCATCAATAAATGATGAATCAGCATATTAGTATGGTTTTACAGGAGTAAATTACAATTTAAAATAAAAAAACGTTATTTTAACATTACCGTAGTACATTACCGTTTTCACTGTATTTTTAATCAAATAAATGCAGCTTTGGTGAGCATAACAGACTTATTAAACATTGAAAAACAAAAAAACTTCAAATTTTTGACCGGGAGAGTAAAATGTGGGTATGACCATTTAAAAAAAAAAAAAAAAGGCAACACTTTACAATATGGTTCATTAGTTAACATTAGTTAATGTATAAACTAACATGAACTAACAATGAGCAATACATTTGTTACAGTATTTATTAATCTTTGTTAGTGTTAGTTAATAAAAATACAGCTGTTCATTGTTTGTTAATGTTAGTTCACAGTGCATTAACTAATGTTAACAAAAACAACCATTGATTTGTATTAATGTATTAGTAAATGTTGAAAATGATATTAACTAAGATTAATAAATGCTGTAGAAGTATTATTTATTCTTAGTTCAAGTTAGTTCTACGGTCAACTAATGAACCATATTGTAAAGTGTTAACAACATTTTTATTTCCCTCTACAAGCTAAACTTATCTCTCCCTGCCATGCCAGACTAGTTTTATCCTTTGGTGTGTCATTTCCTTTTTTTAAACCTAAAAATAGTTACAACACATACAGAAGCTCTATCTAACAATAGATGTAACACAGCTGGCACTTTCCATCAATAGAGTTAACTTTAGCGTCTCAAGACTTTTTTAAAGCATGAGAAGCAGAGGTTTTTTTTTTTGTTTTTTTTTGAGTAATTATCTCAGTTTAAAAACATCTAATGTATGTTATTCCCCCGCAAAATAGTGATTAAAGAGTTCATGTTTTCTTAAGGTCAAGATCCTCTTTCACCTAAAATGTCAGTATTCTGTTGTACCCTATTCATGAAAAGTGCCAGTTTATTTATATAAATGAAAAAAGTAAATGATAAAAGTGTATATTGTCTGACCTGTCAGTTTTTTTTCAATCACATCATCTTGATTCTGTTGTTCTTCTAGGACAGTTAGTGCACAGCATGTTAGTAACCGGTTAATGTGAGCGCTCAGCACATGGAAACAGAATCATTCACTCAAGTGTGCATTCCAGTTAATTTTCGTTACATTACATAAGTAAGTGTGGGGATATTGAAGGCTTAGTACATTTATTTGTTATATTTCTTGTTATTGTTAGTCAGAGGTGTACAGTTTTCTCCAAAGATTAGACAAACATTATTACTGTAGCACAAGAGGAACAAGCCCTAAAAGAATATGTAGTTTGAACACCTGGCCTAAATAAACGACTGCCATCCCACCCCATCTACCGCATTCAATGATATTATTGTAAACAGTCAGACCACAAATGTCATTTTGTTCCAAGTAAATGGCTACATTTACTGTTCTACATTTACAGTTTCTTTTCAGCTGCTACTGTCACCCTCAAAAACCTCAACAACTCATCTGCCCCCAAGAATCCCCCCTGAGAGGAAGAGCGCTTCGTCATGGCATGTCCTCTCAAAATAGCAACAAACACATACAGAAACAAACACAAAGCCTTCACATGCACGTGTGAGATCAGATTCCTCATTCTGTTGTACATCCATTATGAGCTCCACTGAAGCATAAGTTCACTGCAAATGTCTTTGCATTTTAAGTTCAAGAAAATAAAAGTAGACTTTTTCCAGTTGATCAAGTTCAGCCATATTGATTCACTTCACACTTTCAATATACTTTGTCTGACTGATTAAAACAATTCTAAAATGTTCACCATTAAGCAAATACCCATGTATTTTGGGACACTTATAAAAATATGAATTTAATAAGAAATAAAATATCAAGTCAAGTGGCATCTGCCAACAACGGATGCTAGACTAAGAAGGCCAGCTCGTCTATATAGGCCTAAAGATCTAAAGAGTATCATATTAAAATGAAATTAAATTGAAACTCACCTCTTGTGTGACTTCTTGCCAAAAAGATACTTAGGAGGACAACTACCATCAGTGTCTTACTGTTCGCCATCGCTACAGTACAAATCTCCGGTCAGACTCCTCTTCGCTCACCTTTAAATGTACTTTTTTCTCTGTACTCCCGGGTTATGCACACTTCTATACTTGTAGTCAAAGTACCTTTTTCAAAAGCATTGAAATGCCAAGCATTCTCTCTCTTTTTTTTAAAATAAACTTAGACTGACTTTATCAAAGTCTTAAGAATAAAGTAATACATGCTGAAGTTTTTCACATCTGTTTATCTCTCTATCAAACTTCACTCATTCTCTCTTTCCCTTCTCTGAGTTCTCCTCCTTTTGTTTCCTTCAGCAGTGTGACGCTGTTGTACACTCCTCCATTTTTTTTATCATTTCATATTCTTCTCCCACATCAAAATGCTGACTTCCTGTCTTGTTAACCACGGCAGTCATGTGAGAGCGTTTTCTTAGTGCAAGAAGACTGCAGTTTGGCAGTGTGTGAGGTGTTGAAAGTGATATTTATTGGTTAATTTTGGTGTTTTATCTAGCTGGTAGAATGAATAGAGTAATGTGACCTTATAACATCTGCTGTAATCCAAAAGAGAGATCAAAAGGCTGTTTGGATCATTTCAATTTATTATTTCTCTCACTATCTCTGACAAATGACAGACAATCATTTCCAGTGAAGAACAGTAGCTACATGGAGTTCTGATAATCTGCGTATGAGGAATCATTGAAACCAATTTGAGCGTTTGGATGTGTTGAAATATTTGACCTTTTGCGGCTAGGCCGAATTCATCGGCCTGTGATCTGAGCATGTGCTGAACATTACCAATATTTGTTCACTAAAATGTTATATTAAGGGTAACTCTCGCCAAAATGCAACCTAGGGTCCTTTTTTTTAATCTACCCGAGGCAAACTTTCGTGTAAAAGCATAATTAGAACCATTATGATGATGCTTCAAGCAAAGTTTCATGTTGTGTCAAGCCTTCAAAGTGTTTTAAAAATAGCGATTTTTGATGCTATCATAGAAGCGCCCCAAGTACTCCCATTCAAAAGGCAATTTGACTGAAAACAAAAATACGGTCAAATACGGTCGAACTTGCCAAATAAGTGGTGTTTCCGTTCTAATTATGCTTTTACACAAAAGTGTGCCTCGGGTAGTTTAACAAAAATACCCTAGGTTGCATTTTGGCGAGAGTTACCCTTTAACTATTTACGTGGATTAGTTCAAGAACACTTTTCATGTTTTTCTTTCAGACGTACTGGCAGTCAGTTGTTTTGTGTGGATATATTCATATATTAATTATTCATTCATTTTACGAGGGTAATTAAGTGGAGGCAATGACTGTTTGTCAATGCTAATGCAGCTTTAGATGATATCTTACAGCTTCCTGTAAGAAAAATTGTCAATTTCAACAAATAAGAGGTTTAGCAGCAAGATAAACCGTATGACAGTATGAAAAATGCTTCTTCTATTTTAGTTTACAAAAAAGTTTATACAAAAGAATATATTTTAACTGGTTTGCCCAAGCAATGAAAGTCAATGGGGTCCAAAACAACATTGGAAAGAAAGAGAGAGAGAGAGAGAGAGAGAGAGAGAGAGAGAGAGAGAGAGAGAGAGAGAGAGAGAGAGAGAGAGACATGTTCCATAAAATATATATTTAAAATATTTATGAATCCCCACAATACAAACTTTTTTTTTTTTTTTATTCAACATACTGAACCATTGTGCTGCAACAAATACAATGTGGTACTGATCTCACTGGGTTGAATTTTGAATGTTTAGGTGTATAATCATGTAGCAAAATTTCAGTTACTGGACAATCCTTGCATGTTGAATGAGGTTATGAAAAACAGCACAGTCAGTTAATTATTGTGCAGATGTTGTGCATTGTTCAGACAGATGCAGTCACACAGGATGTGGTTAGGCATGCCCCCCTTCAATCACACATTGATATTAGCCATTGTCAGATGAAATGTGTTGGTGCGGTGAGATGTAAGATGAAGTGCTACAGATTAGAAGCACGCGCTCTTTGCAATCTGCAATGCAGTCAGAAATGACCTTTTTTCTGCTGACATATAACAAAACCTTCATTATCAACGTCTTCCCCTGACACAAACACCCAACTGTTCTTAATAGTTCTTTGTTTACCTCTCTGCTGAATGTATAAATTAGCTTTAAAAAGAGCTTTAACCACACAACTTGACCTTGTGAGCTCCATGCTTACTTAAAAAAAAAAATCCACTTATTATTAGTGGGGTTATTTTTAGTTTGGAAAGAACAGTCATCGCCCTGAAAACGTTTGAGAGTGAGCTGGCAGCAGCTGCTGAGGAAGTTCAACTGGAAATCTGTTTAAAAGTCAATTATAATATGAGACCAATATATGGGCTTTACTGTGGTTTTCTGACCTGAATGAACAATTGTGGTCTTCTATGTCTCCATACAGTGGTTTTAAGTTTGAAGTGGCCACACAAGATATGATGGTATATTACAGTATGTGTGTAATCAGAACAATATCAGTGTTGGAGATGCATTAGTACATTTAAACTTTACTTGTAGACAACTTGTACTTTGGAGACACACATAAATACACGTCTTCTGAATGTATCAGTGGGAGAAACTCACATTTGCACAGTCTTAGGAATCTTCCCAGAAATCACCAGTGCTAAAGTGGGCCAGAGGAAACTATATTGCTCAGAGGTTGCTGTTTGATAGTACATGTTTATATAAAGGGATACTTCACCTATTAGCATTCAACTTTGTATCAGTAGAAACCCAGTAGTATTTTCGAATGACCGTGCTTCCCTCCCTCATGTCCCCCTGAGATGAGAGATTTCTGTATTGTGTGTCTGGAAAAAAATCTCCTTTTTTGGCCAGAGGCTACAGAGGCTTTTTTGGCCAGAGGCTAGAGACTACAGCCAGTAGTAGGAGCTTGTTCCGTATGTTTTCAACCCGCCCATAGGGGTTGGGATCTTACGATAAAACGGCGTCTTTTCAGTTTCGAGTCAACTATAGCATAGTTGTATCATTTCTTCCGATACTGCCCTCTGTAACCGGTAGGCGTGGCTTGGGAGTGGCATCGTAGGGCAGCGAAAGCAAGTGCATTCTGGGAGTTGTTGTCTTTCATTCACATGAGCCAAAAATACATTTTCTGGCTTTTCTCAGTCTAGAAGGCACCAAGTTCTAAAATAATTTCACATTTCTACTACACAAATGACCCAATTTAAATACACATTAATATTTCCAGTGGTGAAATATCCCTTTAAGTATCAACCTAGTTTTGTAATGAATAGTAAATTGACATAGTAATAAAAATAGCAGATCAGAATATTTGGTCCTGGAAGAATTTGATGAGAAATGTTCAAAGGCCCACTGAAGTGCCTTGGAACACGCAGCATTGTATGATGTGTTGACGTAATTTCCACTGAAACAGGAAGCTAAGGCGGGACACATTGAATGGCTCCTCCCCCTTTTCAAATAGCTAATAGCGTTTAGTTTACCTCACAGACTGCAATTCATACTTGACAGCACCATGGAAGTGAATCCGAGCGCTGAAGATACGTTGGATTCAATAGTAGAGGTGTGAATAAATTCTAGCCATTTCATTCCTAACCAACGTACAGTTGGAAAACGGAATAAAACTCAAGTGTTTGAGCAACCGAACACACGTCTCCAATCCATACTGCACCGTGACGGGTTGCTTTTGCCAGCTGGTATTTATAGCATAGGGGAGGGACGCTTTAGTTTCTAGAGAGCATTTGATTGGACAGAAGATGTAATGACAAGCTGAAGTCCGCGGTGATGTCATAAAAATCTGTTATCCATTTTAGCGGAAGTGAGGGACAGTAAGTTTTGAATGCTTAAATCTCCTAAATGTGAATTTTGTCATTGGTTTGGAACACACTAGCTTATTCATAACCTCAAGGCTAACATATTCATACTAAAAGCTAAAAAAACACTTACATTTTGGTTTCAGGGGGCCATTAAGCTTATATTGAAATATTTTACTTTTGAATATGATATGATATCTTGGACTATGATATCTTGATCTTGATAACTCTGAGCACAGTCATTGTTGGAAACATGTCCAATTATCTGAAGTAGGATTTTGAATTTCCAAACATCCTTTATTATGTTTAATATAATGTGTTGGGTATGTATGTATATCTATCTATCTATCTATCTATCTATCTATCTATCTATCTATCTATCTATCTATCTATCTATCTATCTATCTATCTATCTATATCTATCTATCTATCTATATCTATCTATCTCTATCTATTTATCTCTATCTATTTATCTCTATCTATCTATCTCTATCTATCTCTCTCTCTTTCTCTCTCTCTCACACTCTCTCTCTCTCTCAACACACACCCACACAAACATCTATTTAATGTGTGCAATGTGTTAAAGTTAAGAGCACAAGCCACAAACAAACAATCCACTAAAATGTTACTGCGAAGACTGTGTCACTTACGGCAAATCAGATCATCTGCGGCAAAATGCAGTGTAGGAGCATGAGGTACTTTCGGTTGTGTGAACGTGTGATCATGTATCTCACCACCTCTCTTCACTCTATCTTGAGAACAGACAAGAGCCGCCAGTTCTCTGCCAGCAGAGGATGGAAGCAGTTGCAGGCTAACCCAACCACATGCTGTAAAAAAAGAGAAAAACAGCCACAGGTTCACTGTTCGCACACCAGTGAGTTTTATGAAATTGTATCATAATAATGAATCATTGTTACACATAGATGCAGTTGTCAGGCGATAACGGAGAACATTAGGTTAAAAGTCAGAAGGTAATCCAACAAATATTGACAAAGAAATACAAATGATGCATTAACGTAAACATAAATCAGACAAACACTGAGAGAAGGTGAGGAACTAATAAACACATGATGATGAACTAAATGACAAACAGCTGTGATGATGATTAGTGTCCATGGAAACTGTTGAGTGCCGGGAAATTCAAACAAAGGTACACATGCGACTAATGAAAACAAACTAAAAGTCCATGAAATCGAAACTAAGAATGAACACAACTGAATAAGTGTGACAGTCATTTACTTCACTATATGTTTGAGTGTGTTAGAAAATGAAGGTGTTTTCATAGAGAAAGAGAAAACACAAAGGAGATCAATGCATCTCATCTAGTATTAAAAGCCCTCGCAACATGCCAAATATGCGTATTTCATACTATATCTGATTATATGTAAGTGTGAACTTTTAAACCTTTTTAAACTTTTCACGGTTAAGGGGATTTCAGACGACTAAAGCGTCAGCACTGACGAATAATATCTATGAAAAGAGAATCGTCAATTACACCAGATATGTGTTGGTAGTCTGTTGAGTCTTCCAAGGTGGTGTTCAAAGATCAGTTAATCACAGCACCTTTGTTTTGTTCCTGACTGAATCAGTGTTTTTGAATAAATTGATTGAATGAATGGTTGGCGTCAATGAAAAAGTTGCTAGCTAGCCTGGTAGCCTATAGTCTCAGCCTCAGACTTTTGGCTGCACGTCTAATGCATATGGCACTCAATATTGGAAACACTTCAGGAGTTTCAAAGTCGTCATCTGAATTCTACTGGCTTCTTCAGCGGTTCACCTTGAAACAAAGCCGTTGTGACGCCAAACCCCAAAATGGAAGAAGAAAGCAGTGGTGTTCAACTAAATAGTGAATTTTCAAAAGAATGTGAAGAATGTGAATTTCATGGCATAGACTCATCCAAGATAATACCCGTCCAAGAGTGTTACATGCCAGTGTCTTGACGAAAAATGCTATCTATCAGATAGTGCTACCAACACTATATTTCCATTGCTTTAAGGGTAGGGTTAGGGTTTCGGTAGGTTTGGACATTAATAAAGCCTCAGACCACATCACATCACATGAATGTTACACTGGTAGCCCAATCTGATAGGTTGCGCAAACAGTCAGAACACCGGTCTGTTATAGTAGGGACATCGACTTTATATTTTGACGTTGCTTTACATGTCAGCCTGGGCAGTCCTTTGCCAATGAAAGCTGCTATGGAGTCCAGACCTTCTGCTGTCAATCTGCAGGTCTGGTAGCTTAAAACAATAATCTATTATAGCAATGTATGATATCAATATGATATACAATATATGACATTACAGTGTTTATATATATATCACAGACACATACGTACGCGCACGCACACACACACACACACACACACACACACACACATACACTCACCTAAAGGATTATTAGGAACACCTGTTCAATTTCTCATTAATGCAATTATCTAATCAACCAATCACATGGCAGTTGCTTCAATGCATTTAGGGGTGTGGTCCTGGTCAAGACAATCTCCTGAACTCCAAACTGAATGTCAGAATGGGAAAGAAAGGTGATTTAAAGCAGGGCTCAGTAGTTTCGCGATTTCTTCGCTGTATTCTCACTTTTTGCTCGCAGGTTTCTCTCTAGAGCTCCCCCCGCAGCTTCGGTATAGATATTTGACAACACTGTTGTAAAAACTCGTTGGCGATTCTCAGACACCAGAGGCTAGTAGATCAACGACATCAAAGCAGATGGGACATTCTTTAAAACATGTTCTTCATTCGGGTTCGAACAGCGTGAGGGAGCGCAATAATGACAGCATTTTAGCAGATTTATTTTGGCCGTAAAGCAATTGTTTACATTGCGAGACCTGATATCACGCGATACTTCCTGCCGCGGCGGCCGGCGGCCCGCCGTCTCAAAGTTGCAAGTGCGAATTTTCCGCTCACGGGCACGGGCGAAACGACCACCATTCAATCCGAAATAAGTAATATAACCATTCCAATGACTCCGAAGCTGTTCAGTTAAGGTAAAAAAGTTACTTAGTTCACCTTTAAGCAATTTTGAGCGTGGTATGGTTGTTGGTGCCAGACGGGCCGGTCTGAGTATTTCACAATCTGCTCAGTTACTGGGATTTTCACGCACAACCATTTCTAGGGTTTACAAAGAATGGTGTGAAAAGGGAAAAACATCCAGTATGCGGCAGTCCTGTGGGCGAAAATGCCTTGTTGATGCTAGAGGTCAGAGGAGAATGGGCCGACTGATTCAAGCTGATAGAAGAGCAACTTTGACTGAAATAACCACTCGTTACAACCGAGGTATGCAGCAAAGCATTTGTGAAGCCACAACATGCACAACCTTGAGGCGGATGGGCTACAACAGCAGAAGACCCCACCGGGTACCACTCATCTCCACTACAAATAGGAAAAAGAGGCTACAATTTGCACAAGCTCACCAAAATTGAACAGTTGAAGACTGGAAAAATGTTGCCTGGTCTGATGAGTCTCGATTTCTGTTGAGACATTCGGTAGAGTCAGAATTTGGCGTAAACAGAATGAGAACATGGATCCATCATGCCTTGTTACCACTGTGCAGGCTGGTGGTGGTGGTGTAATGGTGTGGGGGATGTTTTCTTGGCACACTTTAGGCCCCTTAGTGCCAATTGGGCATCGTTTAAATGCCACGGCCTACCTGAGCATTGTTTCTGACCATGTCCATCCCTTTATGAACACCATGTACCCATCCTCTGATGGCTACTTCCAGCAGGATAATGCACCATGTCACAAAGCTCGAATCATTTCAAATTGGTTTCTTTACTGTACTAAAATGGCCCCCACAGTCACCAGATCTCAACCCAATAGAGCATCTTTGGGATGTGGTGGAACGGGAGCTTCGTGCCCTGGATGTGCATCCCACAAATCTCCATCAACTGCAAGATGCTATCCTATCAATATGGGCCAACATTTTTAAAGAATGCTTTCAGCACCTTGTTGAATCAATGCCTCGCAGAATTAAGGCAGTTCTGAAGGCGAAAGGGGGTCAAACACAGTATTAGTATGGTGTTCCTAATAATCCTTTAGGTGAGTATATATATATATATATATATATATATATATATGTATATGTGTGTGTGTGTGTGTGTGTGTGTGTGTGTGTGTGTGTGTGTGTGTGTGTGTTTCCTAGTCAGAAATTGGACATGAATGCCCTCTCAAGTCGTATTTACTACTGGGAAAATTAAGATACCCAAGTTTCCGAGTTGGGCATGCCCAAAAACTTTAAACATGGCAAAGGGGAGAACAATTGTTGCTGTGAGTGGTAACCTATTCTATATCAGTTTTTTCTACAACAGCTACATCGCCTTGTCTTCTTGTTAAAATAGTGCATATTTACATATATATGAATGTTCGTCCTCTAGCGAAGTCCCTGCTCGCTTGAACTGACACTTTGACTCTGAGTGGCAATGTACCAGCAATGTGAGAAGTGCCGGTAAACTGCAAGAAAAAGTGAAGGTGCGCTAAAGATTTAACTATATAGAAGTGCCGGTACTGCATGTGTGTGTGTGTGTGTGTGTGTGTGTGTGTGTGTGTGTGTGTGTGTGTGTGTGTGTGTGTGTACAAATGTTGGAAAATTTTGTATGATTCAGACAGTATGATTTATGATTCACAAACAGAAAGTTTAACATAATCACACTGACAAAAATACAAGATCAGGATACCATAGAAAACCAAATCCAAGAGTGTAAACCAATACAAAAAGTCAGAGAGCACTCAAAATAGTGAGTTCAGAAATTCAGAGAATGTCAAGACTTTACAAAACAAAATGATACACAAACTATTTATAGGCTACACAAGTGAAAGAAAGACATTTTTAGTTGAGTAGAATTAGCAAAATATTGTTTCACTGTTTTTGGCAGCCTCTGTTGACAAGCATCAGGCATTGCAAGCTCTGTTTTTTAGACTGACCTACCAAAGAATTGTTGCATTATTCCAAATAAATAGATTAAGATTCACAAATAAATGTAGAGTTCCACAAAAATTAATAAAATTCACAAATATATAGATTAACATCCACAAATAAATGTAAAGAGTTTCACAAAAAAATTATACAATTCACAAATAAATAAAATGAGATATTTACAAATGTGTTTTATGTCACAAACACAACTGTGCCAGACATTCATTTGTGATTAATTTCCTGTGCATTTGTAGATCCCCACACGCATTTGTGGATTTTGAGTCAAGACCATAGACTGTAAAAAAATATGGACGTAGTGTACGTGACTTCATCCGTTGGTTTGTGAAGAGCATTTTTGAAGCCCAAAGTGGGCAGAGCCGGCCGTCAACATCTTGGTAGCGCTACACTCCCGGATAACCGAAAATGGGCAAAGAGGCGGGATTAGCTGAGGTGACGTGATGGCTAACAGACAGCAGACAAGTGGCCAGCAGCAGGGGGCGAATGTTTGTAAAAATTTGAAGCTTCCCCGGGCGCTGCCATTGATTAGCGGACCCAATTAAAGAGAGATTGGCATGGAGTACTTTCCATAAGATCATCTCTCAATGCAAATCAAACCAGCTATTAGGCTAACTGAAATACAACCATGCCCATCTCTAGGTATGGTGAAGGCTATGTGATGATGTGGGACTATTTTAATTCCAAAGGCCAAGGGAACTTTATCAGGATGCATAGTATCCTGGATCCATGAAGTAACTGGCCTTTTAAAAAAAAATCTGCCTGCCTCTATGGGAATTTAACATAGGGGTGTCCAGACTTATGCACCCTGTATTTTAAGGAAGAACATTTATTTATTTACAATACATTATTCATTCACAAAGAAAATTGGTGTCCTTAAAGGTTGGATTTTTCCTAATATTTTTTAATAAGGCATTAAGTTCAATTTCCAAAAGATGATTTTTTATTCCTCTTTTTAGTCAACTTTAAAATTTAAATGGGTGTTTAAATGGGTGTCTAAACTTATGCATAGCACTGTACACTCACAACAAATTCTGAAACCACGGACAACCCTA
Source organism: Rutilus rutilus (assembly GCF_951802725.1). Taxonomy (NCBI): domain Eukaryota; kingdom Metazoa; phylum Chordata; class Actinopteri; order Cypriniformes; family Leuciscidae; genus Rutilus; species Rutilus rutilus. The sequence goes on from NC_140215.1 coordinate 27,676,425, forward strand.
TATTTGAACGTACGAACCTGTACGCTTCCACTCAAGTCTCTCAACTCGCATTGATTGATTACTCTGAATTAAATAAACGTTTTGGTGGATGCGCGGTCGTAGCGGTCAAGACTAACCGATTCATGATTTATTAGAGATGCCACCAAATATAGATTAAAACTAAAGTAACGAGCCTGGTTTGAAAATGTAAGAGGTAGAAAATACAGATATTTGTGTAAAATGTAAGGAGTGGAAGTAAATGTTGTCAGAAAAATAAACAGTGAAGTAAAGTAGGCCTACTGGTGAATTGCTCTAATACTCTATTTTACTCTATTGCTCTAAATTGCTCTAATTTTTTTTGCATTTCAAACTTTTGTGACATATTGCGATGTGTAGCCAAAACATTAAATCCACACACAATATAATTTTAAAAACCATTTCAAAGGATGAGGCGTATCGTTTTTTCAGATATTTAGCATTTTTAATCAGCAAAAGATCATTTCATAATAAATAATGTTAGAATTTGGAAAATTATTTAGAGATGGCAAGGGAAGACAAACTTAACTTTATTTTGTCCTCCTCATGATGAGAGTTTTGATTAGATTAGGCTACATTGTTTGTTTTAAGGGTTAAAGCTCTGAGCAAAATATAAAAATGGCCCATTCTTTTCTTAAAGTCCCCGTGAACCGGAAGTTGCAACTGACTTTATTTCAGTGTTGTGATGTATTTCCGAGAGAAATGGAATACTAAGGCTGGATCCCAAATGGCACACTCCGGCCTTGTGGACCTCCTTCGAGTTCACACTTGGTGACGTCAGGAAGTGCAGACCTAAAGGGCGCTGGCCTCAAGTACACGAGGGCACGCGAGAGTGTATTTTGGGACAGGCTTTATGACATCATGTCACCGAAAGTCAAACAGCCACGAAACTCCTCCCCTTGTTTATCTGATTGGGCGTTCGCAATGATTCCTGGCTAGGTAACTCGTGTGGAGGGTGCGAAAGTGCGGGCTTCGCCGAAGTCCACATCAAGGGCACAAAGGGCAGCTCTTGGGACACCCTACAGACTCGTAGACTTGGCGGACACACGCAATTTAAGGCCACGAGGCCGCGAGTCCACATGAAGTGTGCCATTTGGGATCCATCCTAAATGAGGAAAAATAGAGGGCGTGGCTTGTTTTTTCTAAGCCAAATTTTTTTGGGTGTGGACTGACTTGCACAGATGAATTGTTCACCACAAAACAAACAATTTGCGCTAATAAAGTAAATATGGCAATTTTGATTTCATGTAAACCCTGCACCCCCAGTATGTTTTCTCAGTCCCAAGGCCTTCTATGTGCAACACTTGTGTATATATAAAAAAAAAAAGCCTATTAAACCATCTGATCTAACCTCTAAAAAAGTATTGTCCAGAGAAGGAAACCTATGGAATTCCAAAGCTGCCAATATTAAAAATAAATAACTACATAAATAAATATACATAGAAAAGCAAAAAAACCAAAATAAATAATTATTTATACATTTATTTCCTTATGTATAT